>NC_137623.1:32605660-32925660 GCF_963280865.1 Gymnoscopelus braueri
GGGACAGGCGCTTCCCCTATTCATGCCTTCCATAAGCATTACTGATTACAAACAGGATAGTTTGCAGTGAGACAAAACATTTGCTGTAGCAGAAAACAGGAAAAAATAAATAAAAATAGAATATATAGTAAAAGTATCTGTATTTTACAATTACAGGTGGTTCCGCAATACTAAAGCTACAGCGCCCGTTTCTGTAACAAATGTTATTAGTGTTTTACTGAGTCATAAAGATTTGCATCGCATTTGAGTCATGTGCATGGTAGTATCCTGATTCAAACATAGTGAACATTGTGGGGGTGTTACTAGTGATCAGTTAAAAAAGAGCCCGCACACCAAAGCAGTTAAAAGGCACTTCTTTATTAGCTGACAACGTTTCGATCCGCTGTGGATCTTCCTCAGGTGTTATTAGTGATAACATATTGTGCTCAATACTCCACATGGTTGCAATTGACACATTTTTACTGAAGCACTTATGTGTTCTTGGCCTGTGTACCATTTCTATGCTGGATAGAGAAGAACATTTGAGAGGCTCAATACAGTTCCTCTGCAATGTTTTACGAGGTCTGTTAATCCTGCATGGAAACATTGCATTTAATTGTACATGAACTGCAAGGCATTGATTAGAGCTCAGCAACAGTATTATGTATTTCTCAGAATGGGTGGGTAGCAGCAGGGTTGTCAATATTGCACTGTACTTGGTTTGTTTAATGCAGAGTATTTAGTTAGTTTATGTTTCCTGGATTGAATTGGCCTAATAGACGGGAGATTAACCAGTGATAACTGCAGTAAGTTATTGGATTGTTCATGACATGAAAGCAGCCTTATATTGTGCAGATCAAGGAGTGCTGGCTAACAGAGGATTCAGAGACAGCACCAAGTGCTTTCAGTATTCTTGGGTGGAATGACGTAGAGGAGACTGTACATGAAAAATGCTTTTCATAAAATGTATCAGAATGAAAAATTGACTTGCTTACTAGATGACACTGTGCTGGGGAGGGGAGGGGCTCATGGCTCCTGTTTCCTTTACTAAAATCAGACTTCAGAACCTTTTTTCCTTTTCCATATTTATCAGATGTAGTATGTGGTATCAGGTAATGAATACTTTTACTTAAAGTATTTGTCAGGGGAATGTACATAGGATTTGCACAATTTTAGGGGGAGGGATAAGCATGGTTTGTTTGTTTGTTTGTTTGTTTGTTTGTTTGTTTGTTTGTTTGTTTGTTTGTTTGTATGTTTCTTACAGTCTTTGTACACCTAATAAAATGCAGCCATTTGGACCATTGTGTAACGGTAGTGCTAATGAGTTTACCACCTGAACCCTAGTGTCCCTATTCCTGGCATGTCATAATGTCATAATAATCAGTGAAAAAAGGTGAACATTCTGTGAAAATAGGTAAACATTTGACAAAAATAGCAGATCTAACATACTCACAATGTCAGCTCGTATAGCGGCTATTTCTTCTTCTTCATCTGGTTAATTCCCATCAGAGTTTGTGGCACGGATCATCTGTTTCTATCTGCTTCTGTTCTCTGTGTCTTCCTCGTCACTCCAGCCACCTGTATGTGCTCTCTCAACGCATCCTAAAACCCATCAATCGTCTATTCTACAAAATGTCGAAATGTAGACAACCTTGAGCATTATCATCGAAAGCTATGTGTCCTATTTGTTAACACGATGGTAAACTTTGAGCAGTGTAATCGGTTGTAGGGGAACCTCTGCCTCTTTGTAATTCACATCTTCTTTCTCTTTTTCCAGTTGTGAAATATCGACCATTACCACCTGCATTCATAAATGGCGCATCAGTCATTTGTAAATGCAGGTGGAAACGGTGGATATTTCACAATTGGAATGAATCCTCTCACTTGTTCATTTCGGTAAGCTGTAGGGGACCGTCCATAAGTGCTGATGAGCTAGGCAATAGAGGAGAGAAAGATAGGTGCTCCTCCTGTTCGACCTCTCATATGGCTGTGCCATTATGATACTACATTCCTCAGAAGTGTTACTGGGAGGCCTTTTCTCCCTATTACATTTCCTGGCGATGAGTCACTGCTGGTATTTTCAATCTTCCTGCAACGAGGGCCCTGGGGTATTTGAGTACATTAGTGCCTTTTTCGGGGCAGCTCTCTGAGCCCACACTACTGCACCAGCGTGTTTGGCAAAAGTGATATTTCTCTCAGAACGTGACAGCTCTGTATGTTTTTTTTTGTGTGGATATGGCATGGTATGTGTCATGTCTTTTACAGTATATTCACGGGTAACATATTAATGTTGTAGCTATGACTCTAAGGATTTAGAGAGGCCATACATTTTTCATCAACATTGAGTTATCAATGTATCATCAGCTGTCTTCAGTTCTTCACAGGAAGTAGAAATCCCTGCCATGCAAGTTATTTTTAACCACAGTGTAGGACTTCTGCTGCAGCTTTCTTCCCATTCCAAGAGGAAATCGTTAGACTCGGTAGACTAAACATTGCTCACGTCTCTTTTTGTTCCAAAACATGCTTTAAGTGCATAATTCTGGTACATTTTGCTCCACAATATACTTCATTCTATTTTAATGATGACAATATAATAAATTCCACAGCATAACAATCTAGACAGAATTGTCGGCAGTAAAGCAGGATAGATACGTAGTACAAGATATCAGAGGGTGTTTTTAATTAAATTGGCTATGGTTATACTGTGTTGTATTTATATAAGATTCACTTCCAGTACTAATGTAGTACAGCTAGCAGTTGCTTCACGTAAATTGCCTTCTGGGGGTGGAGAGAGGGCTGAGGGGAAAAACGTTACAAAGCCAAACAAAAGAAGAACTAGCCTCCCGTAGCCAGACTATATCACTGCGTGGATATGAGTCTGGTGCTTCTATGAGGACGTTTTTCTTTCCCAAGGGGCGGGATCAAAACAGTGGGCGCAATTGGTTAGACCTACAACCAACTACCAATTACAGTCTCCCATATTTGAATACTGGGCCCTTATTGGTCACCCCAGACTTCAGGAGCAGGAAATGGATTCACACAATGGAGCGGTGCCAGACCCAAATCGCAGAGGGCAATTTCTTTTTTTGCACTGGCATATTCGTCTGGTCCCAGGCTAAAGAAGAACAGCCTCTTCCAAATCACAGGGACATGTTGAAATATTCATGCATGAAAGAATTAAATAGATTTGTCCTAAAACTTATTTAAATTTCCTCTTGGACATCAGATGGCCAATACCAAACTGAGTTGAGCAGATATTACTCACTTTAGAACAAAACGGAAGCCAGTCAGCTGTCTGTCTGTCTGTCTGTCTGTCTGTCTGTCTGTCTGTCTGTCTGTCTGTCTGTCTGTGTATATATATATACATTATATATATATATATATATATATATATACTGTATATAAAATGTTGAAATAGCTTTACATTCAATTTCAAGCTGAGAGAGGTGGTATTTGATGGGCAAACCTAAAGCGATTACATTGGTTTTCTCCTAATAATGCCCATAAATATGAGTCTGAGCTCGATGACTCAGCAGATTTGAATTCCTCCTGGAAAGGAAAGTGTAGTTTTTTCTTTTCTTTTTTTCGACATAATGTTTGGGCGTTGTTTTATTCATTCAACCTGTTTTTATTCCATCGTTATGTAGAGTATTACACGTTAGTTATGTACGTTAGTACCCAGAGTACACAGTAAAATTTGACTCATGTACCCCTTGTTTTGCAAGGTGACAATGTATTTATATTGTTTTTTCTTTCTTTCTTTAACTGTTATTTACTTAGTATCAGCTGACGTTTCATTAAAATAAAAACGTTACATCCGTCAAGGCACTCTTGACACCTGGCACCTACGCTTTCAAAACGATTAATGGCACACTATTAAAAACAAATTGTGGTACTTTGTAATGGATATTGGGTCAATGATAGAGTAGGATGATGAATTGATGGCGAGACTGGGTACCCTGTATTCAGGATCGTGTATGGTAAATAATAAGCTTCACACAGTGATTCATCATTCCCTGAAACATATCTCTTCTTCATGTATCCTGATAAAGGCCTGGCCTCACTGTAACTGCATGCTACAGATAATGTTATTACATGGGTCCCTCTGCATTACCCATTCACTGATTATAATAAAGCCAGGACCCAATATCAAACTGCATATATTTTATGTTATGTCATTTATTTATTTAGAAGATGAACAGTACAGTAAGTGTTCATCAACCATTTGTACATTTAGCACATCTTAGCAATATTTACGGCATTGCTCTGTAGTAGGCTATATGTCTTATTGGCCTGTTCATCTGTGTGTGTGTGTGTGTGTGTGTGTGTGTGTGTGTGTGTGTGTGTGTGTGTGTGTGTGTGTGTGTGTGTGTGTGTGTGTGTGTGTGTGTGTGTGTGTGTGTGTGTGTGTGTGTGTGTGTGTGTGTGTTTGTCTGAAGATAATCTTGTAAACCGCTGGACTGATCACTCAGTGCCAAATTTCTTTGTTATCACTAAACCGATGGTTTTTCTAATAAAATGTTCTGATCAATAATACATTCGTAAGTAATGGTTCAATATTTGCCTGATGAAGACCTATAAGATCGATAAGTTGCGTCATTAAAGTTTTGGGCAGTGGTGGAAAAAGTACTCAAATGTTTCACTTAAGTAAAAGTATCATCAGTACGGCAATGTAGAAATACTCTGTTATGTAAGAGTAAAAGTCCGGAATTCAAAATTTACTTGAGTAAAAGTACAAAAGTATTGGTATAAAAATGCTTAAAGTACCAAAAGTACTATGCAGAATGTCTCATTTCACATGTTTTCAAATGTATAAAAATCTTATGAAAATAGCCAATCTACAAGCTCCCAATGCGTCGCATCTCAACGCATTGTGAGCTTGTAGAACGGCTATTTTCAAATGGCCGAAACGTATATAGGGTGTTAGTGGTTAATGCGTGTTTTGTAATGATAATCAAATCTACAAAGTAACTAGTAACTAAAGTTTTCAAATAATTGTAGTGGAGTAAAAGTACAATATTTGCTTCTGAGATGTAGTGGAGTAGAAGTAAAAGTACTGAACATTGGAAATACTCCAGTAAAGTAAACATACCTCAAAATCGTACTCAAGTACAGTACTTGAGTAAATGTACTCATTTACTTTACACCACTGGCTTTGGGAGATTTAAACCAGTGTGGGGATGTTTTGCCTTCTTCCCCCTAATTAGTGGTTTCACCCATACAACACACCTCCTCACACAACACGCAGAAAGCGTGTTGTGTGAGGAGGGACTCTGGAAGTGGTGATATATTGGTTGAGAAGCACCACTGTAATGTGTTGTGGATGTGTGCAGAAGTCTGATTAGGGCAGAATCCATCATCCTGCAGCACAGAGAGGCAAATGCTTTGGTTCCCTAATGAAGTAATAAGACTGGGCCAGATCATTATCAGACCAGCAATCACACGGTGGCCTGAAAATTCACTGAAAAAGCCAGCCGGAGGAATTACGTGGGGAAAACCCAAGCGTATCGAAAACATCTATACTGTAGATATATTTGCAGCTTGTTATCGCCCGTTCCCAGTCTGTCTCCTGTGTAGCATTGTGTGACTTGTTTACACAATACAGTTGCAGTCAAAATTGCACTTGCAATGGTAGTTCTGATGTTTATTTTTTGCAATATGGTACATGAAGTTAAGGTTTATGCAATCCTTCATGTGTTGAGCGAATGTATTACTGCTCTTTTCTGGCAGATCCCTATCACCTGTGTTCATCATTATTATATAGTATGTCTCAGATGTCTCAGAATGCCTGATTTGATGTTCCCCTCACCGTCATTTCTCTCACCACTATCTAATCATTTCTTCTGCGCTGTAATTGTATTTTTCTGTTTTACTGTTTTTATCATATTCAAATGTTTCTTTTGCAATCTCTTAATGCTCTTGATGTCTTGATGGCTTAATGTTTTTTTCGTAACTTGCCTTGCCTCGACTTGTCTTTCCTCACATACAGTGTAGACAGAAATGGGATTCTGTTCAAAATCACACCCAGCAACAGAAATCTTCTCATATAGCCTAGCTGTCCCCGGGACAGGATTTTTACTGGCATGAGGCAAAAAATGGATTTGGGGGGGTCCTTAAAAAGGTTTTGGAAACCCTGTCCTGAAGGTTACAAATGTAGCCTTGTGACAGATTTGAGTCCTCTGGGAAACTCTTGGGTGGATGTAAGTGAATAAAAAAAGTGTTGTCCCATCCCTCACAATCTGCCAATAATGTTGCCCTTGAGCACATGAGTTAACCCCAATTTCCACTAGTCAAACTCCACAGTGGCCTATAACAGAATGACATGGTGGTGCTGGACAACTCCCTGGCGTCAATGTACAACACGGAGTGTGGCTGAGAAGGAGCATGCATGCTCAGTCTACGGATAAATAAAAGGTTGGATGTCTTAGCCTGCACCGGTGGTTTTCAAACTTTTTGTGCCCAAGGCAAATCAATGGGCAAGTCAAAATCACAGAACACAGCTAGTTTTGCAGTTTTTGAAAATGTTAAAGCAAACAAGTTGATAATAATTCTGATATAGTAAAAAAAAAAATCGTAACGTATTCTGATATAGTAAAACCAAATCATAACGTATTGTATGTATTTTCTTATGTATTATTTTTTAAATAATGCGTGGTTGTCACAAAATCCCAAGGCACCCCTTGACTCTGTCTCATGGCACACCATAGTGCCTCGGCACGCCTTTTGGGAACCACTGCTCTAAACTGCCACAACAATGGCAAGGTTGTAGAGGTCGACGCAGGATTCAAAATGAACCCGCAGTTGTGTTCTTCCCGAACTGAGCTTAATATCAAAGGCGTTTCCAACTGATGTTTTGGCAACCCCCGGTAGGCCAAAGTTCTGCTGTTATTCCATTCTGCCAGAACATTCATTTCATTCACCTGGTGTCCTTGTAATTGCAGCCGTGTAATTGGGGACTAGTCACACATGGAAGCCAGAGCTAAGCCTGTTACTGTTACAGTGTTTAAAATACTTACCTTGCCTCCAATATCTGCTCGGCATCCGCAGCACTTTCAACCTGGCATTGGGCATTTTGGGCATTTCATTAAAGACAAAACGTTTAAAAAAATGTGAAACAAATAATGATGATTAAATAGTGAAAATAATCGATCTATAAGCCCACAACATGTTGTGATGTGATGCATCGTGAGCTTTAGATCTGCAATTTTGACACACAACACTCATACGACCAAGTATAACGTGGGGCTTAAGTGTTTTACACACTGTGGCATAGTGATGTAAACAATTTAGTTGTTTGTCCGTAGAGAATAAAAGAAGAATTTAAAAAAATCTCAATGTAGCTGTCAATGTCCGCTCCTCAGCCCTTGGACTTTATCTGTGTTTATTACTTTTGGACTTTTACTATGTATTCCTGTTCTGTTTTGGTCTACTAGTTCTATGTAGTTTGTTGCCTTGGTGTTCTGTGTCTTATTTTGTAGTATCGTTCCTATTGTTTCCTGTCTGCTTAGTTATCCGTACCTGTCTTGTCTAACCAGTCCTGTGATTCCCAGTGTTTCCACCTGTGTCCCCTTAGTCCCCTAGCCTATCCCAATGTTGATTGTCTGTTGAGTTCACCTGTGTCTTTATCTATATGTATGCCCCTGTGTGTTTGGTCCCTTGTCAGTTTGTCTTTGTATTTGTATTTGATGTGGTTAGTTCTTGTCCCATGTGTTTGCCAAGTCTTTGTTAATTCTAGTGTATACCTAAGTCCATGATTCCTTGTGATTTCCCAGTGTGGTGTTTTTGCTAATAAAGGCCCTTTGCATTTGCGTTCTGCACCTGAGTCCTACACCTCCAGAACCACACCGTAACAGTAGCAATAATTTGGGCAACAGGATTCAGCTGTGATCTATATCTGATATTTCTCTTACGTGCCAAAATCCTCTCAAACAAGCTCACAGACGCAGATACACGTTGTTCATCCAGCAAAACAATGCTGGTTGGGACAGCCAATAGAAAATCTAAATCACAGCCAAACATTACTCTCCATTAAGCGTTGACACCTGTCCTTGTCCTTGTCCTGTCCCGGCCTCCCCCATAATATCTCAGTTTTTCTTCTCTACTGATGGTTTGTTGAACTGTGAAATGATCGCTTAATTATCGTAAAGAGGCTGTCTGTGTAATGTATTGCATGTCACTCAATACGATGACTCAATATACTGTATCACCATCATGAAATCACAACACAAAGATTGACATAAAGTGTCATAACGTTTGAAGTGGGTGTACAGTATAGACAATATGCAGGCACAAATTATCTCATGACTCATGTGACAATGACCGTCAAACAGGGTTTGATACTCCATACTACCTGCCTGTAATTGCCTTCACAATTGTGTGGACGGGGCCTATTTCTTACACACAAAAAAACGCATCATGAACGCAACATCCAATCATACCCAAAGTGGAATCTCATTTTGAGGGGACTAATAGAGTCCTGACGTCACTCCCGAGTCCCACTACCCCTGGGTCACCTCATTTTTTCTCTTGCCATTCCCATAAAGAAATATTAGATTGCGTCATATAAGAACTGTGTTCCAAAAATAAACAAACCACTCGGGGTTAGGTATGTGACTGTGTGTCGTTTATGATATTGAGCTACATTTCATAACGTCTGTGGTTGGAGAAAAAGAAAAAAAACTAGAAAAAGTGCTCCTCAGATAAAAAGTGCTCCTCAGATAGACATATCTAACCCGAAGTATTATGGTTTAACCCATTAAGACCGGGAAAGCATCTGTCATTGTCTCCGCCAGGCCGAAAGGCATGGCGAGAGAGTATGTTTTACCCCCTGTCCGTCCGTCCGTCCGTCCGTCCGTCCGTCTGTGGACAGCTAATCTCCCGCACCGTTGGCTTGATCGCAGCGAAACTGTGCACACACACTCCCTGGATGCCAATTCAGAACTAGCCTGGTAAACCCTCCCTCCGGAAATCTCATTTCTATTTGATTCCTGGAGTGAGTCTGGCATGAACCGCCTCTCTGCAATATTGGCTGTGTATGCCAAACGGCCGCGCCTATCAGCGTCGTCGCTCATTGTTCTGTGATTGACAGCTTACGTTGGCCAATCAGGTGGCGAGTTCGAGTGAGCCCAAAACACGAACGGCAGCCATCTTTTTCTTGTGCGCTATTTTCTCCGCAATTTTTTTACTTCAAAAAGCTCTCTAACTTCTATTTTGAGGCACGGAATTTACTTATAAGATATCGTTTGGATAGAATTTAGTTGTTTAACTTCATATATGTGGTCAATTAATCATGACAAAGCCTATTTAAAAATAAAAATGTAGAGAACCGGTAGGGGCGGGCAGTGACACCCATGTATCCGAATAAGGCAACCCATTTTGGGCATGGATCGTCTCAAAAGTCCCGTTCCGTCACATTAGACTGGTGAACTGCTGATTGGCTGAAGGGGAAAAATTATCATTGGCTGAAGGGGTTGTCAGTCAACTGTATTACTCCCGCCCAACTCCAGCCCGCAGCCAATATTGCAGAAAGGCGGATCAGGCCAGACTCACTCCTGAAATCAAATGGAAATGAGATTTCCGGAGGGAGGGTTTACCAGGCTAATTCAGAACCTCTGCCCCAATTTTTTCATATGGCCCTGTTATAGCGCCACCAGGAGGCCGCTTTTTGCAAAACACATTTTTTCACAGTACTCCTACATATTTTGTCCAAACATCACGCAAATCAGTGCACAGTATCTCTATAGTCAATAAACGAAACGGGTCATTCAGATTTTTCATGTTCCATCCTGATTGGCTAAAAATGGGATCCAAAGTTTGCAGGACTGCTCCGTTTTGAACAAAATGCCTCAAATTATGAACACAGCATGCAATTTCCGTGAAACTTTGCACGTACATTCCCACTATGCCGAGGAAGAAATTCCACTTGAGAGTTTTCTAATCAGCCTCATGGTGGCGCTATAACAGCCCGATTCGTGTTTTTACCTATAACTGCACCAATCTGTGTAAAACTTTGTATGCGCACTCCCTAGAGGTCAAGGAAAAACCTTTGCCCTGCCTTTTATAGCGCCACCAGGAGGCCGACTTATGTAAAACATATTTCTTTACATTACTCCTTCCGATTTTATCCAAATTTCACGCACATCGGTACACATGATGTCTATAGTCATGTGATCAAGATGGATCTGTTTAATTTTTCATATTCCATCCCGATTGGCTAAGATTCACATCTAAAGTTTGCAGGAGTGGCCCGTTTAGAACAAAATGCCGCACATCATGAATGCAGCGCCCGATAGCGGTCAAACTTTGCGCGCACATTCACATTATGTTGAGGAACAAATGCTACTTTTTAACATTGGCCTGTTATAGCACCACCCAGTAGGTCTAATTTAGCAAAACATTTTTTTGGAACAAAATGCCTCAAATCATGAATGCAGTGTCCGATTGCCGTGCAAGACCTAAGAACAAATGGCACCCTTTTGACATTGGCCTATTGTAGCGCCACCAGGAGGCCACAATAACCTACCTGACCTGGCGGAGACCTGTGCTCCGAGGAGCACTTTTTCTAGTTTTAGATTTGAACCACTTTAACCATTATCTTATACTTTGGCTATTTATTTTTGTTGTGATCTTTTTAAAGCAAACATTTGTAACTCAAATGTTTGCTTCTAGGGATTCTACAAAATGTCTTCTAATTCCTAACAGTTTTTTGAAAAAAACGTATGCTGCTATAATCAGTGGCTCTCAAACGTTTTCATGTCAAGGGCCCCCAAAATGATATGTATTTGGCAGCGGACCCCCATCTAAGATGTTTGAGTTAAAAATGTTCACAGATCTAAAGCTCATAGCGCGGCAATGAGCTTGTAGATCTGATATTTTTGAATAGCCAAAATTATAAAATAACGGTTTAAGTGGTTACGCAGATCGCATTCCCGGATTGAATGGGTTAAATGCCAATGTATACGTGCACCTACTGTACTAGAGGTTTAATGTATACGTGCACCTACTGTACTAGAGGTTTGGGCCACAGAGGAGACAAGCAGGGAGAGAGGGGGATGACAAGAAGGAGAGAGAGAAAGAGAGGGGGGGGTGAAGATGAAGAAGATTAGATATTCCAGAAAGACAGGAACTGACCATGTCCTTGTTTATGACTCTTAACAGCTGCTGCGTGGAAGCTCTTCCTGAGCATCGAGCCTCAAACTCTTACCAGTCCACAAATACTCTGTTTTACCACGGTTCTCCGTTTACTACTCACTATGGGATATCAGCGCCCTCAGGCGATGAGACAGAGCAACACACACGCTCCCGGTGCCAATACTGATTGGCTAAGGGTATGTCACGAGTCCGGAAGACCCGGGAGTATAAAGCTCCCTCGTGACGTAGGCTCTTCCTATTTTCTCCACTCTGCAAGCGAATGCGCAGAAATTCACACACAACAAAGCAAGACATTTTTCAACTTAAACCCAACGAGGGAATACGGAGTATATCCCCACGGGAAAATCCTTGCAAATAAGTTTTCTCCCGGAACTTATTATTAAGTATTTATTTATTTACCTATCCTCTCAGTTTTCCTTAATTCTTGGTCTGTTCTGGAAAAGCCGGTTAGCTGAAAAAGCCGGTTAGCTGCTAACACCGGTTAGCAGCTACTAGCTCATTCATTCATTCAGTGGCTAGGCTAATACTAGCAGCTACTAGGCTACGCTACTGGCTAGGCTTTAGCCTGTTGTTTTCCCAGACCGAGGACCAAGATGGAACCACCGAGGAGTTGCGGGTTCGCGGAATGCGACCCCCTCATCGCCGCAGACGACCCCCACCGCGTCTTCATCCACTGCTTGGGGGTCGATCACGCGTTCTGCGCCAGGACCCACCCGGGTGAGACAGATGCGTGCCCTAACTGCACGAGGTTAACCGTTTCTCAACTTGACGCTCGGCTCGTCAGGGCTAGGACCCTGGTCGGCTGGACTAGACGAGATAACGGTGAGACCTCCACCGCCACCGGACCGGGGACCCCAGTCGGGCAGCACGAGCGGCCCCCCGGCTCATGGGACCCCCACCGGTGCCGATGCCAAGACTAGAGCGTCAAGCGTCCACGACGCTGACGCCACCTCCGGCCCTCCCTCCCCCCCTGCCAGCGAGGAGTCGATGGCTCTTCACGATGACGACATGGCGGAGGACGGGGAAGATTTCCTGGAGCTCCCGTCGTACCAGGACACCCAGGAGGTGTCCACGACGAGCCCCGGACGGGGAGAACCTCCCGCAGCCACCGAGGAAGAGATCCTCGAACCTGTGGCGGCTGGTTTCAACGAATGGCTAGCCTCACTAAGCAACAGGTTGTTAGCAGCGCTGTTCTAGCTTAGCTTGCTAGGACAACACCAGCTCGTTAGCCTCTTCAGAGCCGGCGTCTGTACCACGAAGAACGAGGCTACAATCGGGTGCTTTGAGACACATAAAGGGTTTTCATAAGAGTATGTTGAACTGTTTATGCTGTTTCCGTGTTTTATTCTGTTCCATTAAAATTTCCCAAAATACACAAGCACACTTCCAGCCCCGGTCAGGAGGTCACGACGCTAGGGGTCCCTGGGGGTCCCCGGGCGTCGATGCCCTCCTCTATAAGCCCATTGTGCCTATCAGGCCTGCTTTCACAGCATGATAGACAATAATGGGATACTTCTCTGCCTGTTTTCAACAACTGTCGGGGTGCATCGATGCATAGGGATCACTAGGTGGTCCCCGTGTTGATAACCACCCCTTATAAGCCCAAAGCGCTTGGAAAGTCCCTTGGTGACTTTCCAAACGCTGCTGGGATGAATACTTTGCATGCTATGAACAAGACAAAGGTAATAAACCCATTGCTAATTCTATACGCCAGTGTACATGGGTCACGCCCAAATTTTCCAATTCTACCATCCATCCGGCAGAGGGCGCCAGAGGCCCACTGTGGGAAGGAAGGTTTGCAAGATGGCGGCGCGGGTCGAAGGTCACCCCAATATTTACAACCTGCCAAGCACCGTGTCACGCCAGCCTCTGGAGGGCGACAGAGTGCTTCCTTCGGTGGAGGTGGCTCCGTCGCTTCCTTTAGCCAGGCCAAGAAGCCTAGACAAGATGGCGACGGACTTTGTAAACACCAAGGGAGCAGCGTGGAATGCTTCCGTACTCAGTCACATGACCCCCACGCTTGCACGGGCCCTGTGGGTTAGGTGTCGACGTCACCTGTTTCCATGGAAACGGATGTCAACGTCTCTTCACTCCTGGTGAGTTAACCGTGAATATTACTAGCTATGGTATGCTAGGTTAGCATAGCCTCCAGTCAGACTGCTGTTGTTTTCACTTAGTGGCTGACTAGCCTCACTAACATCGACACAGTTAAAGAGCAGTGTTGTTTTGGTGCAGTGCTTAGACAGTCCCCTAAAACAACACGTGGTGACCATAGCTCTCCTTCGTTCTTGGTTAGCCAAACAACTACAGGTAGCAGCTAAAGGCTAAAGGCGACCTGTAGCTAGGCTAGACTAGACCAGGCTAAGCTTACAGGCTAAGCTAGTTAGCCCTTTGTCTACACTACCACGATGGAGGCTCAGGTTCACTGGGTGCCTTGAGACAAACATAAAGGGTTTTCATAAGAGTATGTTAAACTGTTTATGTTGTTTTACACTGTCTTTGTGCTTTATTTTGTTGCATCAAAAATGTACTAAAATACACAACCACATTATCCAGCCCCGGCCAGGAGGTCACGACGCTAGGGGTCCCAGGGGGTCCCTGGGCGTCGAAGGCCTCCTCTATGAGCCCATAGAGTCAGGCTGATGTTGTTTCACTTAGCGGCTGACTAGCCTCACTAACATCGACACAGTTAAAGAGCAGTGTTGTTTTGGTGCAGCGCTTAGCCAGTCCCCTAAAACAACGCTGCGGTGGGCATAGCTCTCCTTCGTTCTTGGTTAGCCAAACAGCTACAGGTAGCAGCTAAAGGCTAAAAGCGACCTGTAGCTAGGCTAGACTAGACCAGGCTAAGCTTACAAACTAAGCTAGTTAGCCCTTTGTCTACACTATCACGATGGAGGCTCAGGTTCATTGAGTGCTTTGAGACACACATAAAGGGTTTTCATAAGAGTATGTTAAACTTTTTATGTTGTTTTACACTGTCTCTGTGCTTTATTTTGTTCCTTTAAAAATGTCTTAAAATACACAAGCACGTAATCCAGCCCCGGTCAGGAGGTCACGACGCTAGGGGTCCCAGGGGGTCCCTGGGCGTCGATGGCCTCCTCTATGAGCCCTTTGTGCCTGACAGGCCTGTTTCACAGCATGGCAGACACTAACGGTCTCTAATGGACGCCACAGTACGAGTCCGCTGGACCGCGTGGCAACGTCATCGGTCCCCGTGGAAATGTGCACGTTGCCCACGAGACTGATAACAGCAGCGCCTCCTCCCGACTCGCTCGCTCGGTGAGCAGCTTTTGGGAGGGTTGCAATCCGAATCTGTTTTTATCCCAGTACATCAGCGTTGCACTGTGTTTTACTGGTTAAGCTCAGTACGGCAGTGACACACTGTGGTTGTACTGGCCAGGCTCCCCTGAACAACAACAACACATTGTGGTTGAACTGGTGTGTTTTCCACATGCCTTGTGTTACTTCCTATGTCAGACGAGTGTGTCTCTCTCATGCGGAAGATAAAAGCAGCCATGACTCTAAGAGAGAAGGTTCTCTCTCTCTCTCTTGAGCATGAGCGTTACCAGAGAAATATCTACGAATCAGAACCGACTGGGTTTCTGTTCAAAGCTTTTTCTGGTGAGAAAAAGGGGAATCTGAAGGGCCTCAACAAGTATCCATTTCTTTGTTGACGACCGTAAAAGCTGTTGCAAAACGGTACATCAGTGGCACTGATGGGCGGGCATCAACCTCTAGGTTGCTTGCCTCCACGTTCCAGTCTGGCCTCCACACAGAGAATTCCTGCACTTCGGCTACAAAGGGGAGTGTACGAGTACACGGTTTTTCCCTTTGGTATGTCATTGAGCCTGCGAGTGCTCGTGCAGTGTACCAATGCGGCCATAGCTCCACTGCGGCGACAGGGGATCGGTCTGTCGACTTAACTTCGACGACTGGTTAATTGCTGGCTCAGAGGAGGAGGTGGCACGGCACACGGCCGTGGTCCTCTCCCACCTGACGTCGCTATGTTCACAATCAACGTCCAGAAGAGCGTTCTGGTTCCATCTCAGCGGACCACCTTTTGGGGGATCTCGCTGGACTCGAACACGCTCAGAACGCGGCTGTCCAAGGGCAGGTTAGACAGCGTCTTAGCTTGTGTGAGGTCTTTTCGCGTAGGGCGTCAAGTCACTTACAAACTAGGCATGCAGGCGGTGAGTCTCATGGCTTCAGTCATTCACTTAATCCGCTTGGGCAGGTTCTACATGAGACCTGTATAGAGGTGGCAGCGGGCTCTTCGGATCCCACTCACCTCAGGCTTTCAGCAAGTGGTGGTGTTTCCAGGGTGTCGTGGAGACACTCGGATCGTGGTCGCAGGTGGCTTTTCTGTCCCAGGGGGTCAGTATAGGCGCTGTGATATCACAGAAGGTCATCACCACGGACGCCAGCCTCACGGGGTTTTTCCTCGCTCTCAAACAGTTCGGTGCTCGGTTTCCGGGTTGTTCTGTCTCGATCAGAACATACAACACCGCGACCATGTGCTATGTCAACAAGCAGGAAGGTTTGGCCTCCCTGGTGTTGGACGGTTTGGCGTGCGAGATGGCGCTGTGATGCGACTCACGTCTCGCGTCCATTCAGGCGTTCCAGGTGCCGAGCCTCCTGAACGAACTGCTTTATGCTTTCCCACCAATAGAGCTGATCCTCCCCATGTGGGGGAGGGTCAGGCTCCGAGGGTTGTTGATGTTGCTGGTGGCCCCAGCATGGGACACGTAGAGGTCAGGAGATAACTCCTCTCCTTCACGACGTGCCTTGGGCCCTCCTTGTCGGCAGGGACTTGCTGCGGCAGGGAGGGGGGACGCCCTCAGGACCTAGACCTATGGGTCTGGCCCGTGAGAGGGTGAATTTGAGCTCGTGTGGCCTTCCCCCTGACGTGATGGCTACCATCCAGGGCGCAAGGGCCGTGTCCACGAGGAATGCTTACGAGGTCAGATGGGGGTTGGAACAGTCACCAGTGGTGGTGGCTTTCCAGGCCTCGATGTGTAGCATTCTTACTTTCTGCAGAGAAGGCTAGATCGGGATTTATCCTTCTCAACAGTGAAGGTGTTTTGGGGCAGCCATTTCGCTTGCCACGAAGTTTCGATGGCAAGACGGTGGGCCAGCACCCCTTGGTGCGCCGGTTTTGTGCGGCGCCAGGAGAGCCAGGCCGGGTAACAGGCCACTGTTCCCAGCCTGGGATCTGACGGTTGTGCTGGAGGCACTATGCTGTCCATCGTTCGAGCCTTTTGAGTCTGTGGATCTGAGGATCTTTAGTCTCAAAACGGTCCTCTTGGTGGCCCTGTCTACGGCTAAACGGGTCAGTGACATGCATGCACTCTTGATGAGTCCGGAGTGCATGAAGTGTTTTAACAATGACAGGAGGGTTTTGCTTAAACCTAACCTGACGTTCGTTACCAGGACCGGGGTGGCCCCGGATCCGGGTGAGTTGGTAGCCTTCCATCCGCCTCCCTTCGTTTCGGCGGAGGATAGGCGGTTGCATTGTTCTGTCCAGTGAGAGTTGAAGCTCTATTGTCAGAAGACAGCGGCCAATCGCTCATCGACGTAGCTCTTTGTCTCTTTTGGGCCTTGGGGTTCAGAGGAAGGCGGTCAATAAGGCAACGTTTTCTAGATGGATCCGAGATGCCATTAGGTTGGCTTATGTGAGTAGTGGTGCCCCTGTCCCGGAGGGTCTGAGGGCTCACTCTACTAGAGGCATGGCTACATCCTGGGCTCTCTACAGGGGAGCTTCGATCCAGGAGATCTGTGCAGCCGCAAATTGGTCGTCCCAATCGACTTTTGCGGTTTTCTACAGCCTGGACGTGGCGGCGTCATCCTTGGCGCGCGCGGTCCTAGGCGTAGCGGCTGCCTCCAGGCCAGTGGAGGGAAGGGAGTAGGCTTGGGGCTTTTCTCCCTATTTCTCGACTTCCTCTGGGGTTTCCGTGGGACCAGCTGGGCTGGCTCCCAGGAGATGGGGCCCTGTTCCTCATATTGAGTTATGAGGCAGGCTTGTGTCTGCCTGATTAGTAAATAGGCGGACTCTGGAGTCTGTCAGGGCCTAGCTTGATTATCTATACCGCATCCCAGCCCGGTGGGTTGGGGGCGCCCATGGGGCCATAGGTCACGTCCAGGGGGGACGTGACCTAGGAGCTGAGGGACGTGCGGGGTTGTCAGGGTTGTGTGGCTCATTACCTCAAGGGGGGTTTATGAATCCCATAGTGAGTAGTAAACGGAGAACCGTGGTAAAACTAGAGGTTACGAATGTAACCCCGGTTTTAGTAGGTTCGGAGTTTACTACTCACCAGACACCCCTTTCTGTGCGCATTTGGCATGCAGAGAGGAGAATGTTAAGAGGAAGAGCCTACGTCACGAGGGAGCTTTATACTCCCGGGTCTTCCGGACTCGTGACATACCCTTAGCCAATCAGTATTGGCACCGGGAGCGTGTGTGTTGCTCTGTCTCATCGCCTGAGGGCGCTGATATCCCATAGTGAGTAGTAAACTCCGAACTTACTAAAACCGGGGTTACATTCGTAACCTCTAGTTTCCAAGGTGTTGTTGCCTTTCTACATCTCTGCATATCTGTCTGTGTTTTATCTTTTGTCTTTATCTCGATAATGCACAAATATGGATGACTGATGTCATAGTACTGGTGTCATAGTACTGACAAAACACATCTTATTATTGGCACATTTCAGATTATAGATTTGGCTAAAATCATCAAGGAATGACATCACACCCTCGTTATCACATTCAACATAATTGTCCTTTTAAATGTTTTTATTCTATTTCCCAACACAACACCATTCAGCAACTGTTAGCAGCAAATTGCCCTGGCCTTCTAACCTCTTCTGTAAATTCCAGTTCCACTGATTCACAGTGCTGCTGGTGTGTGAAATGTTTCACTGGACGATACATCTGAAAGGAGGACCTAGGCTTCCCTGGCCGGCCGCTGTGGTAGTCGGACACAAGCTGTGCTTTTTTGGAGGATACCCTAACAGCCATTATATTGATGTCCACATCTTCAACACACTGTCTTTACGCTGGAGGAAGTTGACCACAGTGAAAACTGGAGGAGGAGAACATCACCTTGAGGTTCCCTGCGTGCGTACGGGCCACACAGCTGTTCTGGTAGAAGATATTGTCTACATTTGGGGGGGATATCCTTACTGTAACGTGCTATATTCATTTGATGTTGACAACCACATATGGTCCAAACCCAATATTGCCGGAACTGTTCCAGAGGAGAGGTGCCACCACTCAGCCTGTGTCTTTAGGAAGGTCAATTATTGAAGGTTCAATGAGACATGAACACAGACGGACAGAGACACACACACAACCCAAGCACGGTGACATAGTAAGCTCCACTTGGTCGGAGGCCTCTTCCGCGTTCGCAACTACACATTATTTTAGCTGGGTTATACCTTCTCATAGTTCTACTTGAATGTTGACAAGAAATTATAATCCCGCTAGTGTTTGAGTAGCGCGAGCCGTGAAAAATAATAAACAAAAAACACATGTGTAGCGAACGCGTATATAAGGATAAATATACTAAGGATGCGTCCGTGACGCCAATATCATATTAACGAGACAACGTTACATTTCGAGGTTTCAAAGACCAGTGCACACACTGCTTTGGTTGTGTATTGTTGATCTGTTGTTATTATAACTCAAGACAACGTCAGGAACACAGTCAAACTTTATTATTCACTCTAGAGTGACTTTTCTTCTGTGAATGACATTCTCTCTCCCAAAGCCCCATAGTCCACAGCGCCCCTATGAGGCACATATTTACCATTACTGTTAAATGAAATGGTCTCGAGTACGGAAAGATTTTGGCCAGTGTGAATGCTGGCCAGCTGGGAGAAGCCAATCGTTCTCGGGAACGGTTTGAATTAAACGGACCCAGTCTGAATCCGCCCTTAATTATTTCATGTAGAGGCTAATATTTGTCTCCGGAAGCCTGAGAGTATGTTTTTGCTCCTGTCCATTCGTCTGTGTGCTGTGCGTGTGCGTGTGTGTTTGTGTCCTCGTCTGTGAGCAGCTAATCTCTCAAGACATTCTGCTAACAGCAGAATCTGTCAGCACCACTGCCCTAAACATGTAGTGTTGTTGATAGTAGGAACAAACACAGAAGAACCCGGGAGAAAGGGGAGGAGACAAACCGTGTTACTGTTTCTACACAAAAAAGGAGACGGTGCCCCGGGGGCAAAAACCAAATGGGTTCCCAGATTAGGGATGGGAAGATATGAAATTTTCATGTCACGATTATTATGAACAGATTATAATTGTTTTGATATTATACTGTTTAGACTGATGATAGGTTCATGGATAATTTTTTTTATTGTATTATTATTTATTTTTTTCAAAAAATATATTAAAAACTAGAAAAAGTGCTCCTCGGAGCACAGGTCTCCGCCAGGTCAGGTACGTTATTTTGGCCTCCTGGTGGCTCTATAATAGGCCTATGTGAAAAGGGTGCCATTTCTTCTTAGGCATTTCACGGCAATCGGACACTGCATTCATGATTTGAGGCATTTTGTTCCAAAAATGTGTTTTGCTAAATTAGACCTGCTGGTGGCGCTATAACAGGCAGATGTGAAATGGGTGGCATTTCTTCCTCGGCCTAGTGGGAATGTGCGTGTGAAATTTCACGGAAATTGCAAGCTGCGTTCATGATTTGAGGCATTTTGTTCAAAACAGACCAATCCTGCAAACTTTGGAAGCCAATCTTAGCCAATCAGGATGGAATATGGGAAATCGGACAGATCCGGGTTGATCACATGACTATACACGAATCCACGGAGCGCTGCCCTGCGCGCAGCCATTGCTGCGGTGTC
Source organism: Gymnoscopelus braueri (assembly GCF_963280865.1). Taxonomy (NCBI): domain Eukaryota; kingdom Metazoa; phylum Chordata; class Actinopteri; order Myctophiformes; family Myctophidae; genus Gymnoscopelus; species Gymnoscopelus braueri. The sequence goes on from NC_137623.1 coordinate 32,625,639, forward strand.
AACGCTCCGCGGACGCGACACCGCAGCAATGGCCGCCTACAGGCACCTACAGGCAGCTACAGGCAGCGCGTCTGTGGATTGGTCTATACTATAGAGATACTTTATACCAATTTGAATGACGTTTGGATAAAATCTGTAGGAGTAATGTAAAAAAATGGGTTTTGCACAAATCGGCCTCTTGGTGGCGCTATAACAGGCCCATGTGGCCCATTTGGGGCAGAGGTTCTGAATTGGCATCGAGGGAGTGTGTGTGCACAGTTTCGCAGCAAGCGGGCCAACGGTGCCGGAGATTAGCTGGTAACACACGCACAGGACACACACACACACGGACGGACGGACGGACGGACGGACGGACGGACGGACGGACGGACGGACAGGGGGTAAAACATACTCTCTCGCCATGCCTTTCGGCCTGGCGGAGACAACAATCTTACAGTACCCTGTGGATAAATTTGAACTTTTTCACCGACAGTTAATGCTTCATATCCATACAATTGCCTTGCTGCTTTGTTTATTTCTGTAACACAGTTCTTACATGACGCCATCTAAGATTCCCCTATGGGGGTTGCAAGAGAAAAAATAACACTGTGAGCCAGGGGGATAGCGCCTTCTAGAGCAATGATGTCAGATTTCGGTGCTCTAGAGCACTTCTCCAAAACAGCTTTCACTTCTGCCCAGAGACCAATTATTTGTTTACACAACATTGGGACTGCACGTGCAGGTGCCAGTTTCATGTAATCAATTCCCAACAGATCCCCAAACCTGTTGTTTTGGGGAGCGCTGGACTGGTTTCATTTCATTCAACATCCTCCTGTGTGTTGGCTGGACAGGCGCTCACTGGCAGACATGGTGTTTACGCACCGAGAATAACTGACATACAAGCTCACAAAGCGTTGCGGATGCGACCGCTGTGAGCTTGGAGGTCTGCTATTTTCAGCCGCTCTCTGTGCGCGACAGCTTCGCGGGACGTAGCATAAATTAGGCTTGAGGAGCTGCAGCTGATTGAAATCATGCCGTGCAGACAGGTTCTGCTGCCGTGATCATAGGGAGCACTCCCTCCGTTCTAATGACAGCGAAAGGCAGTGGGATTTGGAGGACAACTGCTTTGAGAATTGCAACAGTGTTATTGTTTACACACAACAGAAACCAAGGAGTATTTATCTCAAGCGGGGGCGATCACATTAAACATCCTAAGCCTTCCTCCTCCACACTGGGAGGAAAACAGCATCTGAAAGTTTGATGGAACCGTTTTTACACGTGAGTGCTGTGATCACTTTTCCATTACATCTTATGAGCTGTCAGGTGTGCGCATGGCGGTTCTTATCAGTGTGACGTTGTCTGATAAGGCGTCTATAGGAGCCTTTACAAACACGAACAGTTGTACCACCCTGTCGTACAAACTCTTTCTCCCCACAGCTTCCTTGGCTTTGCACTCAGAGGAGCGCACTTGTCTAGCTATTAATGCTTCTACAATGAGGAACCAGAACTTAACTGTTTCACTCTTCTGTAGCCGTATACGAGATGTAACAATAAAGAAACCTTGAACTCAGTCAACCCTCACACCTACAAAGAGAGCAGATCCACCTTCATCTTTTGTAAATTTTTCCTTCTTGATTGTATGTTTGTGTGTTGTGTGTTTATACTGTGCAGCAAATTCCTGTCAACAAAAACCATGCACCTTTCATTAGATCGCTCACTCAATATCTGACATGGTGCTATTTTCAGATCAAAGGTCAATATCAAGAAGGTCAACTATTGATTAACTCATTGGCTGGGTCTCCAGCAGAAGGCAGCTGTTTTCTATATTGCTGCCTGATTCTTTTGAAGGCAACATTTTTGTGTGGTGGTATGGAAAGGAATGTGATTAAAAGGCTTCCTATTTAGATAGGAAGCTTGTCACACATTTGAAAGCTTTCGTGACTCACAACCAAGCTCAGTTGTTTTGTTTACACAATTAAGCAACCCTCTTGAGTTGAGGCTAACATTGTCCACAATTAAGGAATCTCTGTATGTTAGTAAATCATCTTTGTTTATATAGCAATTTTAAAAACAACTGTTTTTCCCGCAACTGTTGTTTGTCTACTTGTTCGAATGTTTATGGACCACAAACAAGCCTTGGCTTTTTTGTTATTATCCATTTGGCTTATTATTCTTTTTTACGTATGTACTTTTGAAACTGCCAATAAAATATTCAAACAATGAATTAATCAATCAGACTCAAAGTGCTCTATCCACATGTACACCAAAACAATGTTGTTTGGTGTACTGCTGGACATAGACTTATTTTCCCAAAAGATCATAGTGTTATTAAATAATTAAGCATTATAATCACTGTTTTAACGCATTACAGTGTGATTATAAGACACTATAAGTGGTCATTGGGTGCATTTATGTAAAGTAATGACATTCCAGGAGCTGGACAGTAGGTGTAGGCTTACGTAAACGTTTTGTTTGTGTTCTTGCATAGTTTAATGCTATTTATATGACCAATGCAATACCTCCACGCTTGAGATAAATGGGGAAAATACCAGACTGTAAGGAATCATTAGCAATCTTCAATAAATCATTTGACAGGGAGTGAAAGACATGCTTGAACAATTTTGTGGGAATAGGGAAAACAAATTGTGAGTGGAATATGGAAGGCTCATGTTCCTGCATCACCTCCTCAAGGTCACTGGAGTTAATAGGTGAGAAATGCCTCATTGTGCCCACGGTGCGGCACTTTGATGTGGGAGAGAAAGGCTAGATCCATCAACATGAGAGGTTAATATTATCTCTAATGTGAGTATTTTGTTCTCGGAAGAAGATGGCAAACTCATTACATATATTTGAAGAGTGGAGCTTATAGCAGGGATTGATCTGGTGAGATGGAACATTTTGTCACTTAATATAAACTATTTCCTTTGATTATCATTTATGATTTGAGACTGTCATTTCGTTGTCAGCTCTTGTTGGATAAGCGATACCATGCAGAGGTTGCGATTACCAGTAAAGCATTGCTACCAGGTAAGCCACCAAGGCTGCTGTTAGATTCAAGTAGTATTTGAAGCTCCAATGCGTGCTTTTTAGTTTTTGGGGATATTAGGGCGTTAAAATGACAGAGCGGCAATAACTGACGCCTATCTGAGAGAATGTGTTGTTTGAGACAGCTTTGGTGGGAGCAATGCTGTGAATGAGATGCACTCAATGTGTCTCAATGTCTTAATGTCCAAAACCGTCAGTGTTCAGGTAATCAAAGGTAAAATTGTGTTTTCTAAGTGTTTTTCAAAAAACATGCCTCATTCAAACGGCCATAGCTCTGGAATGGAGGATCGCGCCCGTTTTTTTCCGATTCTACCGGACCCCTGTGCGTGTAATAGCCGATCTCTGTGAGGAAGGAGGTCACAGAGAATATTCCAGGATTTTTCAAAGGTACAGTTAAATCGCCGTTTTCGCTGGCAAGGGGACGGTAGACGGATGAATTAAATACTTAATTCCGTGGCAGTGATATATCTGGGTCAACAGCAGTAACGTTGCAAGTGAGACACACACACACACACACACACACACACACACACACACACACACACACACACAGCACAGCACAGCACAGCACAGCACAGCACAGCACAACAGGCAAGCGCAAATGGACCACACTTCAATTCAACTGTAATGGTACTGAGGTGCCTCAAGGGGCGCTGTGGACACATTTTAGCTAGACAGTGACGTCAGTGACGCATCCTTGGTATGTTAGCAGCAGTGGGAATGTTGCCATGTCCGCTTATAATAAGCGAATTTGGATTAGCAAGAGTGGAGCTTATTTTCATAGACCTGGCTGCTTGTTTCTCTCGCTAAACCTGGCGCCCATGTAGTGTAAGGATAATTCCTTTCCTTTTAACAGGTCGTCCATGAAAGTCCTTGCGGTCTTGTTTCCAATGAGAACCTGTGAGCAATTGGGGTTAAGAGTCTTGCTCAGGGACAAATTTCATATCATCGGCACATATGCTGGGATAGCCTGGAATCGAACCTGGGGCAACCAGGGCCTCTGGTTCCCCAGGCGGGCTCACTAACCACTCAGCTATGGCCGCCCCTCAGCTATGGCCGCCCCCTGTCAATGTTGCCATGTCCACTTATTATAAGCGACTTTGGCCAAGCAAGACCGGAGGAAAAAATCATAGACCGGATCGCTTCTTTCTCGCGTGAGGCGAGGCAACCCTGTGAAACCCTTTGGAAAAAGTGAAGTCAAGTGTCTTCTGTTGTTTTAAACCGAATCATTATTACTGTGTGAATAAAGTTTGCTTTGGGATGTGTAGGACACGAAAATAACGGACATATGAACATGGCTGGGGTGGGAATATGGACATGAGCACGGTGGCTACGAAGACATAGTAATTAGCAAATGTTTAAAGGGATACTTCACTTTCGGGCCGGGGACACATTTAAAAAAAATATTAAAAATAAATGAAAAAAGTTATGGAAAATTCATGGCCCCCTCACACATTAGTAGGACACTCTAATGCGTGAGGGGCCATGAATTTTCCATAACTTTTTTCATTTATTTTTAATATTTTTTTTAAATGTCTCCCCGGCCCTAAAGTGAAGTATCCCTTTAAGTACATATTAGCCATTTCGGCTAACTGTTGCGTTGTGTTCCTTTCCAGTTTGGTTGTTGAAAGAAAATAAATATGCTCCAAAGAGGCAAATGTATAGTGAGCAATGAGAAGTAGACGAAACAATGGCTAAATAAACCAAGGATAATAATAATAATAATACAACTTTATTTATATAGCACCTCTCAAAACTGTGTTACAAAGTGCTTCACAAAGAAAACAAGAAAAGAAAACAGTAAAAAAAAAAGATTAAAAACAATGCAGAAAACAATGCAGGAATGCAGGATGTTGTGGGCACTAGTGTTGAACTGAAATGAATGAATGATAACCAAATTAAGGGCACAGGAGACACTGATAACCGACACACACACAGAAGCGCTGATTTTCACGAAATGTATAATAGAGATGAGTATAAAATACGGCCTTCATTTATGTGACCCCCCCCCCCCCCTTCATAATGTTTTGTGGAAATACAGCCAATTAACCAAACCCTTGACACTCACAACATATGATGGTCATATCATGGTCAAGCTCTGCTGAAGTGCTTAAACTCCATGAAATGCAACTGCATCGAGGTGAACACCCGAGGCAATCTGGAGAGACCTTGAGTGCTGCAGTCATAACTTAGCAGTGTTTTTCCCCCTCCTTTTTTCAAGATTATAAGCATCATAGTCTCTGAGGGAATACAGTGGAAGTGATAAAAACAAATGTTATGTAGCAGGGTTTAATTTATTTGTTTATTTTCTTCTAAAGCTTGATATTAAATAAACTCCCCTTGGAGATTTGTATACTCCACTGGGAGGTGATACTGCTATCAGGCAACCACTGCGGCTGCACAGGATCCAAGATATTAGTTTTTGAGAGGAACTAGCCTAGGACATGATTCAACTATGCTGTATCATTCCAATATGTTCTGGTGAACACAAGGGGTCGAGAACATCTCCCAAGGCTTCTGGAACTGGACTTCAGAGGTGTGTGTGTGTGTGTGTGTGTGTGTGTGTGTGTGTGCGTGTGTGTGTGTGTGTGTGTGTGTGTGTGTGTGTGTGTGTGTGTGTGTGTGTGTGTGTGTGTGTGTGTGTGTGTGTGTGTGTGTGTGTACAACATACTGTATTGTGTTTAATCAACATAATCTCTCACTACTTTCCTTGGGGAAAATTGCTGTGCGATAGCCTATAAGTAGTCTGTTTTGTTGTTAGTGTCTGTTTACATGCAAACAATTTTGTTGACTGTGCTATTATATTTTCGCAAGGGCTGTTAATGCAAACTGTTTCTGAGGCATGAACACAGGCAGAGGGGTGTGATACCCTTGTTTGTGCCCACGTTCCCCTACATCACAGTTGCAGAAAGCAGAAATAGAATTGCCCAAATCAGCTTGTAAACAATTTATCAAAGAACGCCTCAGCTGGTTCCCTTTCCCAACAACAGCTTGTGCGTTCCTCCAGAATCCCAGCTACGCTATAGTAGCTTTTGATCTGCTGACATTCACGCCCATTTATGTTGCAGCGAGCTGCTATTTACTGCCGGCTAGGACACATGTGTGCATTTCCACACTCATCCTAAACACACAAGCACCACAGGAAATGTGGACAGCATGCAGTCTTTAATGTCTTTACATCTTCGGAGCGACAAGAATAATACGTGGGAATCACACTGCAAGTCCCAATATGCCGCGCAAATATACATAATCATGAGAATGATGAACATCGACACTTACTGGCACGCTGTTGGGTGTCCCTGCAGGCATTCACAGATGCCCCCATGTCTTCAGCGCGTACATCACTACAAATCATCAGGATGCACTCGCTTTAATGGATACATCACAAAAAGAATATCCCTATAGTATGGTTTCCTTTCAAATCCTGCCAATAGTCAGTGCACCTATACTGTATACTGCACAGTATACTACATTGCAGTGTGTTTTGGAACAGAGCTTCCACTATCCATTGTTATTTATTATTCCAAATGAAACACCACAGAGCTTTCCTTTTGATGGATGAGCGTCAGTCTGAGAAATTGCGATGGTTTCGTCTCTTGTGGATACCATGAAGGCAAATCAATCAAAGGCGGCTTACACATTCTGTCCCCTCTTCTGCGGATTGTCAGGAATGCTCAACAGCATCTCCCCAAAGAGCTCATTATCCCCTTAATTTCCAATTATTTCAAAGGCAAACGGATGCACCTGGCATTCCAGGTAGGCCAATAAATGGCAAACATGGGAGATGGTGCCATATCGGCATATCCGAGCTGTCTCGTCAGAGATAAATGGGCCAGCGATCAGACGTCACATTTCACATTTAAATGAGGGTTGAAAATCGTTTGCGGTCACGCTACACCAGTGGTTCACAAACTTTTTAGCTCAAGACCCAAAAGGGAAATCAGATGTTTGCCCGCGATACACGCGTTGCGAGCTTGCAGATCTGCCATTTACACTACTTCCTAAACATACATTTTGTTTCCGAATTTAGGGAATGTCTTTGATTATCTTTTTTATTTGATTCATGAAATTATTTTTGAAAAATGTTTCAATTTGTTTTCAACTCATGAAAAGGTGTGTGTTATTTTTTTTAATGAAATCTTCTGATTTTTAAGGTTCACACGCGACCCACCAAAATGGATCTGGAACCCACAAATGGGTCCGACCCACTGTTTGGGAAACATTTATGATAACTCAATGAATTATAAAAAGTGCACTGAGCATACGCTTCAGTTCGTAATCATCAAGCTGTTACATTTGTGAACAGTGAGTACAAAGGTGAGAGCCATTTTGCTCAGACGCTGCTCCTATGATTCTAGAGGGGCAGATACGTAACTACTTCGTATAGAAGGTTTAAGTGGATATGGAGGAAGATGCCAGAGTGTAATAATAGTGACACGAGAACGGGGGAGATCTGTCTTTCTTTTTCTTAATCGGGATGCGGATAAATTATAGTTTGGGGAAGTTTGGGGAAGGAGAGCTGATTGAGAGTATATGTGAGTATATAGCTTTAGGAAGGAGAGACGATTTTTCAGTTTTGTAAAGTAAGATACAGAGTGTGGCTCCATAGATAAAGCATATGCTGTGAAAGTGATATTGCAGTCTCCACGTTGCCCCAACCAAACGAGTGTCTGCTGTCTGGCACCTCCTGGGGTGACAGTCACAGCAAATACAGATGAAACCGTCAGCATACTGATTGTATAACCCATTTAGACCTGAGGCCGAAAAAAAAAAAATTAAATCCGGGAACGCCTCGCAGCGGAGTATTTTTACAACAGAAAAAAATACGTTGCTATATATAACAACAGCTAATGTTACATAAAGGTGTTCCCGGATTGAAAGGTATAACAACGTATTGGTGTTTCAGGTCTAAATGGGATAATATCAGCGTGTGGACCCATATACCAGGTCTTAAACTCGTCATTCCTCCCCTGCTCTCCATTTGCACCCCACATGGCAATCTAGGTTTAGGCTTACACATCGCCCACAAGGGGACTGAGGTCATCAAGTTAAAGGGAGTGTGCACGCCTAATGGAACAGTAGCACTATCTGCTAATACCCTGGGACTAATGTCGTAATAGGTAATAGCGGGGCTCTGTTCATTACATGCAATATATGGCTAAGCAGTTTATTTCCCACTGAATAATTTAGACTGTTGTGATGTGGGCTTTACGGACCAATAGGGATTAACCGCCAGCGCAACCTAGATGAATTGTTAATGTTCATAATATCTGCTGTGGGATGATTTGTTTAGTTTATAGTGCCTTAGATCAACTGTGGGGGCGGCGGATATGGCGACACAAGTGTTAGGGGACAGTTGTAAATCAGGTGCACTGTTGGGTTGTTATTGTCATCACAGGGGAGATGTTCTGGCGGTTGAATGGGAAAAAAAAGTTATTCATAATTGATGTCGAGGTTCGGTCTGTTTAGATACTTCAAGGCCTCCGTGAGAAATCTCTGTGCAATCAAAAGAGGGGACGAAATGTGTGCAGCATGTTGCAGAAATATTAACCTGTATCTCAAATAAGTAACCCCCTTCAGCTCATGCTTTGCGTGTGTGTGTGTGTGTGTGTGTGTTTGTGTGTGTGTGTGTGTGTGTGTGTGTGTGTGTGTGTGTGTGTGTGTGTGTGTGTGTGTGTGTGTGTGTGTGTGTGTGCACGCCTTTCGTGCGTGCATGCGTGTGTGCGTGCGTGCGCGTTTCCCTATGCTGTGGTTTTGCACATTCCTGTGATATGGTAAAGGTTGCGTACATTACTTTTTTTTACTTTATACATTTGACCCTAATCGGCCTGGTACTGTGGGTGGGAATCCTCTACCTATAGTAGCAGTCTATCATCCTCCATCTGCTTTATTTTCTGCTATGATTAGCCTATGCACATCCGGAGCTGATAATAATGGGTGACTTCAATCTTGATTGGTTTACGAGTGGTAACGACTCACTAAAGGTAGTATGCAATGATCTACATTTAACACAGCTTATTCTGGAGTCCACTAGACCGGAGTCTAGGTTTGACTGATGTAATTGTAACCGAGTGATCATTTCCCTAATAGCATGCAGTAAAGAGCTGATATTACTTACAGCTGCATTATGTAACTTTGCTGTTCTAACCCGGATTTGAACCCTGCTCTTCTGCCAAGTGCTGACATTTTTACCATTGAGCTAATAGAGCCTGCATGCTTGATCAGGGGATTAATCGAATCTTGTCTTGAATTCATGTCAAACCAGCAACAGGATCGTGTCAAAAGGTCATGACTCATGTCTCACCCATAGACACAGGATCTAACGAGAAGGGAGACCAAAAACAACCGCCCCTATACAATTGTATAAGTAATATTGTATTAACCTACTCTACCATACAGATTGGACAAAATTACATTTTATTAACTTAATGAACAGGGCTATCTTCAGCTAACTACAGCTTGGAGAAACCTGAAATTGCAAATGCTTGTATTTTGTATTGGGGGGGGGGGGGGTTGGAAATCTCTGAGAGATCTGAACTTGCCACTCCTCCAGTTGCTGAACTGCAAACACACACACACACACACACACACACACACACACACACACACACACACACACACACACACACACACACACACACACACACACACACACACACACACATGCACACACACACTAGAGTTTAAAAGGCTATCTAGGTCATCATTCTAGCTGACAGTGCTGTTTTAATCCCTTGATTTAATATTCCTACAGTTAGTTATGTATCTTCTCCTTTCAGCGGTGGTGATACATAGATGAGGAGAAGAAGGCGCAGGGTTGGACTATGCTGGGGGATGGGGATTCCAACCCTGCCATATGCTTTTGAAATCTCCCTCTCAGGTCATTCATTTTGGGCATACAGTACAGTTTGTTTTATCCTTGCTTTCCTTTTGTGTAATGTAGACTGCCTGTTTTAACTGCTTTTAAAATAACACAAGTAAGACGCGCGAACGCTTTCAACTTGCCATCCGGCCTGAAATATGCACAAATGACATGGAATTCTTAGATATCCCAATAGCTGAACTCGTCTAGATGCTTTTAGATGTGTTATTTTTTACTGTAGCTGCTATATTTCTCTCAGAGGAGTGTAATTAGTCACCCAGGGGCAGGCGGATTTCAGCCACCACTGTAGTGCACTCTGGCGCACTCTGGCGGCTGCACACAGGTAGTGCAGGCAGTGCACACAATACTGCACACAGACAGACGGCAGCGTTGGTCCGCGAAAAAAATGGGCAGAGCGTTCCAGTTATTTGCCGCTTCTCAAGTTCTCATCAATGAGTCTTGCAGAAATAATATATAATATGAATACTATTATGGGGATGTAATCCTATAGGCTACATAATATATTGGAAATGACCAAAATAAATATAATAGTAGATGCCTTTACTGTGTAATATGGGCGGCTATTTTTATTTATTAAAAACATGAATTAATAAACTTAAATTCATTAATGTATCCCCTCCTGGAGGGCCACCTTGCGTGGAAGCAACCCTAGGCAAATTATGCCACTGCTTGGAGATCAGATATTTTGGGCAACAGTAGCAGGATTGAGCAAATGTGTGAAACATACCGATGTGTCCACTTGTTGCGCTGAGATAGAAGGGGGAGATGCTTAGGTAACTGAGAATGTGAATATTATTATTATTAATATAATAATATTGGTTTGCTAAGAGATATCAATGTGTTTTGGACATTGGAAACAGGCCTAATAATAGACAGAGGCTACAGTGGTTATGACGGCCATGTCTGCATTTGGACATGTCTTTCAATGTGAGGTTTCTTTCACTTTTGCTCTCACCGCTTAACACACAGACAATAGCACCGGTTCTTGGCTGATCTTAAAGGGAATGGCAGCGGGTACTCTGATTGGATTGATTAAAGTAACACCCAAACACACCCATGACTAGTTCAGGGCAGTTTGAACCGCATAGCACCTTGGTGCAGTGCGCACATTACCGCACCCATAATAGCAAAATGGCATTGGTCACGCCTCCACATTTTAAATTAAGTAATAACACCAGGTCTTACCTATGAAGTCTTTAATAGAGCCCTAGGGTGTAAGGCACTCAAAGCACCCAGATGAAAAACACAAAAGTTATGAAAAGTTAGAAATCGGACAGATTTGACTGGAACACTGCAGGAGGGTTATTTGATTTATTTATTAGATGTTTTTTTTTAAATCTATGGAAATCAATGGATGTCCAGACTCATTTATCTTTTGGCCGGCAGCAGCACAGACATACAGCATAAATAGTTGATGAAATTGGAAATGCATTGCATCTGCATAATCGTGTTCTCTAAACAGACTCATCTTGGGAGTTTAAAATTATTTACTGTAACTTGACCTTCCTCCTACGGATGCTTGCTAGCTTCACGAGGCAATCATCCATGTGGGAAAATTCAACATCAACAATTCACTCAAAGGTGAACACATCTTTACAGCTCACCAAAGTTTGACGAGAAGAACTTGAACTTATAATAATAGTTATAGTTTGCATTTGAAAGTTTCTCATATCTTTGATATATGGGTGATTTGCAAATTACCTTCTGATACTGAGAAGGAACATTAAGTAATATGCAATATATTGGCATGCCTTTATCATAATATTCCAAAGGCTTGCCAATCTTTAGCATATTATAAATTGATAAGAAGGCTGGGGGCTTGAAGCATTTACACTTACCAGTACCAGGCATATAAAAGACTGTAGAGTTTGCACGTTTGTTAAAGCACAATATGAACTACAGTACATGTTAATAGTCATTTATAGTCTCAGAATCAGAATCAGAATCAGTTTTATTGTCACATCACAGGTTTACAAGGTAAAAAAGTGGGTGAAATTCTTTTTTGTACATTCCCATCGCAACGTTAGTTTCCATAGAAAGAAGAGGGGGGGGGGGGGAGAAGAAGAGGGTGGGGGGCAGGTGGGAAGGAGATCAAAACAAGAGAGCAACAGAAGGCCAGACAAGTTATCTACAAATTACCTGAGATAATAAATAAAAAAAATAAAAACTAAAAAAAAACTAAACTAAGGTGCCTGAGCATAGCAGCAATGTATTGTATACTGTGCATGTTATACTTATACTGTGCATGATAGACAATGGACGTTAAGGTGCTTAGAGGAAAAGGAGCACAATAAAAAAAGACCCAAAAAAAGTCAGTGCGTTATACAAGGGATTAAGGTGCAAAAGGTCAGTGCGTGTCCACCTAGAGTGGACTGACCCTAGTATAATCCGCATGTAGCTCCATGAGGGAGTGCAACAAAAGTCATTTGTACCTGGTGTAGTCCACAGGTGTGTCCGAGGGGGGGCTAAAGTCCAAGTCATTGTCCCTGGTATAATCCACAGGTGTGTTCAGGAAGAGCCAGAAAAGTCTGCGCCGGCTGCTGAACTCATCCAGGCCCCATTCAGCATTCTGACAGCAGCTGGATTGAAACTACACCAAAATCTGGTGGTGGAACTCTTGATACTGCGGTAGAGCCCCTTGCCCGGTCGCGGTCGTTGTAGGGGGTTGAACAGTCTGTGACTTGGGTGGTGCTTGTCCTTGATGATGCGCTTGGCTTTGACCACGCACCGCTTTTTGTACAGTTCCTGGAGCGCTGGGAGCTCGATTCCCATTATCCGCTCTGCCGATCGCACTACTCGTTGTAGGCTGACCTTTTCTCGGGCAGTGCAGTTCCCGTACCAGGCCGTGACACAGCCTGTTAGGATGCCTTCAACAGAACTGCGACGTCCTACTCCGAGCTTCTTCAGGCGGCGGAGCCAGTACAGTCGCTGCTGAGCCTTTTTCCTCACGTGTGTGGAGTGCGTCTCCCATTTGAGGTCCTCCTCGATGTGTACTCCGAGGAACTTGAACTCGCTGACCCTTTCCACTGCAGCACCGTCGATGAGGATGGGCGCATGGTCTCTCCGCGGCCTCCTGAAGTCCACGATCAGTTCTTTGGTCTTGTCGACGTTAAGAGAGAGGTTGTTCTCGCGGCACCAGTGTGCCAGTGATTTGATCTCCTCTCTGTAGTCAGACTCGTCGTTGTTGACGATTCGGCCTATCACTGTCGTGTCGTCCGCGTACTTTATGATGGTGTTGGAGACATGTGTGGCTATGCAGTCATACGTGTACAGGGAGTAGAGGAGAGGGCTCAGCACGCATCCCTGGGGTGCTCCGGTGTTGAGGGTCAGGGGGTCGGATGTGATGCTGCCCATTCTCACCACCTGATGTCGGTTGGACAAGAAGTCCTGTATCCAGTCGCACATGCTTGGGTGTAGCCCTAGGTGTCTGAGCTTTTTGTCAAGTATTGCTGGGACAATGGTGTTGAATGCTGAGCTGTAGTCCACGAACAGCATACGTACATATTTGTCCTTCAGCAGCTTGTTGTCCATGTGCGAGAGGACGGTGTGGAGAGCCATGGCAATAGCGTCGTCGGTGGATCTGTTTTTGCGGTATGCATACTGCCACGGATCCAGCGAGGCAGGTAGCGTGGAGCTGATGTATTCCCTCACCAGTTTCTCGAAACACTTGCTGACGATCGGGGTGAGAGCAACAGGTCTCCAGTCGTTCAGGCATGTCACTTTGGCCTTTTTGGGAATGGGCACAATGGTTGACATTTTGAACCCTGCAGGGACCACAGCCAGGGAGAGGGAGAGGTTAAAGATGTCAGCGAAGACACCCGCCAGCTGGTCTGCACATGTCTTAAGGACCCGGCCTGGAATCCCATCAGGTCCGGCTGCCTTGTGGATGTTGACCCGTGTGAAGGCTGTACGCACTTCTCTCTCCGAGATGGTTAGAGGAGGGTTCTCCTCTGCTGGTGCTGCTGATGGCCCCGCTTGGCTGCCGCGGTTGGAGCTGATCTCAAACCGGCCGTAGAAAGTGTTCAGTTCGTTGGGGAGGGAGGCAGGCGGGTTCACCTCGCTTCTGGTTCTTGTTTTGCAGTCTGTCAAGGTGTGTACTGCCTGCCATGTGCTCCTGATGTCGCCATTGCTGAGTTTGTCTTGCATCTTTTTTGTGTAGGCCTTTTTCGCCTTCCTGATGGCGCTGTTTAGGGCCGCGCGCGTCGTGTTGCGCGTTTCCACGTCGCCAGATTTGAAACCAGCGTCCCGTTCATGCAGATGTGCACGTACTCCGCTGTCCATCCATGGTTTCTGATTGGGATAGATCCGAACTGTCTTTTTTGGGACTATGTCATCTATGCACTTGCTGATAAAGCCAGTGACTGAGTCTGAGAGTTCGTTGATGTTATTCCCAGTGGCGTTCTTAAACATCCCCCAGTCAGTCTGGTAGAAGCAGGATTGTAGCATAGCGTCTGTGTCCTCAGACCAGATTCGGATTTCCTTCTCAACGACCGGCTCCCTTTTTAGCCTCTGTTTGTAGGCAGGTAGCAGCTGGATGGCGTCGTGGTCAGAGCTTCCTAGCGGTGGGCGGCGGAGAGCTTTGTATCCATCCTTGAAGGGCGTGTAGCAGTGGTCAAGAATATTGTCACCACGGGTACTGCAGGCGACATGCTGGTGGAATTTGGGAAAGACCTTTTTTAAGTCTGTCCGGTTGAAGTCGCCTAGGCAGATGACTGCGCAGTCCGGGTGGCGATTTTCTTGTGCACTGATCGCCTGGTGTAATTCCCTCATAGCTGTGTCCTTATTAGCTCCAGGATGAATGTAAACAACGGCTACAATCACGATGCTGAAGTCGCGTGGTAGGTAGAAAGGACGGCAGGCTATGATTAAAAGTTCAAGGTCTGGTGAGCAGTGACTATCTAGGATTTTAACATCTTTGCACCAGTTGTTGTTGATCAAGGCACAAACTCCCCCCCCACGTTGCTTACCGCTCAGTACAGGGTCTCTGTCCTTCCTATACGCGGTGAAGCCAGGAGGAGTGATAGAAGAATCAGATGCTAACTCCGTTAGCCACGTCTCTGTTAGCACAACAATACAAGTGCTCCTCGTCTCTGCGTTGTATTTAACGCGCGCCAGTAAGTCGTCCATAGTGGTCACTGTTCTTGATTCACACAGAGATATCAGATAGTCTCTATACTAGCTGACAACCATGTTTATTGGGATTTATAAAGTGGTGTTAACCCACATTGAATAAGCACACACTAATTACATTAATCCAGGTACTGTATTTCAGTACCTAAACATACAAACAGCAGACTGTGTGAGTATTTTCCTCCTGGCATTCCTTGCAGCAAACCCAGAAATAATATCTTGGTATTCCAGCTTGGTCACAGTTTGGATGGTGTCCACATAGCCTCTCCTGGGACATGGTACACCCCGGAGAAACTGCACTCCCCAGATGCAGCTGTGACAGTGATGGTCAGTAAAATCCTAGGGGAAACTTAGCCGTTTTAACCTTTTAAGAAACTGCAGTGTTCCCAGTGCTGTGTTGGGATCCCTCAGGCACCATTACACACAGGACGCACAGCTCGGAGAACAGGTCCTCTCCCTGTGTGTCTTCAGATGCTCCATCAGTCAAAGAACCGCTCAGAGCCTCACACTTTCTCTGCAGTTCAGTGCCATCTATTTCAGAAAATATGGATTGTTAAAAAAAAAAAGATAATTAAAAACGTATTAAACGTAAACGTATCCTGGATTTGTTGCTCTTGTTTAAACGTGTGCTACGAGGGCCAGGTCCACAATTGCAATGGGATTTTCTGTTTTGAATACTCGCTCTGGGGTTATTGTGTGAGCATCTCTTCTCTGTTGCAGTGCATGATTCGGTAACTATTGATTGTTGACTGCATCAACATCCATCTCTGAAGCAATCTCTGTTGGTGTTATTTTTGCTCATTCAAATCCAGTGTCTGTCTTTTTCCATGGATATAATTAGTCCCTTAATCTGAGACAAGGCCACATCCACGTATCTTTACTCACATTGTTACCAGCGAATAAAATGCAATTAATTCAACATCTTGCTGCTCACAGTTGACCAGGGACATGGTCTAACTTTTTAAACTTTGGGTTAGTCCAGCTCTCTGCCACTTCAATCGAAAACATCTTTGATGTTTGCTAGTGGATTGCTTTCACACTTTCTACCCGGCATTCCCACCTTGTCTCGGATAGCGGTTTAGCATGCTGCCCTTTCGTATTCTAACCATTATCGTACCCATGTCCTCTGCAGTCGCTTACTGTATATTGAGACAGCCGCTCCAGTTCATCCAGGATATTGTCTGTCAGTCTTCTTCTAGTTTGATTACTTGTTAAAATAAAATCAACAAAGTGTTCATCCACGCTCACCTCTAGGGAGTTGATATTCAGAAAACACAGTACTAGCGACATCTGCTTTTGATGGCTCACACTGTATCTGGAGTGCTGTGGAGAATCATTGAAAAATATTTTGCGGTCTTTGTCCTTTTGGTTGTATTTGTTTTGTATCGTTGCAGCCATGATACTGTAAAAATTATTGTATTTTTGAATGTCAGATCTAAGATAATGTTATTTATTTTTTGTTTTTTATCTGAGATGATCTTGGGTCAAATATTTTAGTATTACAAGTATTTCTACGAGGCCTAAAAAGTTACCATTTGTTTTCCTCATTGATCTTAGAACTAGTTCCTCTAAATGCCAAATTATGTTCAGCCAGATACTGAACAGTTGCGCCAATGTGGGTTTGCATAGCCTGCCAATGCGCTTTCTCTCTCCATCTTGTTTTGTTGCAGTGCATCTAAGCTCCTATTCACTTTAAGTCTCTTCGTTGCTTCTCTGCATTTAAATGTACAAATAATTATGCTCTGGGGAGGTTTCGTGAGATCACTTAAATGACATCAATCGTGTACTCCTTACACTGAAAAGTTTGCAGCACAAAGCACAAGCAAAATACTTTTCTAGTATAAGCCCCTTTATTTACGTTCTCCCCATTTGGTAGTTTTTGGATAAATAAAGTCTGTCTGTTTTCTTTCTTTCTTTTTTGCTTTCCTTTTTTAAAATAACTAAATCCAGGACCTCTTATCGGCAACTTCCATATCTACTGGCCAATTACAAGCATCATGTCTGACACCTTAAGTTTGTCTTCTTGCCTTCCATCGACTGTGGCTGTACCCGTGTCCACATACAGTAGGTTTCACTCTCAGCCCTGCTGCTGCTGCTGCTGCTGCTGCTGCTGCTGCTGCTGCTGCTGCTGCTGCTGCTGCTGCTGCTGCTGCTGCTATCCTCTTCTTCACCACTCCTGTCACCTGGAGCTGCTGGGCAGCCTTGCTGCTGCCTGTGCTGCACCCTCCCACACCCGCCTCCAAATCATCCTTTCTGGCCCTCCTGACGATCTGGGCCGCTTGTTAAAGGCTGGCTACCTCTCGTTTTTTTAAAATATAAATGTATGAAATGAACCTCTCAGCGAGGCCTTGAACTCTTTTTTCAATGTTATTTTTTTCAGCACCTGTTTCTATTATCCTCCATTTGTCACCTTCTCTCAACATTTTGTTTCCTCAATTCCACCTGACCACACACCCACACACGTGTCATATCACGCAAGGTCACATATCTGTCGGCTATAGGAAATTTGATGAATCTGTCTATTCTGCTGTCAAGCAAAGTGTACCAGAATACAACTAGATGTTACGTCTGCAATTGACTATTAATACATTGGCCAATGAGATATGCCTACTGTTGGAGCAGATGGATGTGTCTCCTTTGTAAATGGTTACAATATACACATCTTTCCACTGTTGGGGGATGCACTTATACTCCACACCTCTAGTGTCCATAGGTAGCCTCCTTCCATGAGGATTTCACCTTGGATGTTATCAGGTCCAAGGGGCTTTATTTGTTCGTTTGTTTGTTTGTTTTTTCAGGGTTTTGACCACATAACATCTTAATGTAACTTTTCAAACATCATGGCAGGGCTTTATCAAAAGTCTATTCACTGGCTCCATTCTGCTACATTTACAGCCTTGTAAGAGATGAAAAGGGGGCTGAAGGTGAAGGTGGCAATAAAACACGCACAAAAAGCCTCAAATCTATAAGGCATGCATTTCGCCCAACAATCCATTTCTGCTTCCTTCTTCTGACAAAAGACTAAACCTCAGGGGCTATTTCCTTCCAAACACACTCCTCTCTGAGCCAGTTGAGATATTACCCTGCCTTATCTTAAAAACATATGGGGGGAAGTGCTTTGATAGATTGTGCCTTCATAAGTAAGAAATCTTTATTCAGCCGGCAACATATTAATTCCTCGCAAACCTCCCTCGGTATCTCCCTCCACCACATTATCTTACTTTTAGTATTCCGCAGGAATGCCGCCAAAAACTTAGCACCCCTCTCCAGAAACTTTACGCTACTGTTTTCAATTAATTAACACTGGTGTTAATTTCACAGCTGAAACACATGTTCTGTAAGTGTTGTGCATGCTTAATTGCCTAACAAGCAACTAATTGCCTAGAGATTAGTTTCTCCAATCATGAATGAAAAATCCCCCCTTTATAACGGCTTATTCCCCACAAGATTTATCTTCTACACTGCTCACAAGGTGTGGGTACATGTCAGGAGCACAGGATGGAGTGTTGCAGTGGAGTGCCATCCACTTTGCCTGCATAGGAAACCTTTTTGCTTACATGTAGGCACTGCAACATTGTGTTGCAAACGGCATTACATGTTGGCGCAAACAGGGGGTCATCAGAGTTACTACAGGGGGGCTGCCAAATCTTTGTTTGATAGGATTTATTTTTGTATTTTTTACATTAGCCAGTTGAACCCTTGCATCCCTATTTGCTAATCGGCTATTTTCGGCAAAGAGGTTTGGTGTAGAGGGAAAAAAGAGCAGACCAGGTACAGAGTGAAAGGTGAAGGATACCAAGTATTGACATTTTAAGTGGTTTTTAAGTGGTCTGAAAATTGATGATAATGCTGTCAAACAAGCCTATGAATCTATGAAATCTATGAAAAAGTTTAATCTGCAAAAATATTTTATACAATATGTAGTGGGGGACCGGGGTCCCTGCTTCATCTTTCTCTCAGCTAAGGGGTGCTTGGGCTGAAAAATGTTGAAGACCCCTGTGTTAGCGGTCAAATGTATTGCCATCATATTTTAATGGGACTTTTAATTACAGTGCACACTGGGCGGCAGTAGCCATTTGGGAACTGGAAGGTTCCGGCTCCTCCTAAGCTTGATGTCGAAGTGTCCTTGACCAAGACACTGGAACCCTCACAGCTGTGAATGTAATACACTTTGTAAAACACTTCGGATGCATGAGTTATAAGAATGCAAATCGTTTTTAACATTTATAAATGAACTAATTGTGAAAATGAATTAATTAGGGATGGTAAGAGATTCCCTGGCTTTGGTCAGACTGGGATGCTTGGAATACAATATACGACATATGGACCGGCAGACAGCACACTTTGTTTGAAGCTAGATGCCACTATTTGAAGGATGATTTGAGCCAAAAAGGAGGATACAATATATTTCACACAGTTTTTGGTAGACTGTAGATATTTGATCACATCTGGAGGGAGAGACACACTACTTCTTCACTCAGAAGTGAATTTATTTTGTGAATTACGAGTCAAAATAAAGTGAGGCTGCAATATATATATATATATATATATATATATATATATATATATATATATATATATATATATATATATATATATATATATATATATATATATATATATATATATATGAGCAGGACCCCTATATATAATTATATAATTACATACTTATTATTATTTTGTAATTAATTTTTTTACTTTGATGTTTAGCTCTAGTTCAATCACAGTAAGCTGACACGAGAATTATGTGATTTAGTCGAGAGTAAGTGAAAATGGTTAAAGAAATGAGAACAGTTATTTTAAGGAACTCTGCCGACTGCTGTCCAGTGTCAGTTGGATCAAATGAAACCTTTGAAAGTATATTTTTAAACAGAAACCAGAAAAGCGCCTAATTGCATGGTAGATACTGTAATGTCACACTGTGTGTGTGTGTGTGTGTGTGTGTGTGTGTGTGTGTGTGTGTGCGCGCGTGCGTGCGCGCGCGCTCGCATAAATAAATCACTGTGTTTTTCTGTGCCTACATGGGCTCAATGTTCCTCATGAGAACCATGCCCGAAGCCAACCCTGTGGCCCCTCATTGAAATTGAAGAATTCTCTATCTGTGTCTGCATTTTACAAGTATAAGTGAGAAGACCCAAAAAGAAAACACTGAGATTTGCTTAGTCATCGGGCCGGTCGAGATTATGAGGGGAGGGAGAGGGAGAGAGAAGGAGAGAAGGAGAGAGGGAGAGAAAGGGAGAGAGAGATAGAGATAGAGATAGAGATAGAGATAGAGAGAGAGAGAGAGAGAGAGAGAGAGAGGGAAGAGGGTGGGAGGGTGATGTGACGGAACAGAGGCAGGGGAGAGTACGGGGAGAGAGATGAAAGAAAAAGGAAGTCAGCCACTCGGGATTAGTAGAGAAAGGGATTCTTCTGGGAAGTGTGCAGTAAAATATTCATCACAGGCTCCCATCATCAGCCCCCCATCAGCGTTTCAGCAGCGGCCAGGACCCTACAGGTCCAGGGGTGGATGAAAAGGGCAGAGGGATGGCGATGGGGGATGGGGGTGGGGTGTTCGGGGCGCACACGGTGGTGCAGAATGCCTACTGGGAGAGTTGAACACAATTATAATGTATGGATACTTACCCCAGTTCTGATGTTAATGCACCACGTTTGTCTCATTTACATTTTAGGCTAATATTTGGATTAGCTGCAGGACACCAGGCAGCACCTGGATCACCATGGGACCCTTAATGTCCTGTGTGTGCTCGTAAATTAATTACGCTCCCCAATGTGATTTGGATTATGCCCCCATGGAAAAAAAGTACATGGGAATCCGATTAAATTTAATGACGGCAATCATTCTGTCACAGTAGGTGGCACTTTTTTTCTCCTTCGTCAAATGGTGAATATTTAGCTTTTGAGGAATTTGCAGAATTTCGTGACTTGAAATTAGTAACATTCCACTTTTTGTTGGAGAAGACATTTTCCCCCATAAAGTTGGAATTATAACGGTTTTCGTTGGGATCTCCGGGCTTAACATGAAGTGGGCTAGGGTTTGGTTTCATCAAACCAATACTGTGCACCCATTTAGGGGCGGGGGGGGGGGGGGACAAAAATGCAGCTGAATGTGTATTTAAAAAGACATTCTGGCATGATGAGCCCATTGAGTATGGCTCATCACTCATGATTTTCTGGACATTTTCTGTATGTACGTTAATATCATATGTGGCCTCGGCACCGATGGCCTAGCGGTTAAGGCGCATACCACATAGGCTCTACTGCAGCAAGTCACGGGTTCAATTCCCAAGCCCGACGGCCTTTGATGCATATCACTCGCTCTCCCTGTTTCCCGCACACTCTACTGTACTATCTGAATAAATGCAGAAAAGCCCCAAAACTGTACATATCACATATGAGAAAGTTGTTTATGTTAACTTTAAAGTTACACATAACATGAATGATGATGCATGGTGAGAGTTATGGTACTTACAAACCAGCTACCATTTTGTGAGGGTATGAGTGCGCTTCATCAAATGGTGGAGAGTTCATTTGGGAGAGAAGCTCTTCATATATTATCCCTAATTTCAAAGGTTACTGATCCTTTAAGGGAATAAATGAGCCCAAACCACCACCCTCATTCAACCCGTCAGCTCGTCATTACTGTGCATATGGCTGCTACGGCATCATACT
Organism: Gymnoscopelus braueri; assembly: GCF_963280865.1. Classification (NCBI taxonomy): domain Eukaryota; kingdom Metazoa; phylum Chordata; class Actinopteri; order Myctophiformes; family Myctophidae; genus Gymnoscopelus; species Gymnoscopelus braueri. The sequence continues at coordinate 32,647,348 of NC_137623.1, forward strand.
CTGAGCACTGAGTCATGAACGAGTTTAACCCATTAAGACCTGAGGCCGACTCTACAGATGCCTTCTAAATCCTAACAGTTTTCTGAAACGTTTTCATGTTTCTTTATCAGTGGTTCTCAAACTTTTTCATGTCAAGGACCACCCAAAATTATATGTATTTGGCCGCCGAGCCCCATCTCAAAATGTTGTTCCAGGGACCCCCCAGACACAAATTTGAGTAAAACATGTTTGCTTTAAATATATATATATATATATATATATATATATATATATATATATATATATATATATATATATATATATATATATATATATATATATATATATATAAGATGTGCACAGACTTTCAAGATTTTTCAAAAATAGCAGATCTACAAGCTCTGAATAACCAAACAATGTGCTATATATAGCTAAAATCTAAAGCTATATGCTTTACCGGTTTTAATGGGTTAATGTCCTCTACCAAGATGATTGTAACCACACACCACTATTATTCAAACAGATATTATATCAACACAGATATTGTCTGATGTAAAATACGCTTTTGAAATGATTTGTCATGTGTTTCATTTAGTCATGACTCGTGAGGATTTTTTAACCGTATGATGAATCATAATAATATTATGATTCATCATACGGTTAAAAAATCCTACGCTCATATTATGAGCAACCCACTCTCACCGTCCTAGTGTTTGTGAATTCTCCCTTCCAGAACTAACGCAGCTAAACTCCTGCATTCCTATGTGGTTCTGTCAGCTGTGGTTTCTACCGATCGCAGCCTTGTTAAGGGAATATTTAACTTTACAACATGTTTGGGGTAATTTTAACGTCTACTCAGGCATTTGTGGACACCCCGGACAGACACGGCCCGTTCCTATGATGAATGATGAATCTAACATGGTTAAAATGTGTTTGAAGTTACAATGAGTTTGTAAAGGAAGGGGACGTGTCTGATGAATATGAAATATCTAAATACTGAATAAAGCAACTTAAAAACTGTCCGGGGTGCTCACAAAAGCCTGAGTAGACATTGAAATTACCCCAAACATGTTTGAAAGTGAAAGATCCCTTTAAGGTGAATTTGTGTTCAAAATCTTTACAGGGAATATATAATATATATATATAATATAACCCAGTATACCTGTATATCCAGGCTCAATGGAAGAAACGTGCACACTCTGTACGACATAATATCCACTCTTGTGGATTTCAGGACTTTATTGAGCAATAAAAAATATACACCGAAGGAAAATACCATTTCCTTTTTCCCTTATAGTTGTGTCTCCATCCCCAAAATTCTATTGAATACTTCCAGAATGAACGACCCACGATCCAAAGTGACGACATGTAAAAAGAAAAAAAGAACAGAAAACAGGGGGACCCGTCCGTCTGGTCAGCAGTAGTTGAAGTTAGAACAACCAGAACATCTCTGGTCCTTTTTGTATGGTTTCATGTAAACTTGACGAAACAAAATATATTTTTCCGGGTTTTTGTATTTTTTTCTTTTTTAAATAAAACTGCAGGTTTTGGTTTTGAACGGCATAAAAGGGTAAAAGGGGGTGGGAGGTAAAATCCAGTCACAAGTCGAATCAGGCTCGGGGGTGTCTGCTGCCGGACTAGGTCGTCATATCCGAGTCTGCCTCAGACTCCACCCTGTATAGTTCCGCCAGTTTCTGGAACTGGGGCCCCCAGTCGTCCAGGTAGGTGTAATCCTGCTCTGAGCGCTGCTGCTCATGCTCCTGCTCCTGCAGCTGCTCCTGCCGCTGCTGCTCCTGCTCCTCCCGCTGCTCCTGCTGTTCCTGCTGCTCCTGCTGTTCCTGCTGCTCCTGCTGCTCTGACATTCCAGGTGAGTCCAAGGAGCTGATGGAGCCCGCCGGTGAGCCCTGGCCCTCATACGCGTAGGTCTGTAGCGAGTCGTAGGGCGGCCCGCTCGTGTCGGCGTCCGCCTCCGCCAGTCTCTGCTCGATGAACTCGTGCACGTCAACCTTGTCCAGCACAAGCTCGTCGTCCTCCGCCGGCACCGCCGCCGCCGAGGAGGCGGGGCTGCTGGCGTTGCCTCTGCGCAGGACTGAGCGCAGGGGCGGCGGAGGGCGAGGGCCGGCGCCGCACCGTTGCCGCCTGGCATCCGGGCGCACGTCCCGACGGAACTTGAACTCGTCCACCGAGCCGGCCCGGGGGGTGGCGCCCTCGGGGTTGCGCAGTGCCGTGATGTCGAAGGCCTCCGTGTCCTCCTCGCCGCCGCCCTCGTCGTCGTACGTGACCACGTTCTCCCGCACGTCCTCCTCGGAGATGATGAGCGGCTCCTTCCGGCCCCGCCGCAATGTGATGAAAAGGACCACGATGGCTGCAAGAGACAGCAGACAATGAGGGGACGAAGCATGTTGACCAGTATAGAAACTTTTATACGTACATACATACATGGTACACGCATGCATACGTACATACATACATACATACATACATACATACATACATACATACATACATACATACATACATACATACATACATACATACATACATACATACATACATACATACATTTATGGAGTTAATGTGTAATACCACCTGAATTGCAAAACAGAACATAGCTGTACATAAAATATGCAATTCCAGAAATTGACATAATCTTCAATGAACAAAAACGCTTTTGTAGTTCAGTAAAACAAATGAAATGTCAATGACAATGAGAGAGAGAGAGAGAGAGGAGAAATAGGAGCTTCTGTAAACCTCGGTAATGAAAACAACAACAACAAAACGCTTAGTTGAGCAACGCTGCATCATAATGGCAGAAGTGAATGTGGTTACAACGCCCGGGATGATGGTATGCTAATGCCACTCGCCGCATGTGCCCGTGTTGTTTGCTAATTCACAGCTCATAACAGATTAACACGGCGTGCTTCGTAAACAGCTATGCGAAACGAGCGAGGGCACTGCGTCCGCCGCTCTTTTTATGCGCATATTCATCCCGCTTTCTGTCAGGAAACCAAAGCTAACCGAGCATTGAGAAGTCGTAAATCAGCAAATACACATTCGCTGCCATTAGCATTCGCAGCAATGGTTCTCGAAATGCAGCGCTGGCAGCGCTGATGAGAACACGCTCATTAGTGCCTTTGGATCTGGTGTAACATTGCATCACATCCAGCCAAAACATTGCAACTTCAGAGGCACACAACCATATGGCACACAGTGACAGCATACAGTGGTAATCATTGTACAAGTCCTCCATCCACACACTCCATATTCTGCATTAATTGGTGCTGTATCCTGAATTTGGTGGTGTATACAATATTATACACTGCAGAGGCCAACCTCTTTCAGTACATTTATCCTGCATCTATAATGCATCACTACTCTGTGCAGAGGTAATTACTGCACAAGTAATGTGTAGAGTCGATGCAAGGCACTACTTTATGACATAACATTTTACATGGATTAAACTGGGGGTTTTCAAATGTTCAAACACAAATTGGCAAGTAAAAAAAGTTAAAAAGCCTCACAATGCGCTAATAGTAGATTGACTGTTATTGCTATTTTGGAAAATGCTTGGAAGAAATATGATGATAATATTAACATGCCCCTAATAGGGACAACAAGTTACAAGTGGTTAATATATATATATTTTTTTAATATATTAAATTGTTCTCTGTATTGATGTGTGCACAAGCTATTGTGGTGAGTGTGCACAACGTAGTGATATAGCAATTTAATATAATTAATAACTTTGTGTATAGTTGCAACTTGCATATATTACAATAATAAAGTGTGGTTGGCACAAAATCGTAAGGCACACCTGGACTTTACTCACGGCACACCAGTGTGCCACCATGGGAACCACTGGATTATACACCTTTATTTCACCACAACATTTAACCACCATAGATGTCCCCTTTCATGCATTTCATCCTCATCGGTCCTGCACTGTTGCTGCAGACAGTGCTTTGATCTCAATCACTGGTTCTCAAACCTTTTCATGTAAAGGACCACAAATACATAAATTAATTTATTTGGCCACAGAGCCCCATCTGAAAATATTTTGTGCCAGGGACCCCGTCCCCAATACAAGATTTGCATTGTTAAAATTATTCAAAAATAAAGCATAAAAAATAGCAAGATTGTTGCAGATCTACAAGCTCACAACGCGTCGCAATGCGTTGGGAGCTTGTAGATCGGCAATTTACAAATAGCCGATCTAATATATGAAGAAGTTGTTCATGTAAAAGCAACTGAAGAGCAACCGAAGAGCATGAACTGCAGTTGTAGATCGTGAAGGCTGCGGTAAACAGCTACATTAAATCTGTGCACAGTCTATTTATCTCCCGCATGGCATTAGATGCATTCGCTAAACAGAGGACCCCCCCCCCCCCTACAGTATATGCTCTAACTCTGCTACAGCGCCATACAGTACATATCATTTACCAGAGCAAATGATACGTATAGAGCTGCAAGCAGATGCTGTATCTTTTTCTTCCCCGATAAGTAGCGTGCTTGCAAGTGTGCAGGGAAGTCTTGAGCGAAGCTGTCGCACACAGTGACATTTGATGACATGATATGGCTCAGAGCCTAACGCATAAGGTTGAATGTTTTTTCAGCTTTGATGAGGAAACCCTGGTGCAGTTTTAGCAGTGGTGGGTGTAGTTTTATGTCTGGTTCAAAGAGAGAGAGAGACAGAGAGATAGATAGAGAGACAGAGAGAGAGACAGACAGAGAGGGACAGAGAGATGTGATGGACATACAGAAAGAGCGAAGAGCGATACAGGAGGAACGAGAGAGAGAGAGAGAGAGAGAGAGAGAGAGAGACATAGAGAAAGAGAGACACAGAGAGAAAAAAAAGCAGTACAGAGAAGAGTTTGTGAATTATAAAGAATGTAGAGGTTAAGGCCATAGCTTTCATATACTGTAGGCGACGTGCCTTGAGCCTTTGATGCCAGTATTTCTTTTCATGAAACTCCCTTTGTGATCCTGTGACATGCTGTGGAGACAAATGATTAAAACAAAAAGTGTGTGTGTGTGTGTGTGTGTGTGTGTGTGTGTGTGTGTGTGTGTGTGTGTGTGTGTGTGTGTGTGTGTGTGTGTGTGTGTGTGTGTGTGTGTGTGTGTGTGTGTGTATATATATTGCGTGCGTGCGTGCGTGCGTGCGTGCGAGCGAGAGAGATTTCTTTATAGGGATACACTGCTCAATGCGGTTCTGTTACTGGAAACTTCCCACAGCTGAGGAGCTTCCAACAGCAAAAGAAACAAAAAAGCAATCAATGGGAAACAAGTCAAGATGACAGGCAAAGATACTGCTGAATTGAACCTCTCTAGGCTGTGTCCGTGTGAGTGATGTGATGTATCTGACATGGACGGCAATGTTCTCCCTGACACGGCTTTTTCCAAACACTTTTAACACACTTGCTTCCTTTCTCTGTCTCACACTCTCTCTGTGCTCCCTGTCTCTCTCTCTCTCTCTCTTTCTCTGTCTCTCTGTTCTCTCTCTCTCTCTCTCTCTCTCTCTCTCTCTCTCTCTCTCTCTCTCTCTCTCTCTCTCTCTCTCTCTCTCTCTCTCTCTCTCTCTCTCTCTCTCTATCGTTTTCCTTTAGAGCCACCATCAGGCCAAAGTTTACATTATTAAATCGATACTTAGGTTGCTCGATTTTGATTGTCTGAGACCTGTTGTAAAATACTCTAAAACACCTATATCACCACATAAATCAATATCACTGTGCCAACAGCATTATGTACAATATTCACTGTACCATTCCATGGATATATTTATATTCACAATTTTATATTTCCTAGGATGGCAGGGGAATTGGAGCACTTGGTTTGCTAGATATTGCGTATCATTCGGAAATTGCCTAGCAACCTACTGTCTGGGACTTGTAATGATATTGTACTTGAAAAACTGTTTTAAATGGGATATTTCAAGATTTTTATGTTGTCATATTATGTGGTAACCGTTTTAGAAAACCAATAAGCCACCAAGGCCGCTTTTTTTGTAATGTAATGAATGCTTTACTTCTTAAATTACTTAACACAAGGTAGCTATTGCATACCGTTCGGAGTTTACATAGCAACTTGCTTGTTAAATGGGATATGTCTGTGATTTTCATGTTTCTATATGTGGTAACGGTTTTATAAAAGCTATAAGTCACTTGAGGCCATGTTTTATAGTAATTTAACAGTTAAGGGGGTTGTAGGCACTCTACTCCACACAAGGGCCTATGGGGCCTATCATTATTAAATTGTTTAATTTGCACCCAAGATACATCAACATCTAATGGCTGGATTGCCATGACACTAAATTAATTTATGATCGTGATAGAATGAACCCGACCCGATTTTGGTGACCCCATAGCATTTCCTCTAGTGCCACCCTCAGGTCAAAATGTCAACTTTTACACAGTTATACTGTATCTCAATCTAATAGGAAGATTTCAGCGTGAACTTTATTGATTTTCTGTCACAATTCTGGCACTAAATGATTATTTCAAATTTGCATTCATCTATGTATTTATTTGTTGCCCCACTAGTGAGAGCCTGGGTCTCTTTTTGTGATTTCCAATGTTGGATTGGTTTAAACCACTTTGTTTCTGGATGGAGCAGCACATCCTCCACTGCAATGTCGTGGTCATGATGAGGACCATGACTCAGGCCTGCTGGAGCGGTTCTACGGGCATATAACGAGTCATTCGTTCATTCATAACTATTTTCGGCACACTATGGTTGGTGAACCCTAAAACGTCTTTATCTTCCAAATAGAATTTCGGTGTTCTGTCGAATGTCTGTGTTCTGTCGAATATCTGTGCTGTAATCTTTCTCATCTTTAACTCTCCACATTTGAATTTCACACTCGACCTGTCCCTCTTTTCATCATTACGGTCTATCATCCCCCAGGTCGACTCAGGGACTTCCTTGAGGAGCTGCATTCACTTATCAGCTCCTTCCCAGAAAATGACACTCCTGTCATTCTACTAGGTGACTTCAACCTACAGTACCTGCAGATAAACATCTTCAAGTTACTTCTCTTCCTCGTCCTCATTCGACCTCTCCTCACTGCATTCTCCTCCTACCCTAGAGCTGCCAACGCAATGGACGTTGTGTTCTCTAAAGCGGACAATTACCAAGGCTGACGAGATCTGTCAGTGCCCAACAGTCATTGCTTTTACCTTGTATTATAGCTAATTAGAAGAACATACATATTGAAAAACTAAATATTTTGATATTAATAAAACCTCACAAAGAATAATTCAATAGGTTGTTCATAATCATAATAATAATAAGATAAAGTCTGACTATCTGATGAGAGAAGTGTTATGCACATCAAAGAATAATGAAGAGAAAAAAAGGAACTATGTTGCTGCCTACTGCAGCAACACAAAAGGAGTCGCAAAACTATATTCTGGGGTGTCATGCCCTTAGCGTCACATCAAAATGTGGTAAGAGTGCTCTTCCTGTTTTTAACCGATTGGGAGTATAGAACCTCCTTACACAGACAGCTGATTCACGCAAACCCTTCTTCCCTGACAACCCCCTTACAAACAGCTGATTCATGTGAACCTAGCCTATTTCTATTATGCCGACTGTGTGTATGAGTCAGAACAAGCCTATGTAAGGACTGACCATCTGTTACCTCTGTGTACTACTGAACCAGTATAAATATGTGTTAGGAGGCTTGAGAGAGACACTGTGTCTCTCTGTGTTGAGATGATGTCCAGAATAAAGATGGAGTTTGATCCCTAACATTGCAGTCCTGCATCTTCCTGATCTAACATAAAAAACTTCCATTACAGTCATCGAACACCATTCTGATGAAAACACACAGTTAGTCCTCCGAAATCCTCTCACATCTCTGTCACTGTTCTGCACTGAAGGCTGTTGGTGACATACATGATTTCAGTGCTGTTCTTCAATAAACAAACAGACTGCCAAACAAATCCTTGGCAGTTGAAAGCAATGACTAATTAAATATTTTACCATCCCAAAAATAATTTATTGCGTTTGGCGAGAAAGTGGCACACTCAATAGGAGTTTGCAGTGGTAGCGTTAACTTTGACAACCGGATTCGCGGAAAAACAGATGGTGTTCATGGTGGATGTTTCAATTAATTTTCTCTTTAGTATTCAACTTTCTCTTTTCGACTGAAAAGTTTTGTCAAATGATTTGTGGTTTGTGAAAGTGTCATTCCAAGTTGCCCTTCTTTGCCATCGCTGTGCAGATGTTGCTAATGAGACAAATGGTTTAATTCAACACGACAAAAAAAATATTATCCTCCTAATCTGCATGGAAATGATGTGTTGTCTTCTGTCTCTTGGCATCACTTCCCGCACTCCTTCTCAATACTGTTGTCTCGTCTCATTAGCTGTGATTTAAAAGTATTAGCCGAGTATTAGAGATGCGCGGATGGGCTTTTTCGTGACGTTTTTTCGTGCACACATGAATCATCCATCCGTCATCCAACCAAATTAGTTATTATGTTAAATATTATCCTATTTATAGACCCACACCGACCGAATCATCCGCATTTTTATTTCTGGTATGGGTATGGTAGCGGCAAGCCCTCCGTCTTCCATCACTTTCTCATGTTGCAACTTTTGCATTATGGCATATTCAGCACTTGACTCGTAGGCAGGGTTAACAACTTCACTAAATCACTCCCACGTCTAACTTGTATTCCTCCCTTTTGGTTGGTTTTCAATTTTCCGTTAAGTTTGTCTCTCACTCTCACTTTAGCTGTTGTTGTTTTAGAATGGAAGGACCCCTGGTGCCGACACAAGTAATAGGCGGCTAATTTGTGCCTGATGAAAAATTACTTCACATTAAAATACAGAGATTTTGTGCTTTTTAAAAGCTATACTATAGATCTATAACAGGCCTGATACAGATGTAATTAATATTTTCCCCATTATTTCACCCACCCTAATGATTTTTATGACCCAAATCCACCCAATCTGCAATTATCCGCGGCATCTGCGGATAAACCCGCTCCACGGTTTCCGGAAAAGTCCATCAAGATCAACGGGTCGAACTTAAGCATAGTTCAGACCAAAGATTTGCGACGCTACAAAATGGTTTTGTACGTTGCAGAGAAAAATCGGAGCAGTAAGAATCACCCTGTTGCAGTTTGGATGACAGCCGATTGATTGAGAGAGAAAGAGATTCAACGAGATTGCAACACACACACACACACACACACACACACACACACACACACACACACACACACACACACACACACACACACACACACACACACACACACACACACACACACACACACACACAATATAAACAAAACATTTTGCATCTAATACCGGTCATTGATGCTTTCTCTCCACTTTCTCTCCCTGGTCCACAGCTCACCTTTCCTCCACCCTCCCTCTATTCATCCTTTCACCCACACTGACCCCTATGTCTCTCTCTCTCTCTCTCTCTCTCTCTCTCTCTCTCTCTCTCTCTCTCTCTCTCTCTCTCTCTCTCTCTCTCTCTCTCTCTCTCTCTCTCTCTCTCCTCCAATAATGTGATTATAAGTCACTTTAAGTTTTCATTGCTTTAGGTATAGTACTGTACTGACAATCCTGGAGCTGTAGGCAGAAACCTTTTGTGTGTTGTTCTTGATTGATTTAATGCCTGTATATAATGCTAGATTTAATGCTTCCACTTCTTGCCTCTACTTAAATCACACAATTACCACTTATAGAGACTAATAATCCCCCTATAATGCATTATAACAGTGACTATAAAGCATTACACATTTATTATAATGTACTACAACTATGCAAATTATGATACATTATGAAAAGAAACAGTCTGCTACCAATCTGCTTATAACACTGTATAATTTCAGTTATAAGCACTCATAAGTCTTTATGCCTTGCTTTATACTGTGCTATGATTATTGTTATTAATGTGATTATATTATGATTATTATGTTGACATGATTATTATAGTACTCATGACTTCATATAACAAGTAAGACGCGCGAACGCGGGAAGCGAACGCAAAAAAATAAAAATAAATATGAAATAAAAAGATTTAAAAAAAAAGTAACCAATAAAAAAATAAAAAATAAAATCCCAAAAAAACTGCGTTATAAGGAGCATCTTAGAAAAATACAAATTCACAAAAAAAAAACTTTGAATGTTTTTGAACAATTCAACAGTGTTTGAAGTGCCTGTTTCACCCACTTCCGGGGGGCGGAGCCAAAATCCGAGCCCGAAGTATTTGTTCGTAGACCCCCACTTAGGGGGGGTAGAAAAAGTTTCGGAGCGATTCGGGCACTTTTCATTTAACATGGGGTTTCAATGGGGAGTTTTTAGGAGCCTTCTCCGGGGCGTGGCTTCCGGGGGAAGGGGCGGGCTTAAACGCAACCTTGACAGGTGTGTTCAGTTTTCAAAGACCTTTCATTTGATGTATGGTACGTCTAAATTGGACATTTACTTATGTCAGAGGAGCTGCAGGCAGGCAGTGCACACAGACACACACGCACACATGCACACACACACACACACTCACAAGCCGAGCACGGTTTCATAGTAAGCTCCACTTGCGCGGAGGCGCGCCTTCGGCGCGCCTCCTTCCGCTGCGTTCGCAACTATCATTTTACAGTGTTACAAGCAGATTATAATGCATTATAAGGATGTTTGTAATGCATTATAGACACAGGATGCATAGGAAGTGTTACCGTATGTTGCAATGCAACAAACTATCCCATAACCTCACATAACATAACTTCACATCACGTCTCACCACACATCGTCACATACTATGACACGACACATATGACGGCACACCACCACACAACCAGTGGTGTAAAGTAACTAAGTACATTTACTTAAGTACTGTACATAAGTAAGTTTTTGAGGTATTTGAGGTACTTAGTATTTCTAATTTCCAATATTTTCACTTCTACTCCACTACATCTCAGAGGCAAATATTGTACTTTTACTCCACTACAATCATTTGAAAACTTTAGTTACTAGTTACTTTTCCAATATAAATTATGATATTATGAAACATACATGAACCACTTTAGCCCTATTTTATACATAGGCTATTTGAAAATAGCCGATCTACAAGCTCACAACGCGTCGCGATGCGACGCGTTGTGAGCTTGTAGATCTGCTATTTTCAAACATTTTAGTACTTTTACTTTTGGTACTTTAAGTACATTTTGATGCCAAAACTTTTGTACTTTTACTCAAGTAAATTTTGAATGCCGGACTTTTACTTAAGTAAAACATTTGAGTACTTTTTCCACCACTGGACACAACACATATGACGGCACACCACCACACAACATGCCATGCCACGGGCCACCTACAAAGCAAGATGACGATGCACAGCAGGATGGCGATGAGGGCCCCCGTGCTGAGGCCTGCCGAGGACAAGAAGGCCTCTCCTTGGCACGTGCGCGCCCTCAAGTGGTTCCCCCGGCACGGGCACACGCGCAGGGTGAGCGTGCTGGTGCCGCTGAGCGAGGGCTCGCCGCCGTCCCACACCACGATGGGCAGCTCGTACACCTCCTGGCTCAGGTGGTTGAAGCGCCGGCGGCGCGCGATGATGCTAGCCGTGCTGTCTGCAAAACCAGAGAAGAACAGAACGCGGGACTTAGACACAGAGGGACAGTCACGTGAAAGACAATGTGACTCTAGGAAGAAGTCAACGTGCACAGCACCTCCGTCTGTCTGTCTGTCTGTCTGTCTGTCTGTCTGTCTGTCTGTCTGTCTGTCTGTCTGTCTGTCTGTCTGTCTGTCTGTCTGTCTGTCTGTCTGTCTGTCTGTCTGTCTGTCTGTCTGTCTGTCTGTCTGTCTGTCTGTCTGTCTGTCTGTCTGTCTGCCTGCCTGCCTGCAGTGGAGAAGTTCCACTCTCATCAGAGCCCCTTGCTTTGAAGACAGATGTGTCCTTGGATGCATTGTGAGTGAGTGCACGCAATGTTGAAGGCCTCACAATGAGCATGGCTGACCCCTTTGAGGAAAAGGGTCATCTAGAAAACAGACATGGGACAATGGTATTGCTGCGTAACGTGGAATATTGATGTTCCTGTTGATCTTCACGTCAAAGTAACTAATTCACCGTCTGAATTATGAAAAAGCATCGGTTACTTTCTATTCTACCACTACTGTATGACTACAATGGACAGCTGCCGGCCTTCAAGCCTTCAAGAGAGTAAAAGCAAGGACAGAAAATTAAACGTTTTTCTTTTCTCCAGCCTCCAGCCGCCAGATTTTCTCCGAACTTATATATGTCACCAAATAATGCCTAGCTACAGTATGTTGCTGGTGAAGAAGACGGAAGATGCAGAGAATTGTGGCCACTAGTGGTTACTAGGAGGTTGGGGGGGGGGGGTTGTTCCCATCACAAGTAGACCAGGTAATCTGTTCTCACTCCTCATGAGTTTTAGCTAACTAAAATATTATAACTTTTTCCCCCTCAGTGCTTAGAAGATGGAAGCGGTTCAAGTTCTATAGTTTTATTGAATATGGCAACAACTCTCACCGACTGTGACAAGAAGAAAGGAAAAGGGATTTGTATAGGGAAATTAAGCCTTTGCCTTTTCTCCGCCTAGACTCTCCAAGGACTGATGTAAGGTTTGAGTTCTTTGAAGTGTTTTATTGACATACCACTCCTCTTGCTGCACTCCATTCTCCTCAAACATCTCCAGCATGTAACAGGTTTAAAACCGAGGCGAATACACAAAAGGAAGTTGTTACAGCGAACGTAGAGCAAACTTTGTACTTGGAGGGCTTTGTTGTTGAACACTGTCAGTGAACAGGGTTCTGGTATTCCTTCAGTACGCCCTTTGTTCTCCGCCATACTGACCTCCGCCATTACCATAATTCATTATTTATTTTGCTTACCGCTCCTTATTTGAGCAGCATACTGTAATTAAATGATGAACCGAAGAAAGTGTGGTGAGGATGAGAGTGTTTTATACTGCCTTAGAACTCGGCTCTGAGTTCTGAATGCTAGACCCCGCCTACTCATATTCTGTCTGGATCTCCGCTGTTTATTTTTCATCAAACTCTGATGTGCTTTGACATAATTAGTCTGGGACATTTTGACATTTCTGTTGACAGACACAGTGGACAAAATGTGTGCCATCTCTCTCTATTAATGAATTGCCATCTTGGTTGTGTTTGATGTAATGTTATGTGCAATGATGACACAGACGAGACGAGTGCTACAGTAGACATTCCATGTACGCTGCTGAGAGTTTGCCGGTGTCTGACCAAACGAACATGATGTTCGGTTAAGAACATTCTTCGGCTGTTAGAACATCTTGGAGGTTCAGGAACTACCAAACAAAGTTCTGAAAGGCACTGCTGAATTTCTTATGGTGTAAAGTTATTCTAGCCAAACAAATGACATATCTCCATATATATTTATATTTATGTACGCACACACGCACGACCCACACACCAACTGCAATGCGGAATGCATGCTTCTAATCTTTCAACAAGTGCAATACTTATTAATAATATTTATTTATTCATGTACCCATGTTGCTATTCCAGTCTCTTATCTTCAATAGCATACATTTCATATCATATAAAGTTACTAGCTTCCTTATGCTTATCGTAATATTTGAGATGTGTAAATTATTTGTAAAAGTGTATACTGTTATTCAGTCTAATGCACCAGAATCAGAATCAGAATCAGAATCAGTTTTATTGTCACATCACAGGTTTACAAGGTAAAAAAGTGGGTGAAATTCTTTTTTGTACATCGTTCCCATCGCAACGTTAGTTTCCATAGAAAGAAGAGGGGGGGGGAGAAGAAGAGGGTGGGGGGCAGGTGGGAAGGAGATCAAAAACAAGAGAGCAACAGAAGGCCAGACAAGTTATCTACATATTTACAAATTACCTGAGATAATAAAAACTAAAAAACTAAACTAAGGTGCCTGAGCGTAGCAGCAATGTATTGTACTGTGCATGTTATACTTATACTGTGCATGATAGACAAAGGACGTTAAGGTGCTTAGAGGAAAAGGAGCACAATAAAAAAGACCCAAAAAAAAAGTCAGTGCGTTATACAAGGGATTAAGGTGCAAAAGGTCAGTGCGTGTCCACCTAGAGTGGACTGACCCTAGTATAATCCGCATGTAGCTCCATGAGGGAGTGCAACAAAAAGTCATTTGTACCTGGTGTAGTCCACAGGTGTGTCCGAGGGGGGGCTAAAGTCCAAGTCATTGTCCCTGGTATAATCCACAGGTGTGTTCAGGAAGAGCCAGAAAAGTCTGCGCCGCCTGCTGTCAGGCTGCTGAACTCATCCAGGCTTATGCCCCATTCAGCATTCTGACAGCGGCTGGATTGAAACTACACCAAAATCTGGTGGTGGAACTCTTGATACTGCGGTAGAGCCCCTTGCCCGGTCGCGGTCGTTGTAGGGGGTTGAACAGTCTATGACTTGGGTGGTGCTTGTCCTTGATGATGCGCTTGGCTTTGACCACGCACCGCTTTTTGTACAGTTCCTGGAGCGCTGGGAGCTCGATTCCCATTATCCGCTCTGCCGATCGCACTACTCGTTGTAGGCTGACCTTTTCTCGGGCAGTGCAGTTCCCGTACCAGGCCGTGACACAGCCTGTTAGGATGCCTTCAACAGAACTGTTGTAGTACAGCCTGAGGATGCGACGTCCTACTCCGAGCTTCTTCAGGCGGCGGAGCCAGTACAGTCGCTGCTGAGCCTTTTTCCTCACGTGTGTGGAGTGCGTCTCCCATTTGAGGTCCTCCTCGATGTGTACTCCGAGGAACTTGAACTCGCTGACCCTTTCCACTGCAGCACCGTCGATGAGGATGGGCGCATGGTCTCTCCGCGGCCTCCTGAAGTCCACGATCAGTTCTTTGGTCTTGTCGACGTTAAGAGAGAGGTTGTTCTCACGGCACCAGTGTGCCAGTGATTTGATCTCCTCTCTGTAGTCAGACTCGTCGTTGTTGACGATTCGGCCTATCACTGTCGTGTCGTCCGCGTACTTTATGATGGTGTTGGAGACATGTGTGGCTATGCAGTCATACGTGTACAGGGAGTAGAGGAGAGGGCTCAGCACGCATCCCTGGGGTGCTCCGGTGTTGAGGGTCAGGGGGTCGGATGTGATGCTGCCCATTCTCACCACCTGATGTCGGTTGGACAAGAAGTCCTGTATCCAGTCGCACATGCTTGGGTGTAGCCCTAGGTGTCTGAGCTTTTTGTCAAGTATTGCTGGGACAATGGTGTTGAATGCTGAGCTGTAGTCCACGAACAGCATACGTACATATTTGTCCTTCAGCAGCTTGTTGTCCATGTGCGAGAGGACGGTGTGGAGAGCCATGGCAATAGCGTCGTCGGTGGATCTGTTTTTGCGGTATGCATACTGCCACGGATCCAGCGAGGCAGGTAGCGTGGAGCTGATGTATTCCCTCACCAGTTTCTCGAAACACTTGCTGACGATCGGGGTGAGAGCAACAGGTCTCCAGTCGTTCAGGCATGTCACTTTGGCCTTTTTGGGAATGGGCACAATGGTTGACATTTTGAACCCTGCAGGGACCACAGCCAGGGAGAGGGAGAGGTTAAAGATGTCAGCGAAGACACCCGCCAGCTGGTCTGCACATGTCTTAAGGACCCGGCCTGGAATCCCATCAGGTCCGGCTGCCTTGTGGATGTTAAAAAGATGGAAAAACGTTGCGATGTTACGGAGCATGTACGAATGCGGCCGTCCTTCATGGCGCTTCCGGTATTTGGACCAACCTCACCAAGACGGATTCTTTCATGTGCAAACACACGTGCAAATGAAAGAATTCCGAGTCTGATTCAGTTTCTTCTGAAGTCTCCCAGCCTGTCTGAAGCTAGCACATTTCTCACTCTCCCTTATGCTGGCTTCTCTGTCCACCACAGCTAATTCATTTCCACGGTGCTTATTTAGAATATCACAGCTCTGCAAATGAACAGTTCACCTTGAACTTCCGCACAGAAGCTGCAGTCAAATCACAATGCCACACAGAAAAATAGAGAGATAAACACTTATAAAAGGCAAATGCAATTAGAATGGAGAGAGACGGTGAGCGGGGTATGATGGAAAGATTCAGGGGAGGAGAGGAAGGAGGACAATGAAAAAACACAAACACAATATAGTACATTAATTTACCCATCCACACACCACAGATAATAATTTTCACTTTCAATTTCAATTGGATTATTTCGCTTTATTTTGTATTATTTACCACATTTCCACCACATTATACAAAGTAAAAAGTGTAATAAGAGGCTGCGGTGATGGCAGCTATCCCTTTCTCCCTGCTGGACCATGTCCTTTACCCCCAAACGGTACTCGGTCTGGACCACCTGCTGTGAGCCTCCCCTTAGGGCTTCCAAGGCAATCCCTGGCCATAATCAGCATCACGAGCGAGCGAACACAGCCCCTTTATTTGGCTTTTAGTATAGTGAGTTGGCCACGCGCCGCCACACCACAGCCTCACAGAGCACGCCGGAATCTAATTTCAGCAAGGAAACTCTATAATGCTCCACAGTCCAGGATATCGGACGGAACCACCAAAAGCCAAAGCTATAGCTACAGCACATGGCATGATGAGCCCTTGTCTTATTATCACCGTGGCAACCTCGGATGGAAACTGGTGCCAGAGAGAGAGAGACAGAGCGAGAGAGAGAGAGAGAGAGAGAGAGAGAGAGAGACAGACTCAGACGCCTCAGATGACTAACTCCTGGTCTGATGTAACTTCTCATTCTAGTGTGATATCAGGCAGGCAGGTGTTTCTCTTACATGTAGGCTACATAGAGAAATCCTCAGTGCTAACACAGTGTGTTAAGAGTTCAGATCATGCGGGGCAATAGTTGAATCCTGAAAGGGCGCGGGCGGGGGCAAATCTCCTCTTTTTTATTAGCAATACTTACGTTTTGCTAATAAAAACATGCTCTCCTTCTAGTCTTACTCTCTGTGGCGGAAAGTAAAAGTAGCAAAACCGCAATGTATAAATACTCTGTTACAAGTAAAAGGCCTTTGTTCAAAATGTTACTCGAGTAAAAGTACAAAAGTATTGGCATCAAAATATACTTAAAGTACCAAAAGTTAAAGTACCAGGATGTTTGAAAATAGCAGATCTACAAGCTCACAACGGGTCGCGGTGCGACGCGTTGTGAGCTTGTAGATCTGCTATTTTCAAATAGCGTATGTATACAATAGGGCTGAAGTGGTTGATGTATGTTTCATAATAATATCATAATTTATATCTGAAAAAGTAACTGGTAACTAAAGTTTTCAAATAATTGTAGTGGAGTAAAAGTACAATATTTGCCCCTGAGATGTAATGGAGAAGTAAAAGTATTGTAAATTGTAAATACTCAAGTAAAGTACAAATACCTCAAAATTGTACTTACACCGGAAGTCTCGCTAGACGAGATTGAAATCTCGAGATTGAAATCTCGTCTAGCGAGACTTCCGGTGGGGCGCATTCATGACAATCACATTGCATAGTGTTCTGTCACTATGAACGTCAGATCTAAAAAAAAAAAATCTAGCGCAAGGCCTATTGGCGCGCGTTTTTAGCTGTGGCGGACCCGGGATGGAGTTATGAAATTTTTCTACTGTACCATTCATCCTTGGATATCACAACATCATATAAAAGGTAAGAAAACCGTGGTCCAAAATTCCCCTTTAAGTACAGTACTTAAGTAAATGTACTTAGTTACTTTCCACCACTGCTTATTCTCAACTGGAAAAAAAAGAAAATGAAAAAACGGACATAACACCTCATAGCACCGTGCTGTCGTACTGCGGCTGCTCTCTGAGCCTCCTCCACCTTCCCACTCCAATCGCCTGCTCCCATCTACGCATAATTAGAATGATCGACAGTTGGAATGACAAGACGCACTTCAAGCTTTATTAACTCTGCCTCGGTATCAGCCTATCAGCAAGCAGATGCATGGGCGGGGGGCGAGGGTAAAGGGGACTTGTAGAGGGAGGGAAGGAAGGAATGAAGGAAGGAGAATTAGACAGGGAGGGGCAGAGATGCAAATACCGAGCTGAGAGAGGAGACGTAGGAAACGAGAGGAAAGAGTGAGTGCGTGCGTGCGTGCGTGCGTGCGTGCGTGCGTGCGTGCGTGCGTGCGTGCGTGCGTGCGTGCGTGCGTGCGTGCGTGCGTGTAGAGATGTAGAGGAGAGAGAGACTGAGCTGATGAGTGTGGAAAAAATTTGAGAGAGAGAGGTAGAGGTAGAGAGGTGGAGAGGTAGAGAGATGAAAGGAAAGACAGAAGCTGACACTGCAGTGTGTCTATCTTCTTCCATGGAGATGTCACATTGGACCACATTAGGGTATCCGGGTATCCAGAGACCACTGAAAACTACATTTGCGACCACACATTTTGTGGTCGCATACAAGAGAGAGAGAGAGAGAGAGAGAGAGAGAGAGAGAGAGAGAGAGAGAGAGAGAGAGGCTGACTGAGGCACAGAGCCTGCTTAGTATTCACCACCAGAGCCTTGTTAAACTCTCGAGCAACGACCACGCGGCAGCGCTGCATCCCGACACATATGGACGTCGAACCCGACTCCTGCCAGAAACCTCCTTGTGCTCCTTGATTAACGCTGCGTTGAACCGAGCCAAGCATGGGGGACGTTAGGACTTTACAGTGAGGCTGAAAGTAGCACGGTCGCAGTTTTAGCTGCGAGTGTGACAGGACAGCTCACAGCTCTGCAGTATCCGGCAATGTAGGCCAGGTGCCTTCCTGGGAATATGCAGATGGTCTAACAGCATCCAACGTTTTGTAAACCTCAGGGTTGATGCTATTTATTATTACATCTATTGTTTAACAGTGAGGTTTCCAGTCACACTGCACATAGAGGCTACCGGCAGAAAAACAGACCATTGATTTAGTTTCAAGCGCAGTACCACCTTAATCTTGAGGTCCTATAGTTTTATTGTCACGTACTGTAACGAAGGCACCAGTGTTGTGTGTGCACTAAAGTAGGCGGGTCTGCAATAAATCAGCCACTACTAGCGATTTTTCGTTTTCCTTACCTTTTCAACTTGTCGCAGAATAGCGAAGAGCGCCATCTAGCATATAAACCCACCAAAACACGTCAAACAGGTCAATGGCGGATAATGAGTTAACTCTTGAATGAGTTAGGCCTATAACTCTTGAACTGTAGGTTGTACAATCCAAATTTCCCCTGGATCCCTTGGCTCATTACGCAACAACAATTTTGAGCTTTCTTCAAAACGCGCTTTTTGTTACTATGCCTATAGATTTGGTCCAAAGCTCACAAGAAATCTCTGTGGTCAAAGCTCACAAGAAATCTCTGTGGTCATATGATCAAGATATATCTGCCAGATTTTTCAGATTCCACTCCTATTGGTTACAATTTGCTTTCAAGGTTTACAAGAGGTACTTGCCTCAAATCATGAATACATGAGTTATGTAACTTGACATTATCCGTCAGTATCAGTCTACCCCAACGTTAAGACATTAAGTGAGATTTTAGTGCAGCAAAAAAATAAAATAATTGATTGGCAGAAGCGAAGCTCATGGCAGACTGTTAATTTTTCCCTAATTTCTGTCTCATCTGCAGTTTTTGGGAGTGTCAGTGTAGACAGTCTGCCTGGAATATCCCCCATGGCTTGTTAAAATTGTGGTAGTCTCCCCCCACACACCCCTTGGCCTCAATCTCTTTCTCACTCTCGCTTTCTCTATCACTTATGCATCAGGCATGAGCAGCTGCTAGCTGGTTTTATCTCATAAACAGGGATTTTCTGTACACATCAACAAATATGACACCAGCGGCAACTGTGGAGGTGATTCACTCCGAGGGTCTAGCCAGATGCCGGGACGTGACAATCAGCTTGTGCCAGCAGTACCTGACTGTTGTACAGTATGCAACTACGATGAAAATGAACTGGTGTTTAACTGACATTTGGGGAGAGCATAATTTATGACTAGATATTAACATAATGTTTCAGAGGCCCTGCCATCTACAATAATCGAATGGGCTTACATCCTTATTTGTCTCACCATGCAGTCCCATCATATTGTTTGTGGGTGGATGAGTAGGTGCAGCAGCAGAGGGGATTCAGGGTAAACCTTCCCTGAAGTTAACAGCTGGCACTTCCAACACCTGCTAAGGCCACCAATGACTGTAGGTAATCATGGGTACTTTAGCTTTAGTGGTTTTCTTTCCATCAGTACATCTACTGAGAGTGCTGCCAGCCATCATGTACATTGTGACAGAATGATGAAGGTATTTCAGCAACAGGGAGGTTGGATGGGCGGTTATTGTCTGGGAAATCGTAAGGTTCCCTGTCTGATCGAAGTGTTTTTGAGCAAGACAATGAAGCCATTACTGGTCCATATGAGCTGATGGTGCCTTGCATGGCATGCCGTAAATGTGTGTGAGAATAGGTAAATGTAATGTATGTCATAC
Organism: Gymnoscopelus braueri; assembly: GCF_963280865.1. NCBI lineage: Eukaryota > Metazoa > Chordata > Actinopteri > Myctophiformes > Myctophidae > Gymnoscopelus > Gymnoscopelus braueri. The sequence goes on from NC_137623.1 coordinate 32,667,734, forward strand.
AGTGTGAAGTGCTTTGTGAAAAAAAGAGCTACCGTACATATATGTAAACAAAGACCACTGCATGCACACAGTAAAATCCAGTGTTCATTTGTTCATTTGTAATTCCAAGTGTGTACAAATGTAAGAATAAATGCACCCTCACTCTCAGAGTTAAATGAACACAGAGGATCTTATTATGTGGAGTGATGCTGTCTTAGTCTGTTTATTGTTTTTCTCTGGACTGTCTCATGGCCCCGAGGCACTGTAATGATATATTCCAACAAAAACTGTGGAGGCAGCGGTCATTCGATTCAAGTGCTGTTGCTACCTGTTCTGACCCAGCGTCGTGGTTCTCCCATCTTCTCTTTACCTACAGTAAACCATTGTAATCAGTTTAGCAGTTAAACCATATATTCCATGAAGACAGCCTGTCTCTTTTCTGTGCATTACTCAAATCCAGAGGTGTCAAAGTGGCGGCCTGCCGGCTGCATCGGGACTGCAAAGGGGTTCAATCTGACCCGGCAGGTTGATTTGGGGTAAAGAACAAAATAAGTAAAACATTATAATTATGACAATTAATTAATACAATAGAAAGCCTGCATTTTCTGTTAGCTTGGATTCCCCAATCGATGATGTCACTGGTAGGTGGGTTTCTGTGAACTGTCCACAGCTCTCCACTCAGACACAGACTGAGTAGACAAAAGATTGTACCATATTATAATGAGCATTAGTGAAAATGGGTGAAGTGGACCTTTAACACATTTCAACAGGTGCTGGACATCCGCAGCAGCCTACAGCAAACAGGTATTCAGTGTCTTACTGAAGCCATTGTGAGAGACACCTTTTGGGCATCTCGTTGGCATTGGGCCTGTGACTTCCTGGCTACATTCTTCTCTTATCTTTTATGTTTTTTTTTTCTTCCTTACGCTCGATATTGAGAAACAATTAGCTTAGCTCAATCTCACATAATGATGAATGGCACTGAACATCCACTTGTTCGAAGATCATGTCAGGCTATTAAGCCATCTTGGCTACTGGCAACCGGCTAATGCAGCCTCGTAGGCATACATCACTTCAAGTCAGATACTTATACTGATAAAACTCTCGGTTCCAACACTCGTTGGAGAGAGGAAAATCTGTGTTTTTTATCGCAGAAAAGAGAGAGCACCTCGAGAGACAAGTTAAGCAATAGCCCCTTTATAAAAAAGCACCGGTATTCAATAAGGATTAGTCTGGCTATGGCTTTGTTAAAGAAAAAATGATACATAAATAGTCTGGCTGTGGGATGGTGGATATTGCCCAGACTACATGAAGTTCAAGAAGAATTCTCCCCGGACTCTGTATTATTTATTTATGTTTTTTTTTTTGGTTCTCAGCACTGCCCACCCTCGGGCCATATGGACACACACACCAAGTTTGAGGCCCTTCGGTCAGATGGTGCCCAAGTTATGCAAGATATACATGCACAGGTTTTGAGTTTAGATCCCATAGTCTGAGGGGACGAATGCATACTCTGTGGAGATTGAAACATTGAGCTGGAAAACTCTGCTGTTTTGGCTGAGACACACATACAGTAGGCCCTCATTTATCAATGGAATAAATTCGAGCCCAGGAAACATCTTCTGACGGGGCTCACGTGTGACTTCATCAAAGGGATGTATCCTGTCAATCACAGCGTAAAGAATGGATGTGTGTTAATAAATCTGGCGGCTGCAACCCATCGTGACTTAATTAACACACCCATAACACGCCCTTCTTTCAGAGGCGCGTCCCCGCGAGTTCTTCTGGGAAGCCAATGAGCAAATTCTCCGGTGGAAAGATACCCCTCCAATCATATCAGTGGAGTCACACACACACACACACACACACACACACACACACACACACACACACACACACACGTATTTGCATACACAGGCAGCCCTGGCTGGCAACAGCACACAGACATATGGTTACATCTGACACAAATACAACACAATATTAGAGGCCCCCCTTGATCCAAGTGAAGCCCGACAACAATGCATTCCACCGTGGCCCGGCCCTGCGTATTGTTGGCACACTGTGGAACATGCACTCCTACATTGTTTGCGAGTGGGATTATCAGCCTCTCATGTGGGAATAATCTTTGTCAAACAACACAAATCACACCAGAATGTTTTATGATTGGAATACGTTTTGAATATCAATTTCACCCAGCACCGATTATATGACTGTCCTGTGCACCCTGGAGATGTCCGTTGCTGTTTGCAAAATGAAAATCCTCTCGCAAGTGCTTAAGGTCTTAATAAAGCCAAATGTCGAGATATCTGAATAACTGTTGAAGCTTTAAGCTCCCGTTTAAATGGGTGACTGATTAAGCATCCAAATGACTAGTCTTCCAGAGACATAATAGTTGGCCGTACACACTGGTAGCCAAAGTGACAATATTTTAATATGGACGCAGGATTAAACATCCAACCTACAGTAATATGATAGCTTGTTTTTAATACCTCGCTTTTAAATGCTTGTAATTATGTCACCTGTTAACACCGTAATTAGGCCTACAATTACCTTTATTTATGTTAGTGATGCTTCGGTTATGTTCGGTTACATCATTTTAAGTGAAGAGTGGCTGCTGATGTTTAAATGCCATGTCAGATTGTCAGACAATGCTGCAACGCATGTCTACGATGGAAACCACTGGTGTACTCAACCTGGAGACGCACGCTCAAGTCAAAGTGACGTTAGAATGATAAATGCAGAAAAAAGCGGTAGCATACGCCCATTTTTCGGTCTGAGCATGCTTGATAAATGAGGGACATAGCCTCAAAATTAAAAACATAGCAAAACTAGAAAAGTGTGCTCCTCAGAGCACAGGTATCCGCCAGCTCAAATCCATGACAAATAAGGGAAGGAACATCAGGTGTAAAATCAATAGCAAATGTTTATTAAAGAATTAACCTAACATAATCGACTACGATATAAATGGATGGCATAACTGAACAGAGGAGATAAGGATACTGTGAGGTGTGGAGTCAGTAAATCAGTGGTGTATGAATGTGTATACTCTGGATGTGTGGAACATGGTGTACTGCAGGTGTGTGGATGGAAAGCCGAGCCTATAAGAAAAAAGAATATGCAGCACTGAGGGGAGAGGGCAGGTCTGAGTACTTGAGTAAAAGTACAAAAGTATTGGTATCAAAGGGTACTTAAAGTACCAAAAGTAAAAGTACTAAAATGTTTGAAAATAGCAGATTTACAAGCTCACAACGTGTCGCATCGCGTCGCGTTGTGAGCTTGTAGATCGGCTATTTTAAAATAGCCTATGTATAAAATAGGGCTAAAGTGGTTAATGTATGTTTTATAATGTAATAATTTATATCTGCAAAAGTGCAAAGTAACTAGTAAATAAAGTTTTCAAATAATTGTAGTTGAGTAAAAGTACAATATTTTCCTCTGAGATGTAGTGGAGTAGAAGTAAAAGTATTGAAATGTGTAAATACTCCAGTAAAGTCAAAATACCTCACAATTGTACTACAGTACTTGAGTAAATGTACTTAGTTACTTCACACCACTGGCCATGGGGCACCCACTTTGAGAAACCCTGCCCTGGGAGGTAGTTAGTTATTGCTCCACACTCCCTAGGAAACAGGGAGGGAGGGGCGGGCTTTATAAGTCCTCCAATTGTCCCCCCAAAAAAAAAACACACACACACAGACAGACACACACAGTTTGTTACAAACTCTGCAATGTTTGGAAGTAAAAGATAAAAATAAACAACTTATAATGCAGCGTTACTCCACATGAACGTTGAGTAGAGTTGTCAGTGGTACCAGAGTGGTGAAAGCTGCTAAAACACGCTTGTGACCAGATTGTGGAAAAATAAGTGCATTTTCTCCATCTGACCAAGCTGAGGTGAGTTTCTGCAGATGACTTAGCTTAGCTAATTAGCGGCTTAGCATTAAAGGAATTGATGGAATGTGTGTGTTTAATTTCACTTTTATTTTATTGTGAGGCTAAGACAGGCTATGCAGGTCAGTGGTGTAAAGTAACTAAGTACATGTACTCAAATACTGTACAATTTTGAGGAGCTTTTACTTTACTGGAGTATTTTAAAATGTCAATACTTTTACTTCTACTCCACTACATCCCAGAGACAAATATTTTAGTACTCCACTACAATTATTTGAAAACCTTGGTCACTAGTTACTTTGTAGATTTGAATTATTATTACAAAACATAGCACTTCAGCCCTATAGCCTATATAGTTGGGCTATTTGAAAATAGCCGAGCTAACGCTTTGTGCATAATGAGTACTTTTACTTTTGGTACTTTAAGTATATTTTGATGCCAATACTTTTGTACTTTTACTGAAGTAAAGTTTGAATACCGGACTTGTACTTGTAATAGAGTATTTCAAAATTGCTGTATTGGTACTTTTACTCAAGTAAAGATTTTGAGTGCTTTTTGCACCACTGGGCCTAGTAAATCACATTACACATTCACCAGGATCCTGGATGGCTTGGTTCCAGACCGGGGAAGCATCTGTGTCATTTTAGATTTCTTTGGGCTATTCAAAAATAGCAGATCTACAAGCTCATAAGCTTGTAATTCTGCTATACATTTTTTTTATCTTGAAAATTTGTGCAAATCTTTGAATACATATTTTTTAAAGCAAACATTTTAACTCAAATCTTTGCTTCTGGGTATTCTACAAATGTCTTTGTCAGTTTTTAGAAAAACGTATGTTGCTATATCAGTGGTTCTCAAACGTTTTCATGTCAAGGACCCCTAAAATAATATGTATTTGGCCGCGGACTCCCATCTCAAAATATTTAGTTCCAAGGACCGCCAGAAGCAAATATTTGAGTTACAAATGTTCGCTTAAAATATATATATTCAAAGATTTGCAAAAACTTTGAATATATATATAACTTTTTAAAAATAGCAGATCTAAAATAACAGATCTACAAGCTCATAGCGCGGCACCGAGTGCCGCGCTATGAGCTTGTATATCTGCTATTTTTTTATAGCCAAAGTGTGAAATAATGATTTTTAGCTCAAATCAAAAAAGTGACACAGATGCGTTCCAGGTCATAAAGGGTTAACATAATTTATGAAAAATATTTTCGTAAATCTCCATGGGAAAAATGAATGTGTTTTCTATCTGTGACACCACAAAATGGCCGCCACTGCTACGCCCTATAAGTGTACACAGGGTATTTGCACATTTATACAGTTACAATTTAATGACTTTTAATACTAAATTGGCCAAATGGTCAAATATTACGTAAGAAAAAGAGGCAAACATTGTGAAAATAGCCGATCTACAAGCTCTACGTATACTAGGCTGTGTATGCTGTGACAGGATACAGTATACTTATACTAGGCTGTATGTGTGACAGGATACAGTACTAGGCTGTATATGTTGTGACAGGATACAGTATACGTGTACTAGGCTGTATATGTTGTGACAGGATACAGTATACATATACTGGGCTGTATATGTTGTGACAGGATACAGTATACGTATATGTGGCTCTCGGTTACTTGAATTCATCTTTCTTTCTTTCTTTCTTTCTATCTTTCTTTCAGATACTCAAAGCGTGGACTATGAAGACAGACCATCAGTGGAGGAGGGGAGCAATTTTATTTTATAAACACACACACACAAACACACCCCACACACACATCCACCCACCCATACACCCCCACACACATACATAAAATGCCCAGAAGGCTAAGGTTCTCACCTACAGTGTAACACCCTCCCAGACCATCCACCTCTAATAAAGTAGGCCTACTGGTGAAGCTAACCAGAGAGATGTAAAGTACTGGTGAAGCCAACCAGATGTACGGAGGATGGAGATGTAAAGTACTGGTGAAGCCAACCAGATGTACGGAGGATGGAGATGACGGGAGACGCCCGCTGGAAGGCTCATCCGAGGATGCCCTGCCCTAGAGAACGAGATCTGGAGATCTCTCTCTATCCATGGGTTTGTCTGCATGGGGGATTCCTCCGAAGACTTGGTCCGCACGGTCGAACGGCCGAAGACCTCGTTCTTCTCGGGGGTTTCCCCTGAAGACGGCTGATGAAGAAGTCTCAAAGTAGGAACCTCTTTAGGGCTGTCACGATTATGACATTTTACTTGACGATTTAATTGTCGCTCAAATAATTGCGATTAACTAGGCCGAATTAATTAATTATTGCGTCGTACACTGAACATTGTAACATTATTAATACAAATGTGTCTGTCTTCGTAAACAAAAGGTGCACGGGTCAGATATGACAAATAACTTGCATTACTCAATAACTTTATACTTAAAAAAAAACATGAAAAGTGGAAATAGCAGTCTGCTATTTCCGCATATGAACATATGAACATTTTTCAACATGGAAATGATTATGTCGATTATCCGAAAAAGTATGCGATTATCTCAAATACTTGCGATCAGGTTATCATGTAATAATTGTGACATATCTAATTTTTCCTTTTCCTTTGCTGGATGCTACTGCTGCAGTTTGTGTTGTATGATGTTTTTGTTGTATGCTGTTCATGTTTGATGCTGTTCGTGTCATGTGCTGATGTGGTTCAAGATGTACAGTAGCTCTATTGCTGTCATGTTGGGGCCCGGTGTGGCAGTGAAACATGTTCAGTGACTGGACCAGGTCAGGTAGGTTATTGTGGCCTCGATCCTGGTGGTGCTATAATAGGCCAATGTGAAAAGGGGGCCATTTCTTCTTAGGCCTTTCAATCGGACACTGTATTCATGATTTGAGGCATTTTGTTCCAAACATGTGTTTTGCAAGATTAGACCTGCTGGTGGCGCTATAACAGGCCAATGTTAAAAGGGTGGCATTTGTTCCTCAACATAGTGTGAATGTGCGTGCAAAGTTTGACCACAATCGGACGCTGCGTTCATGATTTGCGGCATTTTGTTCAAAACAAGCCACTACTGCAAACTTTAGATGTGAATCTTAGCCAATCAGGATGGAATTGAAAAATCAAACAGATCCGTCTTGATCATGACTCAGCTCATGTGTACCGATGTGCGTGAAATTTGGATAAAATGGGAAGGAGTAATAATATTTAAAAAGTTTTACATAAGTCGGCCTTCTGGTGGCACTATAAAAGGCAGATGTGAAAAATGCAGGGCAAAGGGTTTTCCTTGGCCTCTAGGGAGTGCGCATACAAAGTTTTACACAGATCGGTGCAGTTATAGGTACAAACACGAATCGGCCTGTTATAGCGCCACCATGAGGCTGATTTAAAAATGTTCAAGTGGCATTTCTTCCTCGGCATAGTGGGAATGTGCGTGCGAAATTTCACGGAAATTGCACACTGTGTTCATGATTTGAGGCATGTTGTTCAAAACAGAGCACTCCTGCAAACTTTGGAAGCCATTTTTAGCCAATCAGGATGGAATATGAAAAATCTGAAAGACCTGTTTCGTTGTAATGACTATAGAGATACTGTGTAGCGATTTGCGTGATGTTTAGACAAAATCTGTAGGAATACTGTAAAAAAAATAAGAAAAGCAAAAAGCGGCCTCCTGGTGGCGCTATAACAGGCCCATGTGAAAGATGTGGGGCAGAGGTTCTGCTCTGGGTTCCAAGGAGTGTGTGTGCAGAGTTTCGCTGCGAGCAAGCCAACGGTGCCGGAGATTAGCTGCACACAGACAGACATAATGACACGCGGACGGACGGACAGGGTGCAAAACATACTCTCTCCATGCCTTTCGGCCTGGCGGAGACAAAAAAGAGGGAAACATCAAAGAGAGTGATTGTAGATTAAAAGTTAAAAACGAAAATCTTATTAAAATGAAACTTAAATTAATACTGTAAGCAGGGAGTACTAGTGTGGTACTAATGTGTAGTGTTGCAGTGACTGATTATTCATAGTTCTTTGAAAATAATTATGCCACAATCAATCCAGAGTTAATTATACCCTAGATCAGTGGCTCTGTCCCATGCACAAAGGCTTGCTGTAATTACATTAGTACAATGTGGGGGACATCGGCCTCTTCACTTTTACCTTCATTCCCCATTTTGTCACAAATCCCCGTATCCCTGCTAATGTCCCTATACTGTACCACTTGCGATAACACCACTTCTTTCAATCTAAGACATTAGATCAAATGAAGCGCGCAAACATTATAATTGGAAGAATAATCACTTTATAATCCAATCAAAGAGTCAATTGGTTTGCTGCTTTAATTTTTGAGCCAATAACTTGAGTAAAAAAATAATCTGCAGGGTGATTTTGCTGTTTTGCTTTCAAGACCATGCAATTCCAACTCCACAATATGTTCCTGCTAGATGACCCCTTTACTGCAGAGACGTCCTGGTTAAATGCCCTGTTAGTCACAGACCAATACGTAGAGATGATTGAACTTTCTGCACTCCCATGAATATACCAATATGAAATGGCTGCACTCAACCTACAGTACTGTCAATGTTTGGGTGAACTTATGTTTGAAGGTAATTTTTATTCTATCACACGTAAAGTGTGTGTGTGTGTGGGGGGGGAACTGAATTCAGATTTAAACAGGATAAAATGTAAAAGGAAAGGGATGAATGGGTATTGTAAAGTCCACCCGTGCCTGACCAAGGACAGAAACTGTTTTGTTGCATACCACAATGAAAACTTAAAAGGTTTGCAATTGAAAAGCCCCAAATGTTCCGAATAATATGAAAAAGGTATAGAGGACAAAATGGTGCATTTATGCCTATAGTGCCTTTATCCAAAGCTCTTTTCCATGTGCATTAGATGAACCCATCACATACAGAGAGAGAGAGAGAGAGAGAGAAAGAGAGAGAGAGAGAGAGAGAGAGAGAGACCACTTACAAAACATTTTTAATGGCAAATCTTTAATGTACAACTCAAGCAGGTTCATTGATATCTGCATGCAGGAACTTGTTGTCATTATGTGATTCCAATTTTATTCTCTCCGCTGGGTCCCACCGTCACGCACAGTGAAAGCAGTATGTGTGCTGCTGTTATCCATAGGTAATGGGGCAATGAAAAAAAGTCTAATCCTCTCAGGGCTTCCCACTATTAGCCGTTATCTTCAGTGCCTCCCACTGGACATAAAGGTGGCCCAGTAAAGGCACTTCATGGTGTGTGCAACAGCCATTCAGAGATAAATCCAATGAGACGTGACCTACCTCTGACTACATTACTCCAGTTTTACCTTTTAACCCTTTAAGACCGGGAACACATCTGTGTCATTTTAAGATTTCTCTGGCTATTCAAAAATAGCAGATATACAAGCTCATAGTGCGGCACCGAGTGCCGCGCTATGAGCTTGTAGATCTGCCATTTTTTTTGAAAAATCTTGAACATTTCTGTGTAAATCTTTGAATATATATTTTTTTAAAGTGACATTTTATTTACTCTGTTACAACTTCTCTGGGTCCCTGGAACATATTTTTTTTAGATGGGGGTCCACGGCCAAATACATTTGGGGGTCCTTGACATGAACATGTTTGAGAACCACTGATTACAGCAACATACGTTTTTAAAAAAAACTGTTGTGATTTAGAAGACATTTGTAGAATCCCCCAGAAGCAAACATTTGAAATTGCTTTAAAAATATATATATTTACAGATTTGCAACAAAAAAAAAATCTGATGTTTCCAAAAAATAGCAGATCTACAAGCTCATAGCGCGGCAGCTTGTAGATCTGCTATTTTTGAATAGCCAAAGAAATCTAAAAATGACACAGATGCGTTTCCCGGATTGAATGGGTTAAAGATGAAATCCATAGACAATCGTCCAATTCTGTGCTTGTAATAAGAGGCCATCAAATGTCAAGTGATCGCCGTCAGTGGGCTCTTTAACGCGGGGAGATTGTTGCTGTGTGTTCTGACAATGTCAGCAGGAGAGATGTGCTACTCGGTCGACTTTCCACAAATCATGCTAGTTCAGCAGATAATGGGCTGCTAGACGCTAGAAGAAGCTACACTGTACATCCATTGCACGGGGAATGGATGTATGAATGACATAAAAGCTAATTAAACTTCCCACATATCAATGTTTTGACAGCATATATAGCTTTCAACCCTGCTGATTAACTGGAATATTGTACGTCCTCTGCATGCATACCCGAGAGGAGGGTGTGTAGGGGAATGCCTTCAGAAACCGATTGATCTATTACAGTATCTGGGTTGTTCGGAGATCATAGCCGCACATTTAATTGCCTTTTTAGAAGCAAATGTCACCACAATGTGACAGATATAACGGGATCAAATGAGTGTTTAATTTTCATTGCCAAAGCAGGCGCAGTAAAAAAAAAGAAGAAGCTTTTAACTTAACAGGTTGTGTCACTAAATGTGTTGTTTTTCAACCCATCCCAACAGTAATGCACCTTTTAGATGTGTTTGACCCGCCTTTACCACAGTGCCTTTGGAGCTTCGGTGAGATAATGCATCTGTTTGACAGATTTGCCGTGCCCAAGGCTCTTCTTCTTCAACAACAATCAAACGAAGAAAAAAAAAGACCCCAGGACGATCGTGAAGACGATCCAGAATGTGAGCCTCAGTCGAAACCGCCTCATTCAATTCCACTCAAAGCATCTGGCAAATAACGACGTTTAGATTAGATCATGTGAAACAGAGATGCATGTCTCTCGTCACAAGACTCTCAAAGAAAGGCAGCAATGGAATTAAAACGAGATAATGGCTTTTAGGGAGTCAGGCCGACAGAAAAATGGCCAAACGTGGGAACGATAATGCGTTGTTTAATGGGTATTTATTTACTCAAACCTGTTAACCACATTAACTCCTGTCAGATTTTTGCATTGGCTATTCAAAAATAGCAGATATACAAGCTCACAGCGTGTCACTTTGTCCCACGCTGCGAGCTTGTACATCTGCTATTTTTGAACATTCTCTTGAAAAATCTTGAAAGTGTGCAAAATACTGATTTAGAAGGCATTTGTAGAATCGGCCTCAGGTCTTAATGGGATAAGTGGTTGAATTACCTGAAATAAGCATACATGGGCGAGAGAGGGAGAGGACGAGGGCAAATTGAAATGAACTTTATATACTGTGCACAACAATAGGACTTATAGGAATCTTATAGCTTCAAAAAACATTATTCATTTTCCACTCAATGTGCACTTATGTGCATTCAGCAGCGGAAGTTCACATCAAGTTCAATAAAAAAGCTATTAGCAGGGGTGGAAATTAAGTATTACTAGTCCATACCCGGGGATGTGTGCAGTCAAAGTATTAACAGACTTTTTGGCCCCAAGGAGCCCTTCCAATATAATAGCATATTCATTACCAACCACCCGCAATGTATGTGAAATTGTGTGTTAGATGTTGAAGTAACAAAGAAACATCTATCCATTACTATATAACCAACATTGTGTATAACATTGTACTTTTTAGTTGCGTGATGGAGATATGTATTTGATATTGGTATGAGTAACGTGACTGCATGTCGTAGAGACATTGATGAGACAGGGGTTATGAGCTGGTGTCACATTAACTCTGTGTAGAATTACTAGTCTGCCTTAAGTCAGTCCACCTTAAGGCCAGGTTAGCTCATTTCATTAGCTTGTTTACTCTCTGACATCGTGTCTAATGTTGGCGAGACAATAGATTCGCATTTTTGTTAATATTACGCCCCCCCCCCCCCACACACACACACACACGGCTGGAAAGACCCGCACGTGTCCCGTCGCCACGTCCTGAACCCACAGTGAACACACACATGCGAACCCACACAGACACACATATCCAAGCACACACACACACACACAGACGGCTGCACCCGCACACATCCCATCGCGAATAATGAGTACTTTTGCCTTCAGTACTGGAGTAAATTTTAATGTGGATACTTTTGTACTTTTACTTAAGAACATTTTGAATATCAGACTTTTATTTGTATTATTTGTAGAGTATTTCTGCATTGTGGTATTGGTACTTCTACTCAAGTACAAAATGTGAGTACTTCTTCCAACACTGAGGTTAAGCTATACCCAGCAGCACAAAATAAAAACCTTTATACCAGCCGCAACAATTAAAGCAATGAACACATTAATGCATTCATAATTTCAATAAAATGATTTTGAAAAGGACCATTCTGCATAATGAGCACTTTTATGTTTGGTACTGTGAGTATCTTTTGATGCCAATGAGTGCAGGACCTGTAAGTACTTCTACATTGCGGTATGTAAAAAGGAAAATCGGTAGGTATTTGCCTCCACCGCTGCTCGGGAGCAATCTATGACTGAGGCAGAAACGAGGTCACAAGGGGGTTAGTTTTCAGTGTTCCATTGTGTGAGTGAGTGTGTGTGTGTGTGTGTGTGCGTTTGAGCGCGTGTGTGTGCACGTGTGTTAGGTGTTCAGTTGCTCAACGACGGAGGGACGCATCAGGCCTGCACAAAGACCAGCCGCCAGCCACCAGCCTGCCACAATGGCAATGAAAGAACCCGCTCAGAGGCCTCCTCTCTGAGAGGGCTTACTTTAATTAACAGACACGAGAGTCAACAGTAGCCTGCATTGTTCACCGCTTCTCCCCTCAATCTATCTCACTCGCTTTCTCACACACACACACACACACACACACACACACACACACACACACACACACACACACACACACACACACACACACACACACACACACACACACACACACACACACACACACACACACACACAGCTTTTGTGAGCAGAATAAATGACGTCTATGAGCCGGGGTAACAGTCAAACTTTTCTATTTGAGAGATTCTGAGATCCTCTTTTTCAGGGCGAGCACAAAAGGCAGCCGCCGTCAGTGGGCTGCAGATGTCTGCGGCAGAGTGAATCGGCAGTTTTAACGTTTTTCTTGAGGAGGAAAGCTTTTTGGCTTAGAGGTGGCAGATTTGAAAGGAACTGGGGAAAGTTGAGTTTAAACAATAAGTTGCTTTCCACACTCTGCCTAAAAGCGACGTTTAAAAGTCCCTTGAGCAGCATCACTTTTATAACCTGCTGCAGTGGAGCTGCACAGTGGTCAGTTGTACAATGATAAGCAAATCTCTTTCATGTAACTACTCCCTAAGGCCACTGCTGTAATATTAACCACATGAACCCTATAGCTCTGGTCCATAGCGCTATGGAGTTATATACGCTATGTGACTGTACACGTATTATCCCCATTTGCATGATGTCTACACACTCAGAATAAACTATACGTTCGCTACTCACAGAAAAAAAGGCGGTTTTAGGATGTTGAAGGCCTATTCCCCACGATCGGAAAACTCTCAGACCCCCACCTCTTGTGTAAAATCCACTTTTTAGCCAGGAAATAAAATAACCCACCGGACGGAGAAATGTTTTATTCACTCAAGTGTGCCACCTACAGATCTGGTCAATAGAAACATATATTGACCAGACCGGGATAATTTATTTCCTTGCCAAAAGATGGATTTTACACAAAAGGTGGGGGTCTGAAAGTCTTCCCACCGCGGAGAGTATAGGCTCTCAACAACCTACAACCGTCTTTGTCTCTGTGAGTAGTGAACGTATATTGTTTGTTTTTACTGAAGGTGTAGACATCGTGCTCCCGTTCAACTGAGGAAAATACACATACAGTCGCATAGCGACTGTATGTTAAGGAGATCTACTAACGCTATGGACCAGAGCTACGTGAATCCTAGCAAACGTATTCTCACAACGCTTCACAACGCGACGTGTTGTGAGCTTGTAGCTTGTAGATCTGCTATTCTCAGCAAAGAGATTTGGGGTTCATGTATGAACACACATGAGTTAGCGCAGTGGTTTGCAAACCGTGGGTCGGGGACCCATTTTGATGGATGGGTTTCGAATAAATATCCCTTTTCTTGTTTACATGTTTCAAAACAATTTCAGAAATAAAATAACAAATATCAAAGGAATTCCATAAATTAAAAATAATATATATAAATTAAGAAGTAGTGAAAATAGCAGATGTACAAGCTCACAACGCAACGCATTGTGACTTGTGAGCTTGTAAATCGGCTATTTTCACTAGTTTGGGTCCCAGGGAGACCACTGTGTTAGAGGGTTGGCTAAAGAGTGCATCGATAAATATGAGAGTGAAATATGCCAGTGAGTTTGAGCACAGACCAGTGTATTGCTGTATTACCAGTTGCGTTCTGCTGTACGTCCTTGCTCTATACTCTACTGCACTTCAACAGCAGAATTCGAAGGCATAATAAACAGTACCGTTTTCACTAATTTGCGCGAAATGATTGAGCTATTTCTATGTCATGGGACACTAATGGTTTCAACCCCCATACACGCACCCTACCCTCCCATGAGATCACACTACTACATTAGTGAATAATAATACCTATGGTTTGACGCTCAACAGGAGGGGAAATGACAAATTACTTAAGAGACCGTCTTCTCAATCTCTGCCAAGCCCCCGAGGTAGTGTTTACTTTTCATTAAACACTTTGAGAGAGTCATTACAAAAACAGGCATCCAGCATTTTAATCCACAAAATAAAAATCGACATTTAACGCATAGAATATAATGATGACAGGCATAAACCTCTAAAACAGTATATGCAATGACTATATCTGACTGTCAAGATTATGGTTAGAATGAGTGTTGCTTTGGAAATGGTGATGAAGTAATTTTTCAGATAAAATGGAAATTTGGAATTCTTCACATCATGATTACTTTACAACAGGAATGACAGGGTGAACTCTATACTATAATCACAGTCAACAAAACCTAGACTAGGCCAGCACAGTTCAGCTGGACCCTGGATACAGCTGGCCAACATCCCTCTAAACCCATTAAGACGGCCGATTCTACAAATGCCTTCTAAACCAGTAGTTCTTTCAAGATTTTTCAAAGATGTTCTAAAATAGCAGATGTACAAGCTCGCAGCACAGCACAAAGTGATGCGCTGTGAGCTTGTATATCTGCTATTTTTGAATACTCGAAAATGACAGGGATGCTTTCGCGGTTTTAATGGGTAAAGCACTTAAACCCTATTTGGTTGACCGGAATCCCTCAGGGCTCTATATTAGTGGTTTTCCCATTTTTCACTCTACATTAAATCATCTACATTAAATCATGTTAAATCACGGTTAGTCCCAATCCTTGATTCTTATTGGCTGGTTTCCGTTTAGTAGATGTACTAAATGAGACTATAATCTACACCTTAGATCAGTTTATATCAATCACAGGTGCGTGATTTGTTTCTACAATGATCCATCATTATCTGTAGCTGAACGATGGAAGGGGAGCGCTTGTTCTTCTTAGAAGCCCCGGCCGTGTGGGACAGCAAGTGACTGAGGGGCTTCGGGCAGGGCTTGCAAAGAAAACAAGCACTCCCCATCCCTCGCAAACCATCTGTGCTGGAAGGCTAAGTAGCTAGGCTAGCAGTTTGCACGTTCACAGACGTAGTAGCTAAATCTAGCTTTACAAAATTGTACATTTCTATCGAATATCTTCGATACAATGAGATTGAGCTAACAGTTAAGTTTTGTTTCTCTATGTGTTTGTTTGGGAAAAGTTGACGTCTAACACACAGCCTTATATCTGGACTGGCTGAGTAAACAGGCACTCGTCTCTGTCAGGAGGAAGTGGCTCTTCCTGGAAGCCGGGAACTACTTTCTAGTAGAAGTTGTTCTTGTAGTACTAGTGAATTATTATGAACTGTTTTAATTGGGACGTGTCTATGATTTTCATGTTGCCATATTTGTAACTCTATTTTATAATGTCTGAGAGGTCGGAGGCCCTCCGCTAACGCGTTGTGCCTCGTACGCCTCTCAGCCATTATACAATACAAGGTAAACTGTGACCTCTTGTGGCTTTTTGCTTTATTTGCTGAAAACAGCCGCTCAACTTGTCTTGTAGAAGACACAAGTCTTTCAAGATACAGGCCGACATACACTAGTAAAATAGTTCAGTGAGGGAATCAGCTGTTAAGCTGGACAGCTGCAGTCAAGCCAAAATTAGCACTTTGGTGTGAGATGCCACTGATATTGCATTGAATGCAAGAATGAGTATGATTGTAAGGCAAATAAATACACAATGATACATATTTGGCCGTCTATAAGTGCTGCCACCATAGGAGCAAACAAACATAATCACCATTTCAGCCATCACATCTTGTTTGAAATGACCAAACCTGTCTACCAATGATGTCATTGGTAGGCAGGTTTCTGAAATGTCCATGTCAGCCCATCTCTGAGACACAGAGCAAGTAGACAGAAATGGCACCATCTTATAATGAGCATTTGTGAGGACCAATTGTAAGAAAGCAAGGTTGAAAATAGGTTAAGTGCTCCTTTAACTAACTTAAGAGCTTAACTACTCTTTCATTCTTTAAGAATGACTGCATATTCAACTGTCCAGTTCCAGCACAATAATAAAGATTCATGGAGACAAAGGTGACTAATTATACATTTCACTGACAGAATTGGGAGAACAAATCACAAAATTGGACCAATTGAGCACCTTCCAGAGTTCTGTTTTGTCTGTCTACAAAAGCCTGTCATATGATATGAATGAAGTCACCCAGTAAAACATAAAATGCCTGCACAATGCACAATGGCTGAGGGGTAATGGAGATGCATATGTTACAGTATTGAGTTTGTCAGGAAAGCAGAATGAGGAAATGGGATACCGTCCAGGACTCAGTCAGTTACCAACATTAGACCTTTATAGGTCACTACCCAGTGTCTGACAAGACAACAAAACAGGAAAAAAAAATATATTTAACCACATGAACCCTAGCGTCCCGATTCTGAGGCGAACATTCAGCTAAAACATCGTTGTGACGTGTTGTATGCTTGTAGATCTGCAATTTGTATTGAAGAGATTTGGAAAAAAGCTATGTAGCAGGTTTCTGGAACAGAGCAGCAATGTGTCTTTGTGGTAAGACAGTAGGTCTAACCTGGATTAGTCACTTTGGATGAGATCATTTCCCAAATGCCTAAAATGCAGCTTAATGTAACCAGTTTTGAATTAATTACAGTGTTCAGAATCTCCACTGGGATGTAAGCCAGCAAGCACTCTGGCAAACCTCACCTCAGATCTAACTGTGCCTACTTAATAGGTTTTAAGGACACAGCATGCATACAGTAAGACTAGTTGGTCATACACAAACTCAAGAATTTAATTGAAACAAAATAAGATATATAAGAAACAGGGTATTCAAATGCCACTTCTTCCAACCAATGTGCAACTACAGCTTCTAATATGTATGTAGTGATATCGGACCAGGTATGGACACAGAAAACGAATGACTATGGTTTTCGGTTTTGATAAAGCCATAACTGGGCCCATCGCAAAAGACCCCCCCCTCCCCCTCAGAGGGAGCACAGACTCTCTCAGGATGGCGGCATAGGCAAAAACCTTTTATTGCCCCCTGGAATGGTCTCACCAGAGACCCACAGCCTGGCGTTCCAGAGATAAGAGAAACCTTAAACTTTTATGACATGAAAAGAATGTCCTGCTTTTCTGCCACAGTGTGACACACTAACTGAGCACAAGACAATGAGCAACAAAGTTTATGTGAATAAACCTTTTTCGTGTCATGTTTTGTCACTTTAAAATATATAATTATTGTCTACAACAAAGGACTACAACAAAAATATGAACTTTGGTGTTTCTAAATGTGATGCTTCTCTGGTAAATTCGACTTCAATGTTTAACTGCTTGCTGTTGTACATAATGCCGTCATGTTTAATATCTAGGCAATTCTTAATTCATTGTGATTCCAAATATCCAGTCCAATGGATTAATAGGAAATCCCCAAGGTACTTAGCAGATAAGTTTAGTTTTTCATAATAGTAAGGAAGGTTGCCACACACAGCCGCCTTCAACACGCCCCCAATGGGCCAAGAAGGAGGAAGACCCCTCCTTCCAACTATAAAGAGGACTGGTCACCCAGTTCTCTCTATCTCTCTTCCACGGCGCTCTCGATGACCAGGGGGTCGACTCATCCCTGAGTCCCTTCTTTCTGCTCTCCCCGGGGTGCCAAATCCCCCCACGCCTCTCTCCTGACGACGCAACAACAGAAGGTCGACGAGAAGTCCCTTCCCCCTCTCCACACGGGTGACACCCTGTTCTACACTACTGCACAGACACTAGCTATCCATGCTAGCCAACGCCTCAGGTCCACCCCACGAGAAGAACCACGGGCCTACGTCCAGCCAAAGCCAGATGCCTGCTCCTGCTCCTGCTCCTGCTGAAAAGCTGCTCCGCTCCTTCTAACACGTGGGCCAAAAGCCACACATCCTGTCTCCTCAATCCGAGTTGAGTGGAGACTGAGGACGCTCTCCAGCCAAAGCCAGATGCTCCTAGATGACAACTGCCTGGACACTAGCTAAACCTGCTAGCCACAGCCTCATGGTCTCTCCACCAGAGACCAAAGAATCATCTTCGCCCCTCCCCCAATGGACAGGCGAGCATAATGCATTTCACATGTGGGGTGGCAACTGAGTGTAGTTTTGAGGGCAGATTAGCTATTTTTGATCATTGATCTTTCTCTTTTCGTTATGACTTTAATCCCTTCTTCTCCTTTAGTATATTAAAATGTGGCCATTCGATCTGATTAGATTGTAGATCTGTTATGTTGTATATTGTTGAGATTTTAACCGGTTTCATCAGCTTATGAAGTATTGATCTATTGTTCTTTTCCCCATGTCATTGGTTGTTTTATTATCCTAGGATTTATCTTAATAAACACATTATTTTGATATAAACGAAGGTCCTTTTTCCAAGTGATTTCAAAGCAAATATTTCCAATCATTCCCTAACCAGAACCCATGCATCATACTGTGTCAAAGATTCTTGCGTAGCCTTTTTCATGGTTGTGTTGAGGTGCAAATTAATCCCTTAATTTGCACAATTCCTTAATTTTTGGTGAAAATTCATATTTTGATTTTTCAGAAAATATTTTCAATATTTTCATAATTATCATTATTGTTTCCCATAATTATTACCCCATGTCCGCTACATAAAGTGGTGCCCCGTGTGAGGCACAGTCCCTGATGTCTGGTTAGAGAATAATTGGAAAATTTGGAAATCTTGGAAAAATTGCCAGAGAAAATCTTTTGTTTAAAATAGGTCTCCCTCCTGAACATCTAAATTCCTGTGGTGATAAGAGAACAAAGGGCACTTTAACCGTGCCCCTTCTCTCCACCCCCACAGATATTTAGAGAACTCATGCTGGCGTCATCTAGTGGCCAACTTGCAGAATAATCTGAAGCTCGTGAGTTAGGGGTCTCGCGGAATCATCAAGCCTGTTGGAATAGCGATCTGACAAAGAGCTAAATTTAAGTCCATGGAGTCTCCCTCCGTGTGTATACACTAGTGGCGTGAACAAATCCGTTACTAGAATAGTAATGTCAAAATATCCTACATTTGATACATTGATTAATATATCTGCATTGAATTTAGTTTGATATTGTAATTACTGGATGCCCCTCTCCATTGTGAGGAAGTTTGAAATACAGCATTCTTCACTTCCTGTAGAGTAAAAACAAAATTAACTAACTAATCCTTAGTGTAACCAATAACTACCAATAATTAAACTGCTAAAGTTGGTAGGTAGAAGTGAGACTGTGTCACACTTATTTTTTTTAACTGGATACAAGCAGACTTGTGCGCCAGTTGTAACTTAGTGACACATAGCGGTACACACATACCTAGCCCATCCCCTTTTGAACACCCCTTAAACAGGAACAGAAGGGGGGGGGGGCGAGGAAGCCTGGTCCTTGTCTTGCATGTCATAAAACCACAGGCAGAGACAAACAGTAGACCACCTTTGTTTTGTTCATACTAGTGACTGGCTTGTAGTAACTAATAGTCCATACTTTGGCAGTGTAAACACTTCTATGGTAAAGGGCCGATGTTATTTAAAGGTTAATACACTTTGAGTTTGGGTATAGTTTCTCGTTCTAACTCTATTCTAAGACTAACCTGTAGTATTGTACAAATTATTTCACCTTTTGTGAAACAAACACAATGGATCTGACAATTGCAAAGTATTTTCGGTCATAATACCGTCAGTTTTTCAACGTTTCGGTCGCCAAAGATACTTTGCAGATTGTTCACGTTTATTCTGAGGTTTTTATAAATGGATAAAATTATTTGAATAAAAAAAAAAAAAAGTTTTTTTTGGATTAATTTTTGGAGTTTACTTCCCATAAGTGAGACTTCCCTGTCGAGTCCGACTGATTAGTCATAGAAAGAGCGAGTAACGCAACAAGATGTCTGAGCCCTCCACTCCACCCAGCTACACCGATATAATCGGGCAGTTAATAACATTGTTTACAGTGATATTGGGGTTAGTTTTAATATACGTAGATCCTTTAAAAGGGCTACGTCACGTGTTACACTCAATTGTATACACAATAAAACGTGCCTTGGAGTTTCTAACAGACAGCCTTGACCCTAAACTGCAAGACACTGTTCAATTTGACTTTGATAGAGATATGAGTCAGACTGGAGCATGTCACCTGGTTACACCTTTTAAAACAGCTAAAGGTCAAACAGACATAGAACAGACGGGATGTGCTCTACAAACCAACACAATGCTGAGAACCGATTTAGGCCAGCAAAATACTCAGTTAGAAGTGGCACAACACCAAATAAAACAGCAAACTGCAATGTTGGATGCAGCCGTACAGGCCACACAACAGCACACAGCTATGCTGAATGCGGCAACAGGTTACATCACCATGCTACAGAACCTTAACATAGGATTGGAGCAAGCGAAAACGCAACAAAATGGTGAGATAACCTTAGCCAAACAGCAAATTGGTCAACTGCAAGACACTGTCAGTGAACTACAACTGCTCATCGCAGAAAACTTCATGCAAAACAGTGTCAAGTTACAAATAGCACAAGACAGTGTCACTCAATTGCAGGATAGAACTGAGCTCCTCGAGAAGGGTGATTGGATCAGTGAGAATGACTTTGCTAAAAGGTTCCATGACCTCCAAGGCCAATCACAAGCACTCTCTGGTCAGCCTCACTATGATCATTACCCTGTGACAAAGCAGCAGCCTCTGGTAGATAGACCACCCATTCGAGCTGAACACTATGTCCAAGGACACGCCTCAAATGGCTTGCCCGCCATGTTACCGTCTTTCCAATCTTTTCAGAACATACCTCCGGCGGTCGGGCAACCTGCCCTCGAGCCATATGCCTGGGGTTATGCAGCATTGAATGCACCAGTACCCCTACCTCAAACCACGGGGGGGTGCGAGCCGGCACATCTGCTGAGTAATACCGACTTAGCCAAAGTTGCGAAATTCATCCCAAATTTCGACCCAAAGCCCGGTGAATCTAAAGACACACACATTTACTTAGATGATATAGATTATCACTTAGCAGAATGTGGTGTAAGTGACACAGATACCAAGGTTAAATTGATTTATCAAACCGCAAACCGCGAGGTAACTGGCTTTATCAGGCGACAGACAGACGAGGTCCGAGCAAATTGGCCCGTTCTGTGTCAAGCGATAATTGAAGAATTTGCTGACCACCGAGCTTTAGGAGGTCTCTTGTCCGCCGTGTCCGTCTGCCAACACGAAGGTGAAAAAGTTAATCTCTTTTATAACCGTTTGAGGATTGCATTTTTTGGTAACAAAAATGTGCCGGATATGGAGGAAAATGTGAATTTCAAGGATTTGTTCTTGAATAATTTACACCCTTCCATTAAAAAGCACATTCCTATTGGAATCAATTCTAAAAAGCGTGCAGCTGATTTACGCAATCTGGCACGGCAAGCTTTTGATAGAGAATGCAATGAACCTCAAAGGGCATCGCATAAAATTGTTGACGCCCAAATCGATAGTTGGCAGCCCAAGAGACAGGACGACCATGGTTTATACAGGGGGGACGACCACCAAGCTCCCTCCTGGAGATGTGCTCGGTCCTCCTCAAACGACCGCGGTCGCCCTCCCTCACGGGATAACTCTGGGACAAAACATGAGAACCCTGTTGAGTGTGTAAAACAGCTCCCAGCTGAGATCCCCAAACAATCACGACGGCAAAAGAAGGCACGCGCACACGCTGCCACACAAAATTCAAGCCCAGTCCGTGACAACAAGAATTGGAGAAGTCCTAATCGCGTTTAGCTCACCTTGATAAAAACCAATGTTTCAGATGACACCACTTCACAACAGTTCGTGTTTCATCTGTAACATCAGGGGGGTCCGGTATATATATATGTCTGTTGTTTTCAAAATGTAAAACTTTTTGTCAAGTTAACTGCTTGATTCCATTCCATTGGCGTTAACAGGTTGCAATGTTTATAGACATGCAGCAAAACTGCATTGACATACAAACAAATGTATAAATGCACCCCATCAAACTGGTAAAATAGTAAAGAGTCAACAGTCAAATGTGTTCATAAAAGGTAGATCAGGTTACTCAAAATAACATGGCCTCTCCCCAAGACGCTTAACAAGTTCATTTTGTGTCTCACCTAACTAACCTCCTCAGTCATTCTATGATAATGAACACTGTCTGGTTTGTGTGCTTGAATATTTTACTAACCCTAGGTGGATTAAAAGCATGCTACTAACAAAGTACACTGTAACTCCACCCACATTTAGTGTGATTTCCCCTCTTTATCCTACCAAAAGTGTATTACACTGATAGTGATGTATGATGGTTGCTACAAGAACCCAGTTAACAGGAACTGGACCAACTAAGACTTGTAGTGTTGTTCAGTCAATTCAGCTATATAGAAATTCTTGTCTCTGCACACAGGATGTGACTAAGGGGAGGAGCAAGACCCTTGTTATATAGGTTCTCAAATCTGCAGCAACTTCTTAACCTTAGCTAAAAAAACATACAAACTTTAACCTGTACCTGTACCGCCACATTTCCACTCACACCATCGTGAGCAGTACACTTAGGCCCATTTCACTATAGGTAACCCAAAGCCTACCTGTGAAGACAAAACTACGTATAATCGTTGTGTGAATGTTTAGGAGTTTTCCCTTTTTGTTCTCTGATTTATAAGGTTTTCTTAGGTGTGTTTGTGATTACCCTCTCAGAAAATAAGAAACAGACAGTGACTGCCAATGCCTAATACGTAATTTTCTTTCAAGCAGTCGGATCCAGTGTCACTAGATCAGCTTAAGGAAAGAGTTGCCATTGACATGTGAATGCAGATGCTATGCTTTCTATGTTCCTGTTGTCCTCTAACATTTTCTTTTGTGTTATCAAAGGTCGTGACGTCAACGTTTCGTTTCGTCTGACCTTGATAACTAAGGGGAGGTCTGTAGTGATATCGGACCAGGTATGGACACAGAAAACGAATGACTATGGTTTTCGGTTTTGATAAAGCCATAACTGGGCCCATCGCAAAAGACCCCCCCCTCCCCCTCAGAGGGAGCACAGACTCTCTCAGGATGGCGGCATAGGCAAAAACCTTTTATTGCCCCCTGGAATGGTCTCACCAGAGACCCACAGCCTGGCGTTCCAGAGATAAGAGAAACCTTAAACTTTTATGACATGAAAAGAATGTCCTGCTTTTCTGCCACAGTGTGACACACTAACTGAGCACAAGACAATGAGCAACAAAGTTTATGTGAATAAACCTTTTTCGTGTCATGTTTTGTCACTTTAAAATATATAATTATTGTCTACAACAAAGGACTACAACAAAAATATGAACTTTGGTGTTTCTAAATGTGATGCTTCTCTGGTAAATTCGACTTCAATGTTTAACTGCTTGCTGTTGTACATAATGCCGTCATGTTTAATATCTAGGCAATTCTTAATTCATTGTGATTCCAAATATCCAGTCCAATGGATTAATAGGAAATCCCCAAGGTACTTAGCAGATAAGTTTAGTTTTTCATAATAGTAAGGAAGGTTGCCACACACAGCCGCCTTCAACACGCCCCCAATGGGCCAAGAAGGAGGAAGACCCCTCCTTCCAACTATAAAGAGGACTGGTCACCCAGTTCTCTCTATCTCTCTTCCACGGCGCTCTCGATGACCAGGGGGTCGACTCATCCCTGAGTCCCTTCTTTCTGCTCTCCCCGGGGTGCCAAATCCCCCCACGCCTCTCTCCTGACGACGCAACAACAGAAGGTCGACGAGAAGTCCCTTCCCCCTCTCCACACGGGTGACACCCTGTTCTACACTACTGCACAGACACTAGCTATCCATGCTAGCCAACGCCTCAGGTCCACCCCACGAGAAGAACCACGGGCCTACGTCCAGCCAAAGCCAGATGCCTGCTCCTGCTCCTGCTCCTGCTGAAAAGCTGCTCCGCTCCTTCTAACACGTGGGCCAAAAGCCACACATCCTGTCTCCTCAATCCGAGTTGAGTGGAGACTGAGGACGCTCTCCAGCCAAAGCCAGATGCTCCTAGATGACAACTGCCTGGACACTAGCTAAACCTGCTAGCCACAGCCTCATGGTCTCTCCACCAGAGACCAAAGAATCATCTTCGCCCCTCCCCCAATGGACAGGCGAGCATAATGCATTTCACATGTGGGGTGGCAACTGAGTGTAGTTTTGAGGGCAGATTAGCTATTTTTGATCATTGATCTTTCTCTTTTCGTTATGACTTTAATCCCTTCTTCTCCTTTAGTATATTAAAATGTGGCCATTCGATCTGATTAGATTGTAGATCTGTTATGTTGTATATTGTTGAGATTTTAACCGGTTTCATCAGCTTATGAAGTATTGATCTATTGTTCTTTTCCCCATGTCATTGGTTGTTTTATTATCCTAGGATTTATCTTAATAAACACATTATTTTGATATAAACGAAGGTCCTTTTTCCAAGTGATTTCAAAGCAAATATTTCCAATCATTCCCTAACCAGAACCCATGCATCATACTGTGTCAAAGATTCTTGCGTAGCCTTTTTCATGGTTGTGTTGAGGTGCAAATTAATCCCTTAATTTGCACAATTCCTTAATTTTTGGTGAAAATTCATATTTTGATTTTTCAGAAAATATTTTCAATATTTTCATAATTATCATTATTGTTTCCCATAATTATTACCCCATGTCCGCTACATGTATATTCGCACATGACAACCTCCTACTATGGAGTATGAATTATAGGCTCATAGTCTATCAGAGTCAAAAACAAATTGTAACTTAGTAACTCAAAGATATTATATTTATGACATGCTGACAATTGCGGGAGAGGGGAGATGCAGCCGGGGCCCAGGGACATCATGTCACGTGTGTCATGCGCTCGTATTACTTTCATAACCAAATCATGTATTAATCACAGTGATTGTATATGATTAGTGTGAGTCCCCACAATTAAGTGGTGAATATGAGTGAATATGCGTGCTATGCTGGTTCACTAAAACCACCCGGGATGTTCAGTGGCTGAACATGGAACGGGTTGAACTTTGAGAACAGTTTTTCTCAGATCTCGGATCTATAATACAATGGCTAGATCTTAGAGATCACACGATCAATAGGCATAGTGACATGAAGCTCAGGCATCTGAGGAATCGGTTTCGAAGCCATGGATCAACCAACGCTGCTTGTCCTGATATATAAATTATACGTGTCGTGTATGTAAAGCCGACTGCAGCCCAGAGATTAGACAAGCTGCCTTTTGACTTGAAGGTTACTTCTTGTTTGTAGCCCATGCAGGCCAGCTGCTGGAGTCTGGGCGTGAATAAGAAATGCTCTCCCCTCCTTTTGGCGCAAAACGCATAAAGCTCCGTTTCAACAGTCGAGCTGCTCAGTGGGCCATAGACAGAGCCTGTGATTGAACTGGGAAGATCACAGCGGTGAACAGTGGAGGAACTGTGGTTCTACAAGACAGCTATACCAGTGATAAACAGTGGAAGGCTGTGTGGGTTGCACTGAACAGTTTCCAGCCCTGAAAGTGTATATAACCGCGGTGAGCGGCGTAGTTGTGTCTTGCAGCAAAAGAGCGTGTGTGTGTGTGTGTGTGCTCCTCTGAGCTTTTGTGGCTTAAAATCGTTTTGAACCCATTAAGACCTGAGGCCGATTCTACAAATGCCTTCTAATTCATAACAGTTTTCTGAATGTTGCTATATCACTGGTTCTCGAACTTTTTCATGTCAAGGACCCCCAAGGTGATATGTATTTGGCCGCCGACCCCACCCATCTCAAAATATTTTATTTCAGGGACCCCCAGAAGCAAAGATGTGTACAAAAAAGGAAAAAAATATATATATTCAAAGATTTGTCACAAATGATAAAATGTAATAAAAATGCAGATCTACAGATTGCATACAGTGCCAGCTTAACGGAAGGGCTTTAGGTGCTGAAGCACAGGGCACCAACCTTGGGTTGGCACCAAACGGCGTGGAGAAAACGAAAGAAGACAGAACTATATCGCCGAAAAGCGCCAAAATTTAGAAGTAGCTGCTGCTGAAGGATTGCTAAAATGGTGACACGCGCCGGTGAAGGGTCATTTTTGTCCCCCTAACAAAACCGTCCCGGGGGGCACCGAAACGGGTCGTAGCATAGGGCACCATGAAGGGTTAATCCGGCCCTGCTTGTATATCTGCTATTTTTCAATAGCCAAAGTATAAAATAATGGTCAAAGTGGTTAAAATCTAAAAATGATGCTTTCCCGGGTTTAAATGGGTTAGAAAAACAACAACAAAGGCACAATTCTTGTCATTGCCTTGTAGACATACTCAAAGAAAACGTCGCACTTGTTTACTTTTTACTGTTCTCCGTCTCTTTAATGGTGACTGCAAGGTGGCCCTTGCCTCTGTTGAAGTGTCTGAACTCTCTCGGCTGTCAATTGGAAGGACAGGTGGAGTACCTGTGAGTGCCACTTGGATGAACACAGTACAAAAAAAAAAAGAAAAAAAACGCCTCCACACATCAATAAAATAGAAGTGGGCAAAGTGAATGGGGGGTGACACGTGAAGCTGCAGGACCAAGGGCTAAACAGACTTATCTCCTATTATCACATTGATTTTTTTCTGATCTCTCCCCTCTCTCTGTTATTCTCTCTTTCTGACTCTCCACCTGTCTCTCCTCTCCTATTTCACCTTCCCCAGTGATGGAAGAAGTACTCAAATTGTTCTACTTAAAGTAAAAGTATCAATACCCTATTGTAGAAATAGTCTTGTTACAAGTACAGGTTTGGTATTCAAAATGTACATAAAAGTACCTATACAGTAAAAGTACTCATTATGCAGAAGGTCGCAATTCACAAGTTTTCAAATATATAAAATCCCTTTGAAAATAGCAGATTTACAAGCTCACAACGCGCCACTTTGTGACACGTTGTGAGCTTGTAGATTTTCACAAAAGGCAGATGCATACAGTGCTGAAGTGGTTAATGTATGTTTTGCAATAATAATCAAAATCTACAAAGTAACTAGTAACTAAAGTTTTCAAATACTTGTACTGGAGTAAAAGTACAACATCTACTCTGAGATGTAGTGGAGTAGAAGTACAAGCATAGACAATTGGAAATACTCCAGTAAAGAAAGTCTGTCTGTCTGTCTGTCTGTCTGTCTGTCTGTCTGTCTGTCTGTCTGTCTGTCTGTCTGTCTGTCTGTCTGTCTGTCTGTCTGTCTGTCTGTCTGTCTGTCTGTCTGTCTGTCTGTCTGTCTGTCTGTCTGTCTGTCTCTCTCTGTCTCTCTGTCTCTCTGTCTCTCTGTCAAAGAGTAACTGCTGAGATTGTTTAGGCTCAGGGTTTTTAAAGCCTGGTGATTGTCTGCTGAGACCGTCCTGGGGGCTAGGTATGGCACCTGAGACCAGAACAGTTGCCATAGCAACACCCATCTGGGCCATTACCTCGTCAGCACACTGTAACGCTGGAGGAGGGTGTGTGTGAGAGAGAGAGAGAGAGAGAGAGAGAGAGAGAGAGAGAGAGAGAGAGAGAGAGAGAGAGAGAGAGAGAGAGAGAGAGAGAGAGAGAGAGAGAGAGAGAGAGAGAGAGAGAGAGAGAGAGAGAGAGAGAGAGATTGACTCGGTTCGACTCGGTTCCACAGATATATATTGTGAAAATAGCCGATAGCTGGAGGCGTTGTGAGCTTGTAGGTCAGCTATTTTCACAATGTTTGCCTCTTTCTTATATTATTTGACAATTTGGCCATAGTTTGTTGTATAGTAGTACAGTTTGTTCATTACTCTTGATGCAGTAATGGTCTTTTTTCTTTCTTTCTTTCTTTCTTTTTAAGAAAAAGAAAAAAATCCTTAAATTGTCACTTAACTGTCATCTGGGGACCCCCCCCCCCCTTGGGGATCCCAACCCAAAGGTTGAGAACTAGCTGATCTAGACGACCAATTTGGAAGAACACCCTCGCAGCTGACTATACCATCCAATCAGCTTGGGAAAAAACACCTGGTGTCAAACAACGCGGCACATCATCGAAGCTTGCCCTTTCCAAAGACTGATGAAAGGAGGACTATTATAGTCGCCCTCCATACAGCAGATCAGGAGGTAACCGCTTGGCTTAGGGACTTTGCATTCGCAAAATAAAGAAATAATTGGTAAAACAACAGCCCTACGTGACACAAACGCACGCACGCACGCACACGCTCGCACACGCACGCACGCACGCACATGCACGCGCACGCACGCACGCACGCACGCACGCACGCACGCACGCACGCACGCACGCACGCACGCACGCACGCACGCGCGCAGCGCGCGCTCGCTCGCTCACATGCACACACAAGCACACGTACACGCACACGCACAACTCACTCAATGCCAGTCAATGTGTCTCAAAATGCCAGCGACACCCTTGATCGACAAAGCACACATTTATAATTACACCTCCAAGGTATGTGGGATTCAACGGTCCGAAGGGATTGTTATTGGAACTCTGAAAGTGAGCGATGATGAGGGACGAGCCACTTTCCCTAAAGGCAGAGCGTATTTAGGGAGGGTTTAGCAGGGAGAAAACTCATAAGAAAAACACACAAACACATTGATTGCTTTAATTACCTTCATTGTCCTTTAGGGTGAAGTTGGGATTAAGAGGCAACTCGCTCGGCAGGGCGAAAGAGAACCGCTGTCCGTTGGCGAAGTCGTCCTTGTCCACTGCCGTGATCGTCTGGATCACCTGTTGTTTTGTTTTTTTTCAGAGGAACAGAAGGAAGCGCACGTGTAAGCCAGCGCCTGGTTGTTGTGAAGCACGAGGCAATACACCTGCACCTTTCACATAGCCCTTTGTTAAATCACTTCACGCTCACATCCAATACACACACTCAGCTCTCTGTGTAATGATTAGTTCATCACAATCGGTTCGCCATTTTCATCATAACAGCTGGCTTAGGAACTCTCCCCTGTCCTCTTGCTCTCTTCTACCTGACTACACTGTGAAGGAGACCGACACGGTTGTACCAGGATTTGTCACTGTTTGGCTTTTGCCAGGGAGGGGGGTTTAGCATCAATCAGTGACAGGGGAGCGCACCGCGGGATCCCTATTGCTCCTTTTGTCAGCTTGTTACACTTACACCGTAGGAGGCTCTGTGAGCGCCGGGACAGAGAGAACTCAGGGCCCGGGAGAACAGTGACCTAACACACCCCAACAAGGCAGGGAGCTGTGATAAGGAATGGTCGAGTGCTGTGACGAGCTCTCGATCCTTCCTTTAACCGGCAAACCAATTTTTTGTCACGAGATGAGGGGGGGGGGGGCTCCATCGGAAGGATATAGTGTCTGCCTCCATCCTACTTCTACTGTTCAGAGAGAAGCCTCCCTCATTGCTGCTGTCTGGTTTCTATCTATTATTTATTGCTCATATCAAGTCTAGAGCCTACCTATTGTATCTGGTAATTTCCACACACACATACATGCAAGCAAACAAACAGACAGACCGATACATCCGCTGCAGTTCAGATATGCCAAACTGCAAGGCAAATTGATCCCAATAGGCTGCAGCCAATCAAAAATGTTCTGGACTGAATGAGGGTCAACGGATCACGCCTGGAATTACAGCTGACTTTAATGTCTGACCTGGCCTAGGAAGAAAAAAAATCATTCCGCTCTGCCCAGGAGGTTGCCAAGACTTGCGCGGCATCCACAAACGAGGGGGCTGTTCAAAGAGGTTGAGATGTTTGTTGAACTTTTTCTGTGCCTCCCTGTGTTCAGCTGCCTTGTCAGGAAAGATCATTCTCCAGCTGAGTTCACATCTTAAAACCTTGACAACATGAGCCAGAAGGGGTGGACACATCTGGCTGTAATGCATGTGCACAATAACATCCTGGACAGATTGGATATAGCCCACCATGTGAGAGGTTTCACTAGAAACACATCGACAACTAACTAGTGGGTACCCTGTAATTCCAGGTTTTCACGCCTTTATGTAACACTGTTTAATTAACACTGTTTTATTGTCTATGCAGGACCTGTGGTAGCGAATCAATTTACATTTGTAACACTGCTGCTCTGCTGTTAAGTGTTTTGGTTTTGGTTGTTCAGGCTAACGTAGGCTTGTTGTTGTTGTGCTAACTGTGCTGCTAGTGTTTTGCTTGTTAGCGCATAATTTATTCTGCACCTGGTTTTGCTGTGACCTACAGTACTGTACAGCACCCCCAGATTGCGTCATACTGCCCCAGACCATGGGAGTCAGCAGCACCGTGATAATGATCAACCTCCCCTGAATATGGCCAATTGTGTCCGTCTAGACTAGAGTCTAGACTATATATACACTTTATATACACTCTGCACACCAGTGTGACTATAGCGGTGGATTTGAACCCTTAGACCCCTGCAGAGTTTTGAAGCCCCCCTGGTTCGTGGTGAACAGGTTGCAAGGCTCTGCAAATCTTCATGATAAAGTGTGCCATGGTACTTTTTGTCTTTCAATGGCAATATTGTATGACCAGGGGTCATCACCATGCCGTCTTGTGGTGGACATTTTGGTCAAAATTAAATGTTTGCCACGGACATACAAAATGAGTGGACAACATTATTTCCAGAAACACATAAAGAGCTAGCCCTGAATGACCATATAGCAGGTCTGTAACTCTGAGAGTGTACCAATGGAACCACCCATTTGTACACTCTCAGAGTTATGGTGGTCCTTGCAAATAAAACATTTTAGAACCACTAGTACTAGTAGGACTCCTAATGTGTCATATATGGTGTCATAGTAAATCGGAGTCATACACATTCTGAAGAAAACCTGGAAACAAAATAAGAACATTATTATGGTGTGTAAATCAAAAGTTTGCCACGGACAAGACCAAGTCTTTGCCACGGACACATTTGTCCGTGTACGGACATATTGATGACCCCTGTGTATGACTAGAAAACAGGATTTTCTGGCCAATAGCATAAACAGGCAAATAGCCTATCGGAGGGTTCATTCAGTCATTTTGTCATTGAGCTATGTTGGACATCTAACCAACAACAAGAGGAGTAAACGTTTCCTGACCTGAAGATGAACCAATTAGGACACCATGGGTAGACATGTGACACAAGCACAGTTTATACATTGCTATTTATCTGTGTTGCTTTCTTGCACATACTATTAAAATAGTAAAACAGGACCCCCCAAAAAAGGAGAGTTGCAACACAGGGCTTATAAGAACACCTCAACCGACACAAGCAAAACACATTGAAGTGACAACTTTCCTTGTGATACAAGCCCAGCATCCTTCATGATAGCTCTGATATAAGGCAGAATAAGTGAAAAGTGGGAGTACACAGAGAATAGAGAGAGGGAATCTGTTATTTTCGAAAATTGGCCTTAGTTTATGTAATTGTCAATTATTAGCCTAATGGTTACCAATGGGCAAGTCAAGTCTTGACATACTGTACAAAAAAGCACAGTAATTATATGAAAAGACAGACTGAAGCCATAAATATGTCAGCAGATTTCAGCTCTTTTCTCCCCACTGACATCTCTTTACATGTGTTTGGCACCCCCATCATTCTCTGCCCAAACACACACACACACACACCCTGGCGTCCCTATTTTGGGTATAATGTCATTATACTGTACTGTAGGCAAATTATACGTTTTCACAATAACAAATGAATAAATAAATGCATGAATAAATGAATAAATAAATAAATAAATAAGACGATTAACCAGCTCTCTCCTTTTTGGAATGTTCTAGCTGTTTGACTCTCAGCGCAGAACCTAAACTGCTAGTGCAAACAACAGTTCACTGCATAATGCATGTGGCCACAGCAGCTGCTTGGAGATAATACTCAGCTCTCAGCACCTGCGGGTGCGGTTATTCGCACGCGAGCGTGTGTGTGTGTGTGTGTGTGTGTGTGTGTGTGTGTGTGTGTGTGTACTGTAGGTGCACTGGTTTATATGTGCATCTGGGGAGAGATGTGGGAGAAATAGAGAATGAGCAAATGCATGAGAGAGAGAGAGAGAGAGATAGAGAGAGAGAGAGAGGGGGGGGGTGCATTACAGTGTTTAGCATGGTCTATAATGAGACACTCACCTGCCCTGGCTTTGAACTCTCGCACACAATGACCTCTTCGTCTGTGGCGATTTCCGGCGGGTTGTCATTCACGTCTAGCACCTGAACAGTGACAGGGACGTGATTGATGAGGCTGGGGTTCTCTGTGATGAAAGGAAGTGAAATGGGAAGAAAGAAACAGAATTCATGTATGATTAATAAGCCGTGCTGAGTAGCCATCTGCACAGCAGCACAACGTTTCTCAACCAGACGGTCAGGTCCCAAAAAGTGGGTCGCAGGATGTCCTGACGCAGGGTCACTGGCAAAGAGCAACTTTAGTTGAGAAATATTGTGCTATTATTATAATACATTTTGCTCCTAATCACAGGACGTGAACAGGATGGACATTCTGCTGTTTGCCGTGGCCGATCGAACAACAACACAGAAGCCAACCCGGCTTAACCCAATAATAACCCATTTAATCCGGGAACGCATCTCTGTCATTTTAGATTTCTTTGGGCTATTCAGAAATAGCAGATCTACAAGCTCATAGCGCGGCACCAAGTGCTATGAGCTTGTAGATCTGCATTTTTTTTTTTGTATCGTGCAAATATTTTAATATTTATTAATAAAGGGAACATTTTTGACTCAAATCTCTGCACAAAATTTGCTCCCTATTATAAAATATTTTGAGATGGGGGACCACGGCCAAATACGTATAATTTTGTGGGAGTCCTTGACGTGAAAAAGTTTGAGAACCACTGACATAGTGGTTCAAAAAAGAACTGTAGGATTTAGAAGACATTTGTAGAACCCCCAGAAGCAAAGATTTGAGTGAAGAATTATATATATTCAAAAGATTTGTGCAAACCTTCACATTTTTTTTCTAAATAACCAAAGAAATAAAAAAAAATGACACAGATTCTTTCCCGGTCTAAATGGGTTAAAAATGGCTATCCCGGAATTTGAATCGACTAGACACGCTGAATCTATCCAATTCCAGGCCTGTGGCCCTGACTCCACAGGCAGTGCCAAACTTGAGGCCCCCAGCGGCACACCCACATGCTCTTAACCAGTCCTAACCTACAGACAGGTCTCGGGGTGGTGGGTGCTCTGCTCATGTAATATTCAATTTAAAGTAGGACATGTCAAGAGCTCCTAGTTAGGGACAAGCCGAGCGCCTTCCTCACTTGGGATATATTTCCCTTGACAGGCAAGGCGGGGGCAGCTAGGGTTGCAGGGAGAGGTGATCTAGTGCAGTGTAAAGCATATGTGAGCAGGCTGTTGTTGTGGCAGCCTATTTGTTTTTTTTTGTGGCTTCAGTTGGTGTACTCTACTTGTTGTTTATGATGGATTATTTGCCCCGTTTCTGCATTCGCATGAGCAATTCGTTGGCGTGCCATGCTGAGGGATGAAGCTAGTAAGCTGTGCTGTGAGCGCACGTTTACACAACATAGGTGTGAATGTGTCTGTCCTCCCCTGCCTGAGTGTAGTCGCGCGGGCCGCCCACGCGCACACCACCACAGGAGGCTATTGTGGTCATGTGATTGATAGCGAAGCAAAAACATTTACATTTTGCCTTTCAGGCATTTAGCTGACATGCTTGTCCACAGAGTTACAGCGAGAGCAATGAAGACTTAAGCGCTAAGGAACTGGGCAAAGAAATGAGAGCCAGGGAGACAAGGCCAAAATAGCTTTTGGACTTATGGTAGCTCTGCTGTATTGATTTGAATTGCTAATATTAAACTGGCTGCCAAATAGGATTGGAAAGTTAGGAAGATTCCATGGGTGCTGGGCTTGGGAGGGGGTCCTTAAAGGTTAAATGGTTTATAGATCATAGCATACTGTTTAACAAACATTGCATAATCAGACCCTAACATAGGACCCTGAAAAAAAAAAAAAAAAAATGCTCCTCTTAAATCGACTTATTTGTGAAGGTTATCTTATTGAAATTCTGAACAATAGTCGACTCAGTACAGACAGCGGCTCAGCATTCCAGCCATGAATGACTGAAAGGCTTTCTTACAAGGACAAGCAGACAAATGATTCAAGGTTCACAGCTACACTTTGTAATTCAGAAAAAAACCCTCAGAGAGTCAGTATATGAACATGCAATAATATCCTTGAATACTAAGGAGAGGTGAAGCGATAAAGAAACATTAGCATGCAGCACCTCTGACTGTTGGGAAAGGATTTGCCTAATTGCGATTACAAATTGGCCCAAGTTACCTGATAGGAATTCTTGAAGCTATTGGGGCCTGAATTGATTTAATTATTTTCCAAAGTAAGCAAAGGACATTGAAACAATCGGGACTCATTTGGTTTGGTACAGTTGATTAGGAAAAATAAATGAATAAATACATAACATAAATAAATAAAATATATGCTAACTGACTTGAACTCTGTCTAATCAATATGCAAATGGTGGGCTTCATCCTTGTTTTCTTGGCATGCTAATTGTTAATTCCACCACTTAATCATGTTGAATTGGACAGTGTTCAAATTAAATATTAATTACAGCCAACATCATTATGCCCTTATACAGAAGGATATGTAATTCGGAAATCTGATTTTGATACAAGTGTGCTGTGTGTAAAATGTTAAAATATAACAACATATACTAATTGAATGAATTATGTTCGAACAAATTGGATTAGTATTTGTCATGTTATAGAGTGCATAACACGCAGTGCACAGATTGAATCATGATAATCTCACGTGCAATGGTATCTTTATGTATGTATGTATGTATGTATGTATGTATGTATGTATGTATGTATGTATGTATGGTATGTATGGTATGTATGGTATGTATGTATGTATTAACAAAATCACATTGGCAAGGTCTAAAGATTTAACACATCCTTACTGCACCAAGCCTATGAATAACCCTTTCTATACATTGCAAGTTCATCGCCCACATACGGTGATGTCTCTCTAGATAAAGAGGAGAGCATTGGAAACGTTGAGAGATTCTCGTGAATCTCAGGAGTGTGCAGGCAGGTCTACGTCTCCTAAAAGAGATCGAGCTCAATCCGTGCACTGCTTCTAATGTCTCTAAAAAACATGAAAAAAATACTAATCCAATTTCGAATTACATAGCAATATCCTACTGTAAAAAGGCATAATGATTTTGCCACTGTCCAATTAAATTGAAAGTAGGACATGTCAACGCGCTCCTTGTTAGGGACAAACTAAGTGCACCTTCCTCACTTGGGATATTATGCAGTGGGGGCAGATAGGGTTGCGGGAGGTGATCTAAGAGAGAGAGAGAGAGAGAGAGAGAGAGAGAGAGAGAGAGAGAGAGAGAGACGAGAGAGAGAGAGAGAGAGAGAGAAGAGAGAGAGAGAGAGGAGAGAGAGAGAGAGAGAGATGAGAGAGAGAGAGAGAGAGAGAGAAGAGAGAGAGAGAGAGAGAGAGAGGAAGATTTGTTTATATTGATGTCTTACTATGCCACACATTTTATGGCCATACTTTATCTCTATATGAATCTGACCCCATGGGCTATTATGTATTTGTCCACTGTTACACTGTACAGTATGTTGATGTACTGATACTGCCACGAGTATGACAACCGTACACTATGTTGATGTACTGATACTGCCACAGAATGACACTGTACAGTATGTTTTTCTCAATTAAACTGTTCACAGTTCATCTCGGGCCAGGCACAATACAGGATGTAATGTAGAATGTAGAAGTACTCTGTTACAAGTACAAGTCCAGAATTCAAAATCTACTTGAGTGAAAGTTCAAAAGTATTGGTATCAAAATGTACTTAAAGTACCAAAAAGTAAAAGTACAAAATGTTTGAAAATAGCAGATCTAAAAGCTCACAACGCGTTGCATCGCGACGCGTGCCCTAAACTGGTTAATGTGTGTTTTTGTTTTATAATGTAATAATTTATATCTGCAAAGTAACTAGTAACTCAAGTTTTCAAATAATTTGTAGTGGAGTAAAAGTACAATATTTGCCTCTGAGATGTATAGTATAAAGACTGTTATCCATAAGTTAAGAGCATTGTCTGTTGCCCCTCACCTTCTGTTATTACTGTACAAAAGCATTATTCAACCTGTTCTGTTGTATTGTTCCCCGTGTATTTTTTCTTCAATATTTTTGACCATGTCTAACACAAACAAACTTTTCAGTAATTACCCGTATAGCTTCTAAGATTATTGGCCTTCCCCACACCCACACTTTCGGATATGAGCGATAAAGCCAATCACACTATACCGTAAGCATAGTAAGACCAGTACTGAATGGATTGGGGACAATTGGGGGAAGAAAACAAAAACATTTCCATTAATCAATTAATTAAACACAGTTCTAAGCGGAAATAACACAATCATTTTTGACCCCACTTTTTATAGAAATATACCTAGAAATACTGTTCATGTGCTGATAATCTTACAGATTATTATGCATATCTCTCTCTGTCGATGGATCTGCTTATGGTGCATTTCATGCATGCAGTTCATACACGGTGGGTATATCGTAAGCCTAAACTCGACAGTGGGTTAGTCTGTCTGTCTGTCTGTCTGTCTGTCTGTCTGTCTGTCTGTCTGTCTGTCTGTCATCTACCTGGCTATCCTTCCCTTTTACTAAGCAACATAGCTTTAACAGTAGCAGCATTCCATGCAACCACTGAAGTGATCAATCTGTTGTGGAAAAGACATGCGACAACATGCCACTAATGCAGTCTGACTTCAAGCACTATAGCTAATTCATGTCAATGTTACGGGCTCACGAATGCCTGCTGCGTCAGCGGTTAGTAGAAAAAGCAGCGCATGTTGCCTCAGATTAGAGGACATCTGTAGAAGTAGTAGGCCAAAACAATTAGCAAATCATTATTTTGACAAAAGGGGAAAGGGAAAGGCTAATAGGTTTGATAACATCAGTCCACGAAGAAGGAAACTGATTAACCCTCATCCTCTAGCTATGAGGTTTAACCCTTTAAAATTCAGCCTTATCACTTAAGTGATAAAGCCCATGGAGGGATAGAGGGATAAAAATACATTTCAACCCGTCTTTTGTCCATGAATGAATGAATGACATCTTATGCAAAAAGTCCATGAGAAATATAATGGATTTTGTAATGTGAAACAATTGTTGTGGTAATGAAAGCAAAATTAAGTAATAGCGCATCAAAATCAGCTCAACCACTTTAACCCTATATATATCGATCTACAAGCTCACAACGCATCACAATGCAGCGAGTTGTGAGCTTGTAGATCTTCTATTTAAAAAAAAAAATCATGAAAAAACACAAATCTTATATGGTGGTCCCTGGCTGGCACAAAATAAGCTCAGATGGGGGTCCATGGCCAAATACATAATAATATGGGGGTCCTTGACATGAAGACGTTTGAAAACTATTGGCCTAAACTACTGATGCTTTCAGACTCCATGGATCACTCTCACCTGGTGGGTTCTGGGTAAATATATAAAGCTCAGTAGCAAACAAAGGCTTATGATATTCACATGTTTTGTTCAACAGAGAAACACACTTTTTTGTAATTTTGGAACCACACACACACTAATAGACACAAATAAAACCTTTAAACATGTTTAAAATTCAAAGTTGCAATATTAATAGCAGTAACTTATGTCACAGAACAAAACGTGAAATCTGGCGAGGGAACATGAACTCAATATCGGGTTATGGAGAACAAACTGTAGCATTGTTGCACAATTTTCAGTTCAATTGTATAAGTTGTTTCTATACACTTTACATAAAGAGCAGAGACCTGACGTCACTTTGAGAACCACTGTCCTAGATTATTCTTAAATTATACACTGGTATCGGATCGGTACTCTGTATCGACGTTCGGAATCGGCATCGAGAAGGAAAAAATTATATCGGTACATCTCTAATCTGAAATCTGAACAATGTTATACACATTTACGTTACGCTTATAAAATGCTCGGTTCATGGAGAGAGCAGCTGGTGGGTACCTACCAACCTCCGAGGCGGTCACAGTGATGTTGTGCCACGGTGTGGCCTCCCTATCCAGGGACTGGCTCGTCCTGATCATGCCACTGTCCTCGTCGACAGTGAAGTACCTGTCTTCGTCTGCACTCCCTTCATCGTCCATGTAATACCTGTCGATGGAGGAAACAAGAAGATCAGGGATTTGTTAAGAAATTGGATGTCCGGCGAGGCTGCAGGGTGAGAGTGACCGTCTCATAATGGCAAAGGTTATCCAGACAACAAGGCCACTTCCCGAAGCAGTGCTGTGGTCATCCTGGCGTCC
Organism: Gymnoscopelus braueri; assembly: GCF_963280865.1. Classification (NCBI taxonomy): domain Eukaryota; kingdom Metazoa; phylum Chordata; class Actinopteri; order Myctophiformes; family Myctophidae; genus Gymnoscopelus; species Gymnoscopelus braueri. The sequence goes on from NC_137623.1 coordinate 32,706,265, forward strand.
TAATGCATCCTGGCGTCCTGGCGTCGCATGTTGACAAAACTATGCCTAAACCTAAACCTAATCCTAATCCTAATCTCACAAAAATATGCCTAAACCTATAACCCTAACCTCACAGAAATATGCCTAACCCTAATCCTAACCCTAACCTCACAAAAATATGCCTAAACCTAACCGTAATCCTAACCACACAAAAACTATGCAGAGAGAGGGAAAAAAAACATACCCATGGTTTCGATCACGGGAGGTTGAGGTTACTAGTCAAGCATTGCTACCAGGTCAGCCATGAGGAAGTTGTCAAATCCCTTGATTATAGTATTTGTAGCTCCTGCCTTTTAGTTAACTTAACATAATAATTAGAGCATCAGACAATCTCTTCCTAAATTAACCCCTTAAACACTAATTGACCAGGGTCTCACAGGCCATAGCCTACTGCAGATTTTGTTTCCCCTCTACGCCAAATCTCTTTGCTGAAAATAAATGATCTACAAGCTTACAACATGTTATGAACTTGTAGATCTGACATGTTTGGCAAATTTTCGCTCCAGAATAGGGACACTGGGGTTAATTTGGTTAATTTTGGGTTTTGTTTTAATTAACCCATTGATACCTGGAACGCATCTGTGTCACTTTAGATGTCTTTGGCTATTCAAAAATAGCAGATATACAAGCTCATATCGCGGCACCGAGTGCCGCGATATGAACTTGTAGATCTGCTATTTTTGAAAAATCGAGGAAAAAAATGTTGGGTTTTTCTTTAAAAAAATTGTTAGGATTTAGAAGACATTTCTAGAATCTTCTCAGGTCTTAATGGGTTAAAGTATTTGCATAGCTTCGGTGCTATGCTGACACAAACAGCAACCTTCCATATTGCTCTACTTTGTGGTCTGAAAACAGCAATTATCTTGAATATTTTATCATAGTTAGTTAGAGTTAAACTAAGATGACAGTCAGCTGGTGATGTCTACAATGTAGTGATGATTTTACTAATGCCAAATGCCGTCATTAAAACAAGATGAAATGCACGCAAGGGGAATTAAATCTAAATTCAGCTGCAGCTCTCTGGGGTGGAAGCATGAAATCAACATTGACTGTGTATGTCCTAATTTATCTTTTAATGACCCGTTTACACCTTTAATCCAGTCTTTATTCCCCTGAGTAATATAAAAGTCAACAAATGCTCATTGACGTGGAAAATGTGAGGAGGGAGGGAAAAAAAGGTGTGGGGATAATACAGCAAGGATTGCTCTCATTTGACATAATGAACTGTTTCTTACAGAGTTTGTAGCGGGCGACGCGCAGCAGAAATACTGTCATGGTTTATTAAATTCCCGGGATGAAAGAGCACAGCGAAGCTATTTCGGCTGGAAGAGCAAAGAGCAAGACAAAGTTTGGGTAGTAAGCAGTAAGCAGCCACTTTGTCAAGTATAAGAATTAGCATAGTGGGTTGCTTGTGTTGTGTATTTTCACGGGGGACTGAGTGACAGTGTTGCGCTGTTACTCTGGAGGCTTAACATGAAAGCAGCACACAGATCAAAGCAATAATACGATATCTGCCATCATGCACAATATATAGGCTCTATGCACAGCAACCATATTGGAAAGACATTCCTTACATCCTTCACAGGTTTTGCCAATGATACTAATGAAGCCTTAGTTCCATTTCATGTAGCTCAGTGGTTCTCAAACCTTTAAATTTCAAGGACCCCCATAACTCTCAGAGTTACACACCTTTTAAGGGGCCATTTGGAACCCCCTTAAAGAACCATGAGGGTCCCTGGACCACACTTTGAGACCCACTGGTGTAGCAGAGTGTTTCCAGTGAGCCAAAATGCACAATATCAGCACCCTGACTCTGTTTGACCAGAATGGAACAGAGCCTTCATTGGTATCATTGGTAACACCTGTGAAGGAAGTAAGAAGACGCCCAATTTCTCTCCAAAATGGCTGCTGTGCATAGAGCCTATAGGAATGTGTTGGTGACATACAGTATAAGAAGACGCTTACAGTACAGTCGCCTCTGTATTTGAGTCTGTGATCTTGGGGAAACGAATCAGGCCATAATTACGAGCCATTATGTAATTGCAGGTGATTCACAGGTGATTGTTATCAGTCGGTGTATTGTAGTCAGTGCACTAGAATTATCGAGCCGTGCGCGCGTGTGCGTAATGTGGCCGTGTGTGTGCATGTGCGCGCGTTGTTTGGTTATTTGAACACACTGATGATGTGTGACATTTGAAGTGTCAGTTCCATAACGTCTTTATCTCAGTGACTGCAATGAATTGACAGGGAAAGCTGACACACCATCCTGATCAAAGGGAGCCATAATCAGCGTTGGAAAGTAACAGTACATTTACTCAACATTGAGTACAGTTTTGCCGTTACTTTACTGGAGTATTTCCAATTTGACTTCTACTCCATTACATCTCAGAGGCAAATATTGTACTTTTTACTCCACTGCAATTATTTGAAATCTTTAGTTACTAGTTACTAGATTTTGATTATTATTACAAAATAAACTGTAACCATTCAGCCCTATATCGGCCATTTGAAAGCCGATCTACAAGGTCACAATGCGTTGCGATGTGACGCATTGTGAGTTTGTAGATCTGCTATTTTCATCAAGCATCTGTGCTATTTTAGATTTTAGCTATATATATAGCAAGTTTTTTCAAAAGAAATCTTAGGATATAGAACAGTGGTTTAGAACAGTGGTTCTCAAAAGTATATTTTTTGAAAATGTTACGTAAAGTCTTTAAATTCTCATTGAGATCAAAGATAGCATTTTAAACTATCCCACCTGTTACCCATCTTCAAAACACATCATTCATCATTCTCACATAGAGCGGCGTGCATGTTCCAATGTGGCAGACAGAGATATGGCCATAATAAGTCTCTCTATACTGCACTCAACTGCTGTTAAGGAAATCCCCAGGCTCTGTAGCGAAGTGGCAGGGCTCTGAACTATGATCCTATAACATGTAATAGCACCGGAAAATTGAAACCTATTGATGTATGAGAAACACATCATCTTGTGAGGAGTCACAAGATTGGGGCTACCCCATCATTTAATAGGTGTGATATGGTGGTAATTAAAATGAATCCAAGGGAGAGCAGAGTGACTGGAGAGTATTTCACAATACAGGTTGTAACTGTGTGGTGCAAAACATGGTATTAGCTTTCAGCCTAAAGCTAATATGAATGGCCTCTCTACAGCCTACAAAGATGTTTTCACGGTGCATTCATGTTTTCTACCACGTTACTATGTGAGGGTATGAGTACTCATACAAAATGAGCAGCTTGATTACAGTAGGTAAAAAAGCATATTTGTGTGTGTGTGTGTGTGTGTGTGTGTGTGTGTGTGTGTGTGCGCACGCGTGTGCACGTGTGCGTGCACGTGCTCTAGTTGTTCCATTTGTGGTGAGGATGGGTTCTGGAACAGCACTATAATAACAGCTAAAAGGAGAATGCAGCAAGTGGAGTCTGTAGTTTAATCAACAATAGGACTGTGGTTATTATTTACATAACCATAAGTTTGACCTTTCTGGTTGCGTTTTGCCACTAAGCTGCTTCTTACCGTTCGTTACCTGCATCTTCTCCGTCTTTGGTACCATATTAGTGAGGATGGGTAAGACCCGATTTTTGAAAAATGTGGACACGGCTCACAAAAGCGCCAAATTTTTTCTACATGCTCTCCATCACCATAAGTTTCATTTTGGAAGGGCAGCCACGTCATCAAGATGGCAGAAGGCGGCCATCTTGGATTGCAAAGATGGCCACCATGTAATATCTATAAGTGCGAATATCTCGGCTTCCAAGCCACTTAGAATGTCAATCTTGGTGTCTAAATATACATTTTCTGGGACAAGGAATCCAATAAAACTATAGGGAATATCAATAAGTGACTAATTCTGCCAATATTAGATAATTTGGTTGATTCTGGCCATATATTGATTGGTGGCCACAGTATGAACACAATTGTATTAAAATGTATGTGTCGGCTAGATTATGCACAGCATATTGGTATGAGTTAGTATGTTTTAGAAAAAGGAAATAAACAACACCACCATGAAGAAGGAATGGCTACACAAAAGACGTTCAAAGAGCAAACACTAGCACTTGTGCACACCATCAGTGGGATGGGCAATCCGTTCCTAGATGATCGCCACAAGCTTCTAATGTTGGACACACGAAATGTGATTGACGAGTCAGTGGTTAACACAGTCCGCACTGTGGAATCAGTGGGCAGAGAACAGTACGACAAGTACCATAAGACAGTGATCATGGACCGCACACACTCCATTCATGAGCCCATCAAAAATAACTCACTGCCTCTCTTCAGATGCCCAACACTCAAGATCAAGACCAAGCAGGCAGGGCAGATCTCAATGTTGAAGGATGATGTGGCACTCTTCTCCCGGTTATATATAGCCACGCAACACAGAGAGGGGAACATGAGCACCTTCTTTAAACATGAAAACCATCCATACCCTCCCTCTCTATCTGACAGAGGGAAACTACGGCTGGGAAAGAAGTCAGATCTGCTAAATATTCTGACACAGAAGACACAAGAAGAACCTCCAGCTACGTTTGATGTCAAAGTACTCGATGGAGCTGCTGTGGTGCACTTCCTGTCCACTACCAACATTACCACATTTGACAACAAGGGAGAAGCGAGGCAAAGGGATACGACGGAAGGTGGCTGGTCAGAACAAGCTGCCGGGGAATTGGTCAGATTTCCTGTGTGACCCTATAAACAAGCAGGAACTCTTTGCCTTTCTCTCTGGGAAGATTGCATCCACTGCCTGGGCAGAGGGCAAGCTGGTCTTCATCACATAAGGCATCACAGTGGTCGGCACAGACACCAGCCACTCGATGCTGCCATGTAACCATGAAGAGGCCGACACCAGGATAGTGATTCACCTGCTTGATGCCCTGGAACATGGCTGTTCTACCTGCTTGATACGCACTGTGGATACGGATGTTGTCGTTATCCTCATCGGCAAGTTCCATGCCCTGCTCGCCAAGTATCCAGCTGCAGACATCTGGGTTGCTTTTGGCACTGGCAAGAACTACACCTATGTTCATATAAACATGATCTGCCATGCTCTGGGCAAAGACAAGTCCACAGCACTTCCCGTCTTCCACTGTTACACAAGCTGTGACACAACATCAGCATTCTGCGGGAAAGGGAAGAAGTCAACAAGGGAGAAGCTTGGAATTCCTACCCTGAGGTCACCCAGGCCTTCAACTACATGGCAGAAAATCCATACACTTCTGTGACGATAGATGCCCAACACTTTCAGCTTCTTGAGCGTTTCACAGTCATCATGTATGATAAGACAAGTGATATGGAATCTGTCAATGAAGCACGACGAGAGTTGTTCTGCCAGAAGAACAAAACGATGGAACACATTCCACCAACGCAAGATTCACTGCTGCAGCACGTGAAGCGAGTTGCCTACCAGTCTGGGATCTGGGCCTCGTCTGAACTGGCCCAGCAGCCGACACCTAGTCCAGAAGGATGGGGATGGACATTGGATGACAACAACCAGGTCTGGCTTCCTGTGTGGAGCATTCTACCGATGGCGTCAAAAGCCTGCAATGAACTGGTCAAGTGCGGTTGTAAAAGAGGTTGTGGTGCAAGGTGCTCATGCAAGAAGGCACACTGGAATTGCACAGATCTTTGCAGTTGTCAATGTGACAAATAATTTGAATGTTGTTATCCTTGAAAGTGAAGCTAATAATCTTCAATTCTCTTCACGCTCCATTTTTCAATGTGTCTGAAAATGATGTACATACATTGGCAGAATCAACCAAATTATCTAATCTTGGCAGAATTAGTCACTTATTGATATTCCCTATAGTTTTATTGTATTCCTTGTCCCAGAAAATGTATATTTTGACACCAAGATTGACCTTCTAAGTGGCTTGGAAGCCGAGATATTGGTAATTATAGATATTACATGGTGGCCATCTTTGCAATCCAAGATGGCCGCCTTCTGCCATCTTGATGACGTGGCTACCCTTCCAAAATGAAACCTATGGTGATGGAGAGCATGTAGAAAAAATGTGGCGCTTTTGTGAGCCGTGTCCACATTTTTTTGTTAACAGCCCTCACTATATGGGTTTGTGATGGCCGTGTCACAAGGTACTTCCTTAAAATGTATCTGTCTCAAAACATTTTTCGACAGATAAATCGAATACGTGAAATGATAGAATGTGTGAAAGGATAGAATGTGTGAAATGATAGGCAACAGTGCAGAGGAAACCAGAGGATATTTCAGTGCCTTTTCTATGCAGGGGATTATGAGATTCTGAAAGAGAAACTTCCCAGGTGTCTATTTTCGTCTTTGAGATCCTTCATTCCACTCAACCACAAAACAGTTTGTCTCAAATTATGTGGGTATTTGGTGCCTTTCTGAATGACAGGATCATTACAACAACGCGTATGCTCAAACAGTACAGCCACGTTGTTTACAGGATGCTTGCTGCACTACCACAGTGCTGATGTTCCACCTCTGATTGCTCTGAAAAATGCAAAAGCCATTCCACTTACAGCCATCACAAGGTCTGGATGACTTTCAGTAAAGCAGTAGTTCGAAAGAAATGACAAAAGTGCCTCTTAAATTCTGTTGAAAACATTTGAAGCAGAAAAGCCTGCAGTTTAGGGTAGACAGCGTAGATGCATGCACTCTATTGATTGGCTATCAATGTGGGCTCGAGGGGAAATGGGAATGGGGGAAAGAGCAACTGAAAGTAATAATGTTAACTGTGGGTTACTGTGTGTCAGCTTAGACTTCTGCTGGACAGTTATTTCATGCTGCGTTTACCCATGAAAATGCCTGCTGTAAAAAAAAGAAAAGTGCTTTCTCTGATGGATGTGTGTGTGTGTGTGTGTGTGGGGGGAGGGGACACGGGGGACGGGACGGACCCTTACCTGACGGGGCTGTTCCTGCCGTCGGGGTCACGAGCCGTCACGGCACCCACTTCCGTTCCCGTCGGTGCGTTTTCATAAACATCGAAGATGTAGTAATCCATAGAGAAGACGGGCGGTTCGTCCACGTCCCCCACTGTGATTTTCAGGGTGGCAGTGTCTTTGAAAGCACCGAGGTAGGTGAAGCGAGGGTCCACGTGCATGTTTGTGCCCTCGATGTGGAGCATGTACGTCTTCTTCCTCTCGAAGTTCAGTGGCTGTTGGGGGAATGTCAATAGAGAGTATGCACGTGTGTCTCTTTTCCACCGGCTCACGCCCCCTCATCTAGACTGAGTGGCAAAACATTGAGCAGCATGGAGCATTGGAGTTTGGAAGCGCTCGTTGGAAATCACTCAATGGTCCTTCTTACCACCTGTTTCTAATTTGCACATAATGCAGGAGGCAGCAGGACGTTGCGTTATTGAAAACAAGCACTTCCAAACTCTGACACTTATCTTCTCTGGAGATGCAGAGGGAACACACTTGATAAGAGGATTCTTACAGAAGATGCGGGGGTTTTAAATGTGTATGTGCTGCAACTTAATTCTATTCAGTTGACTTACTAAATAATCACCTGCACTGAATTCATTGACAGAAAGTAGCTCATAACAATGTCTATGGTGGATTTTTATGAAACAAAAACTTTGCAGATAGAAAGAGGATAATTTAAGCTTTCCGTACAGCTGCCATGTTGGTGAGTTTAACGTCGTTTAATACAATCAGATAGGACTTTTCTGTTTGGATGTATGGGCTGTCAAGGCCAGAAAGTCGTTTTTTTGCCACTCAGTAGGCGTTCCCGCATAACTTCCGGGTACAATGATGTCACGCGCATAGCCTCTATTTGAAGATGTCGTTAGCAGTAGTTTGACTTTTGGCCGTGTTTTTTTTAGGTCGTTTTTGCAATGCAAGACAGCAAAGCGGGAAAGGGCAATGGGTGCTGAATTACCCCAAGCTAAGTAAGACGTGCTGTCGATATTAACACTAGTGAACCCCTAACTTCACAGGTAATGTATGCTTCAACAGGGGGTCCGGGACCCCTAGGTGGTCCTCAGAGTTATTACAGGGGGTCCTCCAAATCTTTGTGTGATGGGAACTTTATTTAACCACTTGAACCCTAGCATCCCTATTCTGAGGGGAACTTTAGCTAAAAATAGCGGATCTACAAGCTTGTAGATCGGCTATTTTCGGCAAAGAGGTTTGGTGTAGAGGAGGAAAGAAGAGCAGACCAAGTACAGAGTGAAAGGTCAAGTTTACTAAGTATTGACGGTTTAAGTGGTTAAATGTCTGAAAATACACATGAATATGAATCCAACATGATATTGCTATCAAACAAGTCTATGAAGCTGTCTATGAAATCTATAAAAAAGTTAAATCTGCAACACAATTTTATACAATGTGCAGTGGGGGGGGGTCCCTGCTTCATCTCTCCCTCAGCTTGGCCTGAAAAAACGTTGATGACCCCTGGTCTAGATGGTAATCGAGACACAGACAATGAGATAGAAAAAGAAACAAAGGGCCTGATTAAAAATAAATACAATCTTGTCCCAAAATTACTAATAAAATAAAAAAAAGATGATACAGTTCAAAATCAGCAACATTGGATTCACCAACTGAAAAAATTGCAAAAAGAAAAGACCCAGACACTTGAAAATAAAATAAGATGCCTGCGCGCCTTCTCGACGAAATGTCAGGCAACCAATGCTTTGGAGTGTCTCAGAAAGAATTAATTCCTGCTTCTAAGGAACCGTTTATTTACCTTTTTCAGGCTGATGACTCCCTCTCCGGTGTCCCTGTCTGTGGATATAGAAAATGTGTTGGCGCCCTCCGAGTTGATGATGCTGTACTTGATGTCAGCGTTGACACCCACGTCCTCATCATTAGCTTTGATTTTCCCCACCGCTTTCCCCTCTTGTGCTGATTCTGGGACGTAAAGCTGGTAATTTTCTGTGGAAGAACATTGAAGTGCGAGTGATGCTGATTTTAAAAGGAGCATTTCAACCACACAGCCTGCAGTGAAAGTGATGGTCCACGAGAGAGTGTTATGCTTGTTTACTGTTATATTCATATGAAACAGCGAATTAAATATGATATGTTCTTGTACAGAATGTTCCAAGGCGTATTATAGATCGGTGATGCTAGGACTTATTTAAATTCATATTTAAATGGCATTAATTTAACTGAAAACATAAGTGTCCAACTGATAGCATCAGTGGGTGGAATAAAAACAGAATTAACTCAAGAAGATTAATGGTGCAAAACATTGCACAGTATGGGTAGTATGCATGAAGTTATGAATTTAGCCAAATGACTCGACAGCTTTTCCTGACTGATCGAGCAAATGATACAAGCTAAGCATTTAGACCCCGTTACCCTCTGTTCCCCTTAGGGAAAGTCATTAAAAAATATGCCACAATTCTGAAATTGACATTAAATACTAAACTGGATTTGATAGCACTCAAATGGAGTCTATAAAACACTGAGCCACACAATCATTCAGAACATGTTGATGGTTCAGTAATAGTTTCCGCAGTGGCACAAAGTGAACAATTCATAGCTATGAGTGACTGGAAGTGATTAGGCACTTTTAGAGACAAGCTACCATGAATTTATAATTACATAGTTATATCTATTATTAACACAGGATAGACAGGATAATACTTTCCAATACAGAATTTGAGGAATGGATTAGTTAAATTGCTGGCCCAAAATACATGCTCAGCAAGTGGTTCTCAAACCTGGTCCCAAGGCGCAAGGTTACAGCTCATTTTCTATTCTACCAGCATCTTAATTGTGTTCACACGATGTCCCAGGTGTTAATTATAGTCTTACAACTTCTAGCAAGAAAGAAAAACAGCAGCACAGAGTTGCGAACCATTCATCAACATCCTGTGTGAGAAAAGCCTTTGTGAGGGAACTTAATTGCTCACAAAAAAAAAGTTGAAAAGTGTCTCGGCTCAAATGAAAAGTATTGAAACGTTTACTCTTCTTCTCCGGAGATGCATATAGGGAACACACTTGATAAGAGGATTCTTACAGAAGATGCTGGGGTTTTAAATGCGTATGTGCTGCAACTTAATTCTATTCAGTTGACAAAATGGTAGCCTTTATTGACTCGAATTTTACATGACATTGCTCCAAAATGCTAAATATATTGTCACTGTCGGGCAGAAGCATTGTACAGTGTGTCCACTTTTCAGGAAGTGTAGAAAAAGAGCTCATACCGTGTCGTGTGACACTGTCATACTACTAAGTATAAAACAGGGCATTCATTTATGAAAAGATGTACAATAATACGGAGATACAATGATTCAATTAATGAGCGTAGCTCTTTATAATTCCTTTCTCCAGACAGTATACATACTTTGCGGGAACTTGGGGGGGTTGTCGTTGACATCGGACAGTGTGATGTTGACAGTGGTGGAGCCCGATAGTCCCCCGACCTGGCCGGCCATGTCTTTGGCTTGGATGACCACAGCATAGTGCTCTCTAGCCTCCCGGTCCATGTTCGACAAGGCCGTCCTGATGATCCCTGAGAGCGCCATGGAGAAGGAACATGACATTAGACTGACAGGCATTACACACCAAACAAGGTACAGTCAATCACACATCAAAGTGTTTAGCCGGTGGGCTAGGCGATATGACTTAAATTTTATATCAGGATTATTTTATACGTTTGCCTCGATAACAATCCGTTTTCGCAGTTTTTATATATATATTTATATATATATATAATATATATATATCAGGGGTTGACACTCAGAGGCACTTGCCCGTCGGGCAAGTACAGGTCATGTTCTACTTGCCCACAGGTCTTGCCCACTTGCCCGAAAAGTTAATCGTCCTTTATAAAACGATAGGTTAAATTTGAATTACTGTTCAATTAAACACTTATTTTTATACCTCAATATGTATGCCAAATATCTAAATAGCTATGAATATGACTATGGGTTGAAGGTAGGGTAAGTGGTATTTTTTGGTTAAAACAAAAAGGGTTTTGTTATGGGTTAAAGCTCTATATTCTGATAGTACTCATTGCTATAGAGTGTTTGTTCAGTAACAGGGGTCTCTCTGTCTCTCCAGCTCTTTGATAGACAGAAAATAAATGTCCAGTTAGGTGACACCATTTCAGCCAATCAGGAGAGAGTACCCATTTATCAGCTTCATTTTTATAATGTTCCAGTTCCAATTTTACATGCTAATTTCTTTGTGTCATCACCTCCAATTTCACTTGTTTAATCTGTATCCTGTCTGAGTTCTCTGTCCTGATTCGATAAAATTGGTATCCTGACCCGAAAAGGCATTTTCTGTTTAATAAAGAGCTGGAGAGACAAAATGTGCACCTGCCCGTGGGGCAACCAGATAGCAAACTTCACCTGCCCTACCATTTTATTTACCTGCCCCGGACAGGCGGGCAGGTGTTAGTGTCAACCCCTGTATATATACATATGTATGCTCCCATGGGTGCCAATTTACCAATGAGCAAGCAGGTGGGGAGGTGTTCAGTGTCTTTGCTCAAAGGCACTGTGACAGGAGGCTACTGAAGTATATGTTTACTTACTTTACTTTATTTGTTTATTTGCAGCTGCCTTTGATTAAGTTACTTTTCTTTTTTCTTGTTCTTTCTCTTCTGCACTGTAAATGCATCTGTTATTTTTTACTTCTCTTGTTTTATGCATCCTAATAGTCATTGTATAATTGTGTTTCCTTTGCTTGGGGTTCTGTGCAAAGCACAATACATTCCCTTGCTGTTGAAATGTGTTATACAAATACAATTGCCTTGCCGTGCCTATTTGGACAGGACAATGCACATTAATGAACATTAATACATGTAAGTGAAAATTCATTAACATAAACATGCCAGATTTAGCTAGAAGCTCATTTCCATCCATAGTCCCCAAACATAAAAACTATAAAATACAAACATAGCAAATACAGAAATGAACACACAACTCCCTATACAGTAGTTGGCCCATACTCAACCTGTAACCACCCATTTACAGTCTTTATGACTACAATTATGAGTGAGCAGGAAGCAGTTCATTATTATGTGCTCAAGAAGGTGCCATTACTGTTGGATCAAACATGTCTGACTGCCTTTCACAGTATTGGATCCTCAGACAGCATGACAGCTATGCACCCGACAACATTAATGATGAATCAGTAGAATACACCACTCAACCACTCAATACTGTGTCCAATAGCACATATCAACGGCTTCTCCAACTTCTTTTTTCTTGGTATGAATTGTATGAGAATGGAGGTTCAGTCAGCAGTTAACGAGAGAGAGAGAGAGAGAGAGAGAGAGAGAGAGAGAGAGAGAGAGAGAGAGAGAGAGAGAGAGAGAGAGAGAGAGAGAGAGAGAGAGAGAGAGAGAGAGAGAGAGAGAGAGAGAGAGAGAGAGAGAGAGAGAGAGAGAGAGAGAGAGAGAGAGAGAGAGAGAGAGAGAGAGAGACGGGGATAGAGAGGGTGGCTGTATGTTTGATGTGGAGAACGAGAGGGAGAATTAGCGGGGAGAGAGGAAGGGAGATAGAGGGAGAGAGCCTATATATCCATATTCATATAAGGCATACTGTAGATATTAGCACTAGTGAACCCCTAACTTCACATACTGTATGTGTCCAGATGGTAGTTGAGCCACCAATACACCTCCAGCTTACAGTGGAGTAGTGTTTCATATGATTATGATAAAGGGAAGGGATAAAACACACTGACATACAGAAAGCAACGTTTGAAAGAGAGAAATACAAATGGCTACAAGTGAAATGAAAAGGGCCTGAAGTAAATACAAAATTTGTCTGAATATTGCTAATAAAATAGATAATCTACAGTTCAAAATGTAGGGTCTGTGAGCCCATCCTTTCAAGGTTAGCCCTCCTCCACTTTTATTATATTTTAAATGACTATGCCTTGGTGCGGTGGAGAATGCAACTTTCTGTGGAGCCCATTCCATCATATTTATTACTACAATAACGTGGAGAAACGCAGCCATGAACTTTCCCTTGGCTAAAGCAATGATATATGGCCACCTCCCTGGCCATTATGGACATGGAACACATGTCCATGTCCCCCCCCCCACCCCCCCCTGTGTTCTCTGGTATATTTGAGCCACCCGTCTCCCATAAGGGTGATTCATATAGAGAATGTGCGAGAAAATCATTATTTCAAAATTACAAAACAACTGCAATTTAGTACATGTATAACGTTAGATTCAATATACAGTAACTGCACAAACAGCACAATTGGCCGATTGCCCTCTCCCTATACATAACAACATACATACATACATACATACACACACACACACACACACACACACACACACACACACACACACACACACACACACACACACACACACACACACACACACACACACACACACACACACACATACATATATACAATACATACATACATACATACATACAGTACATACAGAACATCCAAAAACCTCACTGCATCCACACGATTGTGTCAGCACAGCCAACATTCAGAAATATAATCTTATATAATATCAAAGCTCCATTGTGTGTTAGTTACGTCATTTGGGGTCACAGGGGATTGCAATTGCCATCCCCTAGTGTTCACATTTAACCTCAAATTCGGTTATTGTATGCATAAATATGCATATTTTCTCCACTTTTTAATTTTGTACAGATTAATCAGATTTTAGATCGGCGCTGAGTGCATCTTAATCTACTCCCGTCCATCTGCAGGTGACACACGTGTTATAGACATACTTACTTGTCTGCAACCATACATTCATTAGCCACTTTTAACTGGGCATCCCTATATTGGGAATGTTATTATAGGCGAAAAAACACTTTTTCCCCCCAAAATAGCTACTCCTAGCTGTTTTTCAAATAGGGTTTAAATGTCAACGTTTTTTTTTGCCATCCCCTACTTTTTTTCTGCAATGACGCCTCTTTGTGTTTCACTGCCCCAACCCATAAATGAGGGTATAATAACAAGCCATTATTTCAAAACAATTAAGGCACACCTCTCCTAATGTACTTCCTCCGGCTCCCCCATCTATCAAAAAAAACAACAACATTGCATGCACCCAGCAGAATATGCTAGCCAAAGTGAGACAGACTTACAGTAGGCACCGTTGGCAGTTTGTTTCTGCTTTGTTATCATGTCAAGTGAAGAGGTAGGTTAAATGTATTGAGCAATTAAATTGGATAATGCTTTTTCTGCGGCTATAGATTGTAATGGCCATTCAGTGACACTGTAGTTCGAAGGCATTTCGTGCCGATGTTAAAGAGCAAGGGAGACGGCAGGCTTTTTCATATAGCTCTGAGTGAAGAAGGGAAACAACATTTGCACGTATTGCTAAGTAATCTACCACTGTTTATCAATGAAACCATCATACAGCAATTACTATTTCCGGGCCTTGTGATTATCAGAAATAGCACAATGCAGCTTGAAACTATTTTGTTTAAATGTAAAGGTAACCTGGTAGACCAAGTAAACTATTCTCTACAGTACACACCGGTTTTGTTTTGTTTTGTCAGTCAGTCAGTCAGTCAGTCAGCCAGCCAGCCTGCCAGCCAGCCAGCCTGTCTTTCATTCCTTCTTCCTTCCTTTCTCTCTCCCTCCCTCCCTCCTTCAATAGGGAAAAACTAATCCACTCAAGCTCAGGCAGATTCCATTGTAGAAAGTGGGTCAAGGAACAAACAGGCCAGTGGAATTAACATCCCGGGGATCTAAGGTTACACATCGTCTGTCAAAGTCTCTTAGTCTATCTGTGCACCTTGGCTGATCCAGCAACAGCCTGCGACACATGGATCAACACTACCAGCAGCGGTTACAAAGCATTCCCTATCATAAGATGATCTTGAGTTGAACGCACCGCCGACACAAGTAGAGGGGGTAATCATGTGAGCTTAACTGCCTCTGCAGCAAGTAACATTCAACACATGATCTTGTATCAGGGCTTTAAAGTGGCCTAATCTCAGACAGCATAACCTTTCAAAGTGCAGGGTGGATAAGGTGATCAAATGCGACTTTATTTCAACCACTGTGTCCTGACATTTTCTGTTCATTCTTCATCTTGATATTTCTCTGCTGATATTTCCAGGTGGCGTGTACCATAAAAAGCCAGTATCAGCACGGCATTGAAGTGATTAATGAGATTCATAATGATTACGTCCATCTATTTGTCTTCCCTATGCAGTACAATTCCTCTTTTATTCTTCCTATAGAGACTGGAAGCTGTTGCTGTGTTTATCGGTTCCAAGTCAGTACATCAAAAATACCAATACACAGAGAATGCTGTCTGTTCTTGCAGCACAGATAGCATACATTTATAATGAATGCATGCATCTCAAAACCCCTTTCAAATGCCAACTCTAAGCCCGAGTGCACAGCTTTTCCTCCAATCATGCAGGCTCCTCCAATTACTCCTGGCTGGTTCTTGGATATTAACTGGAATCTTAGCATTTCTTAATTTAGGGTCTTCAAAAAGGGAGACGTCGCCAGGCGGCCAGTTTCCATTAAACCAACGGCAAGACAGACGTTCTGACCTTTTGCAGTCTCTTATTACTGCTTTACCCGTAGAAGGCCTGTTGCTCCAGAGCTGTCACTCATGGCGCTGTGGAGGGAGGTCAGTGTGCACACGCCAAGAAATATGAATTGTCCCCTGGCCCTTTCTCTCCCCTCCATCTTTTGATATCCACACATGAATTACCCCGCTTCAGACGATGCCCTGCCATTTGTCAACATGTCCGCTGCTTAGAAAGACACCACACACACACACACACACACACACACACACACACACACACACACACACACACACACACACACACACACACACACACACACACACACACACACACTATACAAGGCATTTAACTCACTCTATAAACAATGCATCCTCTCCCCCCAAAAAAAAATAATGTTTATGGCCCACTACAACTTTATACCCCTCAACAAATGATGCCCTGTGGCCATAGTGTCCTTCATACCCTGCCTGTCTTGCATCAGCTGATTTCACCAAGTGAAATGCTGCCCAATTCGAGCCTGGTCCGAACCACTGGAAAACCAGGACATTTACTGTATTTTGCACTGTACTGTAGTTTGACAAAGATCTGGCACCGACCAGCCAGGAGACTTAATCACACTCATCCCGACGTGCCAATGCCACAAAGCTGTGACTGAGTGAAGTTCTGAGAAGCTATGGTCGACTGAACTAAGAAGACAGCCTGATAAATTAGCAAACAAATAAGACAAAGAAGCCATTATGCATTGCTTGTTTTCCTGCAGTAATGCTAATGACTATTACAGCCAAATGATTTTAACATTAATGTTGTCAACAAACAACCTCCCCCAGCAATCGTCATGCCACACAAGCAGCATACGGAGAAGATTTGGAAGATTCAAAATATTAATCCATATGGCCCAAGGAAACCCCCCCCCCCCCAAAAAAAAACTTCAAAACAACAACAAAAAATCAGTGACTCCAATTAGTCCAGGGCTGAGCATGTACGAACTTTTCACTCAGAGGTTTATACAAATATTGAGTTATCACGCTGACCATAAAACCAGGCTAGGCATAAAGTTGCTTAACAATGTTGATTTGCGCTGAGAGCAGTGATCTCCATATAGGCATAATCTGGGCATGCAACGTGCCAATTTGGGCTGATGTCAGGCATGTCCATATTTGGGCTAATAACACAGCGTAAATAGTTGCATTATACCGTTAGTCTGCCCATATTTTTTACTTTTAGTTATTGTCTCCGCCAGAGGTGGAGAGTATGTTTTCGTTCCCGTCCCGCTGTGTCCCCCCCCTAGCCAAGCTAACATTGGTCAAGCTTCACGTGACACGTGACAATATGTTGTCACCAATGCTTTTGATTGGCTAGCGAGACGCATGACAAAATAAAATCCTATAAATAGGTGTGTCACTTCAAAAAACAAGTACTGTTTTTTGAAGTGAGGTAACATTGGTCAAGCTAACGGGATCAAGCTAACATTGGTCAAGTGACACGTGACAATATGTAATATAAATAGGTAAGACAGGATTAATCAGGAACAGTACTGGCGGAGACCTGTGCTCCGAGGAGCACATTCTCTAGTACTACTGTATGTATGTCTTGCTGCCCTGCCATTTGACCTTTGTGCCCACAAAAAAACTGCCACCTCAAAAAGTGAAGTTTCCCTTAAAATGATGCGTACAGCCAGAGTGTGAATGAAGGAATTGCAATTGATGCAGCACCACAATATTGCAAGTTGGGATAAGACCATTTTTTCTTTTGCGCCTGCAGCATTCGGTCCAACACAAGACAATGACCATACTATACACTGGCCCAGTGAGTGGTGAGGTGTAAATGATGTGTTTTCTTTTGAAGATGAGAACCTTGAGACATATCTTGATCCTTTGCCACTTGGTTCACACTCCTGGACACCTGCTCCGACTCTGCCTGAGTGGTGATATCGCAGGTAGTGGGAGCTACATCTCGGTGGAACTCGCCAGCTAATTTGGAAGATAATTGAGCGGGAGCTCACTTCCCCGAACAGTGGATCCGTTCGACGGAGCAAGACGGTTAGCCTTTTCCTCAACCCTCTCCAGTCTATTAAAAGTGGATACCATCACACTATCTGATGCTTTGTCTGGCTGGAAACTTCTAAAGGAGGACAATCGCCTGGGAGAACAAAAAGGCTTATGGCAGATTACCACCGCTATTCCTTCCCCTTCTTCAGGGCCCCTTGGTTGTTGGTACAGCCAATGCCGTGTTGTTGTGCTTCTGGAACCAATATCCCCAGACAACCTGAAAGATATCTTTATCTCTTTGGAGAAAAAAAAAAAAAAAAGTGGTATAGCCTACCTGTTGAAATACTGTGTTTCTCTATCATTCAAAGTCATTCAGTAACTAGACAGTAAAGTCAATTAGTTTAATTGTCTCCGCCAGGCCGAAGACGTGGCAGAAACTATGCTTGGCACCCATGCCCCAAATCTTTCAGATGGGCCTGTTATAGAGCCACCAAGAGGCCGATTTTTGCAACAAACAAAAAAAATCATATTACTCCTTCAGATTTGGTCAGAAAACCACGCAAATCGATTCATAATATCTCTATAGTCATGTGATCAAGACAGATCTGTTCAATTTTTCATAATCCATTCTGATTGGCTAACATTGGCTTCCAAAGTTTGCAGGATTGGTCCGTTTTGACCCCATCAGACCTTTTCGTGCACACTGCCATTAGGCAAAGGAAGAAACTCCACCTCAGAATATTCAAATCAACCTCTTGGTGGTGGCATGGCACTGCTAGGCTGCTATACATTTTGGCATATAACTCTTAGGTCTACAACCAAACTTGTATTTTTTCCCTGGATTCCTTGGATGATGATGCAACTCCCCATATAGGCCCATTTACACTTTTTTTTTTTTTTGCCATTTTGCTTTTTCTGCAAAACAGTTACACGCAACTCAGCCCCGCAGAAATATGCACCCATTTCCAGTTAGACCTAAGACTACTGGTGTCAAAGAACTACTGTGCTGACGTGATCTCCCACCCCAAGCAGGGATCTATGAACCTAGACCGCAAAAGAAGGGGCTTCTAATTCTAAAGGATCCTTCTCACCTGGCTAAAAAACTTCTTTATTGCCATTTATTCTCACAAGAGACTAAAAGGCATTAGGAGCAGAACAGGTTCCATAATAGCCCAAGCTGTCCACCTCCTTAATGGGACAGTTATAGCTGAGTGGGTAGAGAGACCGTCTGGTAATCATAAGGTCAACAGTTCGACACTCGGATCCCCCATCTACGAGTCGAAGTGTCCCTGTGCAAGAGACTTAACCTGAAGCCGATTCTACAATTGTCTTCCAATTCCCAACAGTATTCTGAAAAAAAAAACGTATGTTTCTAAATCAGTGGTGCTCAAACTTTTTCATGTCAAGGACCCCCAAAATGATATGTATTTTGCCGTGGACCCCCATCTCAAAATATATTGTTCCAGGGACCCCCAGAAGCAAAGATTTGAGCTTGAAAACAATACATATTCAAAGATTTGCACACATTTTCACGATTTTTCTAAAATAACAGATCTACAAGTTCATAGCGCGGCACTCGGTGCCGCTCTATGAGCTTGTATATCTGCTATTTTTGAATAGCCAAAGTGTAAAATAATGCTTTTTAGCTCAATTGAAAAAGTGACATATGGGTTAACCCCATAGCTCTCCACCGTGCGCTCGGCTGAGAAAACCAAATACTGGGTGAATGCAGAAAAGTTAATTCCCCTCCCCTGGGGACAATACAATACTTGTTTTGCCTTAACTCAAATGTAGCACTGGAGGCTAAATAAAAAGGTTAAATAACTTTGCAATAAGGTGGATGTTTCTAAGGCACTTAATGCACTTCATCTAGAGGGCCGTTTGACGTCGCTGCTGTCGTTTATCTATGGTGTACGTTTGGATTTTATTTTACCCATTTGTTGCCTGCTTTTATGATTATTGTATGAGTTGGATAACATTATCTGTTTTGTACTGTGTTTAATGTATTCAGAATCAGAATCAGTTTTATTGTCACATCACAGGTTTACAAGGTAAAAAAGTGGGTGAAATTCTTTTTTGTACATCGTTCCCATCGCAACGTTAGTTTCCATAGAAAGAAGAGGGGGGGGGGGGAGAAGAAGAGGTAGGGGGGCAGGTGGGAAGGAGATCAAAACAAGAGAGCAACAGAAGGCCAGACAAGTTATCTACATATTTACAAATTACCTGAGATAAAAAAACTAAAAAAACTAAACTAAGGTGCCTGAGCATAGCAGCAATGTATTGTATACTGTGCATGTTATACTTATACTGTGCATGATAGACAATGGACGTTAAGGTGCTTAGAGGAAAAGGAGCACAATAAAAAAATACCAAAAAAAGTCAGTGCGTTATACAAGGGATTAAGGTGCAAAAGGTCAGTGCGTGTCCACCTAGAGTGGACTGACCCTAGTATAATCCGCGAGTAGCTCCATGAGGGAGTGCAACAAAAAGTCATTTGTACCTGGTGTAGTCCACAGGTGTGTCCGAGGGGGGGGGCTAAAGTCCAAGTCATTGTCCCTGGTATAATCCACAGGTGTGTTCAGGAAGAGCCAGAAAAGTCTGCGCCGCCTGCTGTCAGGCTGCTGAACTCATCCAGGCTTATGCCCCATTCAGCATTCTGACAGCAGCTGGATTGAAACTACACCAAAACCTGGTGGTGGAACTCTTGATACTGCGGTAGAGCCCCTTGCCCGGTCGCGGTCGTTGTAGGGGGTTGAACAGTCTGTGACTTGGGTGGTGCTTGTCCTTGATGATGCGCTTGGCTTTGACCACGCACCGCTTTTTGTACAGTTCCTGTAGCGCTGGGAGCTCGATTCCCATTATCCGCTCTGCCGATCGCACTACTCGTTGTAGGCTGATCTTTTCTCGGGCAGTGCAGTTCCCGTACCAGGCCGTGACACAGCCTGTTAGGATGCCTTCAACAGAACTGTTGTAGTACAGCCATAATGTATTATGTATTTCATGAACGAGACAATTTCTGTCTTTTTCAGTCTTTATTTAAGCAAACTCAAATGATACAGCTCGAAAGACACTGTTATACCATGTGCACGACAGGCTACTACAAATGTTACTGAGGGCACTACTGGCGCTAATAAGACACCACCACTATTGATAATTCCTTGGCAATAATCATTTAGCATTGCACAAAATTATTCTGGTCACAACCAGGGTTATTATAGTTAACTAAAACTAACAAAATAACGAAAACTAGAACTGATTAAAAGAAAATGGATAATCAGAACCATTAAATTGTATTTCTGAGTTATATTGAAGAAATAAAGGTCCTACGTCAGTAATTATTTATACTGTAATTAAACCCTGCATTGCAGACCAAAAGGGAAATACAAAACTGTTGCTTTTGTCTGACCCAAAATTAATTAAACAAATGAATAATTCAATTCAACTAAGCAATCAGTGCATTGACGTTCAAAATACAAATGAACAGAACAATATCACACATTTATGTGGCAGTGTCACAATTTGTTAAAAAAAACTGAAAACCTGAAAACTGAAACTGTATTTACAAAACTAAGTAAAATGATAGAGAAAATGTCCCTAGTTTTAGTCCTTAACAAAAACCTTCAAACATAGCAAAGATAGCAGATCTAGAAGTTCACAACTCTGCTATTTTTGCTATTTTTCTGACCTTGTTGATTCTTAAGCCCCTCACAAATCCACATTACAATAAAAAGCTAAAACGAACACTAAAACTATTAAAAACTAAACCAAAACTACACTTTTTGAAATAAAATAAAAATAAATTCAGCGGGTTATTGCACGTTAAGTGCACAGGGAGGGTTGATAGCTGCCGATTGACTGACAAAGTGGCGTTGATCCGACCGCAGGCAGGGCTAATCCATGAGCATCTCCATCTGTGTCAGCTACTTCAATAAAGTCGAACACTCCCAAATCCCAGATCAGCAGAGAAATTAGCCTACTTAAGATGCAGAGGGGATTGGGGGTCGTCGTGTAATGTGTGTGTGTGTGTGTGTGTGTGTGTGTGTGTGTGTGTGTGTGTGTGTGTGTGTGTGTGTGTGTGTGTGTGTGTGTGTGTGTGTGTGTGTGGGGCGGGTTTGTGTGGGTTCAGGAGACATAACACTCTAGAGGAAAACCCTTGCTATCTCTTGGGGCAAGTGACACATCCTCAGTCGCGATGGAGAGTACAGGATCCCGCTATGAAAAAGGATAAATGTCATCAACCACAATATTATTTTGCTGAGATACATGACGCTTGGTTTGAAATTTGCAAAGCATGTAATAAAGTGAGCGTAATTCACCGATATTGTTTCTTAAGTAGTTTCTCTATTTCATCACGACATAAGTAGTATGACTCATTTTTCCTTGCGGAAACTTTCCCACGAGACAGCAACAGGTGAAAGAGCAAGTACAACAATCGCTACTACGGTGCATCTAAATACTTCCATTTTGATTATTATTATTTAATTTCTAATTTGAAAAGGATATACTATCTAAAGTAAAAGCTTTGAGTTAGCTGAAAGGCTTGACTTTGTTGGCAGCCTCATTTCCTGATGTCGTTAGGCATCCTAGAATACATTTTATTGTAATGTTTCTCCCCACAGTTCTACCTCTGTAACACTGCAGTGAAATCGTGCTGTGAACATTGAATGTTATCTCAGACTATACAACTTGTTGATCACGCCCAGATGCCAAGAGAGAGATTAAGGGGATTATATTGAAGAAATAAAAACTGACTTCGTGGACATAATGCTATAAATACGGGTTTGTTTATACACATCACACCTCAGTATATTACAAATGATAATTCAGTACTTTCCCCCCTAGACTTGATCTATTATATTCCAGGAGAAGAGCAATTCTACAGGCCTCAGTGGGAGGCTCTCTTTTGCACTTTCCTTCCTTTACGTTAATCAAATTTGTTTTATGTCATATTCTATTCGGCTATCAAACAAGTCTTCATCATGGTTTGAACAGTGGGCCAGATTTATGTCCTATACATTACGCTTTGAGCTTCATGCAATACCTCTTGTTAACCAGTAATGGTCCTACCTAACCACAAGATCAATTTCTCTTTGGGAGAGTAGGAAGACCATCTCCAACCATCACAGCTGTGTTAGTTAGCATTGTATTAACATATGCCCATATAGATTGGTTAAAATAACGTATTAAACATATTTATGAAAATAAATTCCGGATTGCAGCTTTAAAACTTTCCTGAATTTGAGGAAAGTGGCCATAGCCTTGAGACCCTGCATCAATTTTCTGAGTGGGTGTGGACTGGATAGTGATTTAGCGTCTTGGTACCAAGGATAAACCTTTTGTTGTGTGCCCCAGTGAGTTCTGAACCTCAGTCCTGCCAGCACTTCAAAGTACTGCTAGCTTTCATTCTAGACGCCAGGGACACCAGGTGAATAATGGTACACAATAGAACAGGAAACTTGCAAGGCCGAAGTTGAAGAACACTTAAATACCATGCATACTTTCGGTGAAAACTATGCATTTTAACCAAGGAGGACCACAATGGAAATAAGACGTGCTATTTCAGTGAATGCACTGTATTGTACTTGTGTTTCCCTTTTTTTAACATGCTGTAACGTTCAAATAAAAAGAACATTCAGTGAAAATAGCAGATCTACAAGCTCACATTGAGTCCCGATGCAACATTACGAGCTTGTAGATCTACGTACGTCAAATAGTCAAAACTATTTGACGTACATTATAACGGAGTATACGGTTGGAAGTAACTGGTTCCAGATTCCAGATCACTTGTGTGGACAACAACCAAATGTAGAACACAAGGCTATAGATCCGTAATAGGGGACATAAAGTGGTAGTATCACAAAACAAAATCAAATAACTACAACAACAATGGTATACTATTATGACACAAGTACATTGCGAACCCACTTGCAGATCTACAAGCTCTCAATTGATATGTTAGAAGTAAGATTGCATAAGTAATTGCAGATTACTTAATAAATGATACTATATCTAGGCCAGTTACAATGGAAACAAAAAAAGAAATTGTTCTTGCATGTCCTTTCAGTGGTATTATACAGTGTGTGCACACATGTACATGAATACATGTTGACAAAATGTGCTACTTGAAAAGGATTTTGACACGTGGTGTTCACACAACCTTTTGCATTGTTTATTACATAAAGCGCAAAAGCGATACAATCTGAGACTACATCATAACAACGCATTGACATACTGGCATTGTCACAGATTTGGGAAACAGCTGACAACTGTTGACACATAAACTTGCATTGGACTACAGAAGCAATGCACTGACAGTTAAACGACAATTTTGTAAATTGTTAGTAAGTCGCACTGAATTTTAAACAAGTGCAACACAGTCGGGAGCGCTAGGATGCACGTGCGCACGTTACCGGGGGAACATTGCTCTTGATGTTTCATGGGCAGAGTAAGGACACATCATCCAGCTGACATCCACCAGTGGCCAGTCCAGGTGGGAACCAGCAAGTGTAAATGATCTGAGCTATATATACACCTCTACAAACATAATCACACTGGAATGTT
Source organism: Gymnoscopelus braueri (assembly GCF_963280865.1). NCBI lineage: Eukaryota > Metazoa > Chordata > Actinopteri > Myctophiformes > Myctophidae > Gymnoscopelus > Gymnoscopelus braueri. The sequence continues at coordinate 32,730,297 of NC_137623.1, forward strand.
TGTTTCAGTGCCCACGACACAGACCAAAGCCAGCATTCCCCTAAAGAGACCAAATTGAATTACCTTGTCCCAGGGAGCTCCCCGGGGTAATGTGGTACCTAACAGTCAATTTATCTGCATCTATTGAAGGGAACAAACAACACAACCTCCTCCGGGGGGAGGATGGAATTCAAAATTTCCTCCGGCGTCCTCAGAGTGATCGCTCAAATGATTCCGACAAACATCTTCTTCTAAACATGGCCTGCAAGGGGGTATGGTGGTATGCTTTGCCACAACCACAACTTATTGTTAGATTTTTTTGTCCATGGGATAGTAAGAAAACACAGATTCACACCTGCTAAAAGTAAAATCATATTATTGATACGGAAACAGGTAATTGTTTGTATAGGCCAGTTATGTATAGGCCAAAATATGAAGTGGCTTGCTTAGCCGCCACAATGCGGCCGATTTCTAAATGTGGGTGCAGGTTCTTCCCTGGCCTACTGGGCGTGTGTTAGGCCTTTTTCTTTTTTGCCAAAGTCACATTGTCTTTGACTTAGGCAACATAAAATGGCATAGGTCACACACTTGACATTGGCCATTATACTACTGGGTGGGAACAGCATGATTATTATTATTTTTTTACCAGAGGTGGCCAGTGTCATTAACACATCCACCGCCAGAGGTTAATCTCATAATGTACTCACCAGTGCCAAGGTGTTTTTGTTGTTTTTTTGTTTTTTTCATGTCGCCATAGATCTTGTTAAAATCCTTAAGATTGAGCGCTACACGGTCTGTTTACATCCGCGCGATCTCCCTGTATCTCCCAGTGAAAACCACGTGTCAAACGGGGCATCCATGTTTGAGTTAGAGCGGATTACGTTAAACAGTGAAATGCGAGGAGAAAAAACTACAGGAAGAGAATTGAGTTTCAGTTTCGTCTGTAGAATGGGAGCGGGCGTGAGCGTCAAAACCGGATCCCAAATAATTCTATTTCCTGTCATCAAACCGGAAACGGAAGTGGATCAAAAAAAATCCGAAAGTGCACCCGGACCGCGCATGCGCGAAAAGACCGCAGCCCGTAGGACTACGGGCTCGGCGCTTAACCGTTGGATTTAACGGCCCGTAGAACTACGGGCCCGGCGGTAAAGGTGTTAAGTGCTGACTTAGGCAAAAAAAATTAAATCCTCAGAAAATGGTCATTATTATAGGCCATTATTTTAGGAAGCTGACGATGTGCGATAGAGCAATACGTGACATATACTGTATGTGACCTACTGCATGTGACAGGCGACGTATGCAAAATGTGATATTCAATAGGTGATATAATATGTGCATTACTGATTTGGTTTACTGATGCAAAAGGAAAAGGAGATTCTGCTCTCATCAGTCCTTGCTTGAATCATATCTACATGTATTAGTGTCAAACTGGAAAATGATCACTTCAAAACTCCAGAAATTACAGGTTAATACTGGCCCACTGGAATAGCTAAATGTACACAGTGGTGTAATCCCGGCAGGGTAACCTACTGTTAAGTAGGTGAAAGTGTCAATGTCCATATGTCCGGTTGAAGTGTACTTAAGAGTGACACTGAATGCTAATCTGCTCACTTCACAAAGGTTAATAGCTAACTCATTGGTAACCACGACATGTGGTCACGGAGGACAAGTGCAGAAAGGGAAAAAAACGAAAATGTTATAAATAAAACATAAAATGTGTGAAAAATAGAGTGTTTTTCTCTTGCATTTACCCTGAAATAAACAACCCCAAAACTGCTGTCATTGGCTGAAAAAGACTACTACTACTACTACTACTACTACTACTACTACTACTACTACTACTACTACTACTACTACTACTACTAGTAGTAGTGTTAGTAGTAGTAGTAGCAGTAGCAGCAGTAGCAGTAGTAATAATCTAACAATTTTGCTTTTAATATTACCAGAAACACATGGTGAGCTCTCATTTAATTAACCAAGAAGCAATCATTTACTTATGATTCTAACAAATATGGTCACATATGTCACCATATTTTTGTCAATTTACCAAACCATAAATAACTGGAGTTTGATCAACACACAATTCCCTCTGGGAAAATACATTTATTATCTCAAAGCCTCTCTCTCTCTCTCTCTCTCTCTCTCTCTCTCTCTCTCTCTCTCTCTCTCTCTCTCTCTCTCTCTCTCTCTCTCTCTCTCTCTCTCTCTCTCTTTGTATGGGAGTATTTAGGTCAAGCCATGAGACAGTCCCTTCAGGGATTCCTCCAGGACCATATGTCCAGGCCAAATGCCACCACTACCTTCTGTCACTAAATGATTTCTCCTTATACCTTACAGAACCGTGTGAAGCCACCTTGCTATTTCTGGTAGCCAGTTCACAGAGCAAGAGCCAAACATAGTGTGTGTGTGTGTGTGTGTGTGTGTGTGTGTGTGTGTGTGTGTGTGTGTGTGTGTGTGTGTGTGTGTGTGTGTGTGTGTGTGTGTGTGTGTGTGTGTGTGTGTGTGTGTGTGTGTGTGTGTGTGTGTGTGTGTGTGTGTGTGTCCTCAGTGGTGTGAAGTAACAAAGTACATTTACTCAAGTACTGTACTTTTTACTTTATTGGAGTATTTCCAATTTTCAGTACTTTTACCTCTACTCCACTACATCTCAGAGGCAAATATTTTACTTTTACTCCACTACAATTATTTGAACATGTTAATCAATAGTTACTTTGTAACTGTAGATTTAGATTATTATTATTACCACTTCAGCCCTATACTTCGGCTATTTGAAAATAGCTGATCTACAAGCTCACAGAGGTTGTAGATCAGCTATGTTCCAAAGATCTTTGCGTGTGAGAGTATTTCTACATTGCAGTATTGATACTTTTACTGAAGTACAGAATGTGAGTACTTCTTCCACCACTGTGTGCGTGTGCGTGTGAGTGTGCGTGCGCGTGCGCGTGCGTGCGTGCGTGCGTGCGTCAGGGCTAAAACAACAGCTCTTGTGATTGACATGCTGTGATAAACGGAGAGAACACTGCCCCGGCTGCTGCTCAGCTGTGTGGCCCATGGGGAGACACACATGACCCGAGGTTCTCAAACACATCCAGTGCGTTCAGCTTTGTACTTTGTAGATTTGGATTATTAGTACAAAACACACTAATCATTCAGCCCTATATATATTTTGGCCATTTGAAAATATCAGATCTACAAGCTCACAATGCGTCGCAACACATTGTGAGCTTGTAGATCTGCTATTTTTTTTGATACATTTGCTCATAAGGTACCCGTAATTAACGCTTAATTTATGATTACTTAATACATTATTTAAGTCTTAATTAAGCTTTAATTAAGCATTCATTAAGCATTCATTCCTTGTAATTCACGTATCAGGTAACTTTGCTTAACTAATGATTAACTAATGCCTTTAAGTAATGATGAATTACAAGGAATTCATGATGAATTCATGCTTAATTAATGCTTAATTAACGCTTAATTAACGCTTAATTAACGCTTAATTAACGCTTAATTAACGCTTACATAATGTATTAAGTAATCATAAATTAAGCGTTAATTACGGGTACCTTATGAGTGTTACCGATTTTTTATACATTTTGAACTTCTGAGATGGGACATTCAGCACAATGACTATTTTACTTTTGGTACTTTAACTACATTATCATACCAATACTTGTGTACTTTTACATTTTGAATTCCGGACTTTTACTTGTACATTGCAGTATTGATACTTTTACTTAAGTAAAACATGTGAATACTTTTACCACCACTGCTAACCATTTCATCCATTGACCACGCGCATGTCGTGCAGGGAATGATTATCGTAGGCCCTCCGAAAAAACCTAGAACACACCACTGCCTGCACCACATGAGCACGCCAACGCAACCCCTTTTCGACCAACCTCGGTCGCAAGCCGCATGGGATCGCATGCGAACGAACCACATCAGCGAGTCCAAGCGTTATGCGTGTTCCTCCCCTACATTGATCGAGTAAGGATTAAAAGGAGGTTCCACCGCGCCTCAAGCACCAAAATCAGGCTGGTCTGGTGCATCTCAGGAGCAAGACACATAATAGCAGGGAGGAAGAAAGCACTGGAGCGGCTCGAATAATTGGAGCCTATTCTTTAATAGAGCAGGGTGCATGGCAGGAATGACAACGTTTCCATGTCAGTTACATCGAAGATCTTCAGTCAGTTACATCAAGATGTAACTCACTGACTATTAAAGAAAAGGCTCCAATTGTTGCTCCAGTTCTCTCTTTTTACCTGATCGTAAAGCATAGCCGCGGGAAGATGTTTTAGGTTAAGGGTGCTGTATGCGCGCGCATGCATGCGTGCGTAGCGAGTGCGCGCGTGGACCAACACGTGGACGAATTTGTTACTTTTTTGGGGGGGGGGGTTTGTTACTTTAATTTGGTTCATTCGGTTCCAGAACACATATTGCACTAAATCCCCCCCAATTATGCAAAACATGTTTTAATAATTGTATTTAATTTATATATATATATATTTTTTTTTCATAGATTATTTTCAGGGGGTGCTGCAGCCCCCCCAGCACCCCTACATCCCGCGGCTATGTCGTAAAGAGTTCAATAGCGGGGCGACACTGCAGCAGCAGACTTGCATTAATGTATGTAGAAGGAATAATGTGTGTGTGTGTGTGTGGGGGGGGCGGGGGGGACTGATAGGTAGAGAGAGGGAGGGAGGGAGGGAGGGAGGGAGGGAGCGAGCGAGAGAGAGAGAGAGAGGGGCGCGCCTGCCAGGTCCTCTATCACGTCCTCAGCATACCCCACACAGAATTACAATGTAGACAAGATGCTGAGTCAGCTCCAAAAAACAACCCAACATGTTCTGAGTGCGGTGCTGCATACAGAAGCAAAGGAGAAATAGCTATTAAGCATTGCTACAGAATACCAACGTAACCTATATATAGTGTTGCTGACGCTGTCGGGTGTAAATCTTGTATGTCCCAAACCGCTACTTTTCAGGGAATGGGTACTGATATAAATCCAATGTAGTATTTAGTCACACGCTCTTGTTAATACTTTTCATCGGTTTAATATCCATAACACAAACGGACGTAACAACTTTCAACCTGGTGTCCTGTATATTGGGCATGTCCAGGCGTCATCAATATGTCCGTACATGGACAAATGTGTCCGCGGAAAGACTTGTCCTTGTCCGTAGCAAAGTTTTACATAACATTATTAATGTTCTTATTTTGATCACAAGACCTAGTTAATGAATATTAGTCTTCAGGTTTTCTTCAAAATAGGATTTACTATGACTCTATGGCACATAGGAGTCCACTAGTACTAGTGTGGTTCTCAAATGTTTCATTTGCAAGGACCTCCTTAACTCTGAGAGTGTTCAAATGGAACCAAATGGACCCGTAAGGGTCCATTTGGTTCCATTTGAACACTCTCAGAGTTACAGGACTGTTATGGTCATTCAGGGCTAGCTCTCTATGTGTTTTTGGTAATATTATTGTCCACTCATTTTCTATGTCCGTGGCAAAAATAGAATTTTGACAAAAATGTCCACCACAAGCCTGCATGGCGGTGACCCCTGGGCATGTCATTATAGGTGAAGATTTTTTTTTTAAGTTTCCAAAAAGCTCACAACGTGTCATATAGAGCGTCGCAGTTCCCGCCCACTTCCTGTTTTTTTTGGTGCCGGAAGAAAAAACTCAATGCATTTTTCCATTGACATTTCCAAAAATATTTATATCTATTAATTTAAGCCTCGAATCAAGCCATCACGAGATGACATGAATCATGACCATAAAACGTTTTTTTCTGTGATTTTTTTTTATTTTATATTTAATTATATGATATACTATATTTAATAAATACCCTTTGTTTTGCCGTTTTCAACAAAACAAAAATCACAGAATCAAACGTTTATGGTCATGATTCATGTCATGTCATGATGGCTTGATTCGAGGCTTAAATTAATAGATATAAATATTTTTGGAAATGTCAATGGAAAAATGCATTGAGTTTTTTCTTCCGGCACCAAAAAAAACAGGAAGTGGGCGGGAACTGCGACGCTCTATAGTGATGTGTTATGATTTTTAGGTCTGCTATTTTTGCGCAATACTTTTATGACAAAGTATAAAATAGGGTATTAATTTAAGGTATGAAAAAATAGAGAGATAGAGAGAGAGAGATTTTTCTCATTACCATCACTTATGTATAACATAGATTTTCTTTAATGCTTTTTTTATGCTTTTCTGCCTCAGTAACACTGCAGTGAAATTCCGCTGTCAAGTTGAACCATGTTCTGCTGTTGGCATAAAGGTGGACATGTTCAGCAAATTTGTTTGTGCCGCTCGTTCATCAAATCCTTCATGCTTTTACATTAGCTTTCATCGTCTCCGTGGGGCCAAGAGTTGTTCCAGACAGCAACGACCTGACTTACGTGCGGGTCGTTGCTCCAGTTGACCGCGAGGACGAATGATTTGTTTGTGCATTTTGGAAACGACAAAACCTTTTTTTCCACATGCACACTCGTGCACAGCACAAAAGCACTCACAATGCTATTTCCCTATCTCCCCTTTTCCTTCCTTTGTCTAGCACTCACCCCATCTCTCTCTCTCATATTGGCGACACATGCATGCAATACCAGTGCAGGCAAGCACTGCTCACATCAAAGGTAGATATTTTGCACTTTGTGCACTGCAGGGTCTGCAGTATTAACATTTAATAGAAAGGACCTTTCAGACAAAAGATGGATTTCTTTTTAAACACAGCATGTTGACAACCCCCCCCCCCCCCCACACACACACACACACACACACACACTCACACACCCCTCCCTCTCTAAAAGGCGGAGAACAATAGCAAAAGCATCTCCGCAAATGTCTCCCCTGACCCCTGAGGAGCCAGTTATGGCCTTTCTAAAAGGGGAGATGGAGGTGTGCAATACAGCAACGGCAATAAGGTCAGTCCATCATTCCATTGTGGTCGTGTTGCGAAGTCTTTTACGATCTCGGCACGCACGTGCAGCAGTAACATACTTGGGGATGTTTCATTGCCAGAGCATGCAGTGCAGAGTGGCAGTCAGTGTTGCCAGAGTTTGTGAGAGAAACAAGCAACCAGGTCTATGAAAATAAGCCCAAAAGAAGCGACTATTAATAGGCCGCACTTTAAATGTATAATTATGATCATAATATAAAAACATGATTTTTATACATCGGCTATTTGAAAATAGCTGATCTACAAGCTCGGCGCGTTATAGCTTTATAATGAGCTTATGGATCTGCTAATTTAAAAAACTTTTGAGAAAAAATGGGGAACATTGTGAAAATAAAATTGAACACAAATATGGTATGGGAGTCCCTGGCACAAAATGTTTTCAGATGGGGGTCCGTGGACAAATACAACATTACACAGCAAGCCCAAAATACGCAACTACACTTTAGAAACAAGCCCAAAAAAACGCAAACCGCAACTACCAATATACAAGCAACTTTACAGAAGAAGAAGCCCACAGTCGCTTATAATAAGCGGACATGGCAACACTAATGTCTCCCAAGTCTCCCCATCACATACACACACTGGTTCAGGATTCAATTGTTTTTGAGTCTTCTTTCATTTCATTCATTTGAAGATAATGGAAGGCATTGTACGTAGAACACAATATTGTACACATTAGTAATTTGAATGAATGGCAATTCTACTTGAAGCTCATTTAAAGCCTTTTGATTATGAAATGGTGAGATCTTCAATGGCATACTCGTCTACGATATATTCTTAGATCAATGAGTTGCGGGCAAACATCAGGTACCAGCTTAGTTACAAGATGCGTGCGCAGCACTTTTTGGAATGAAACCCCTCCATTCGACTTTGCAATGATAATTAGCACAGCTGCAAGGACAAGAACATTCACACGCTCTCAACACTGCCAGCCTTGCACATTTGCACTGCACCTGTTTTGGGATCGACGGAGAAATATGGCTGTCCTTGTAGAATGCTGTACACTATCCTCGCGCTGTTTCCATATGTGGGATCATCAGCATCAGTGGCCGTGACTTGGTACACGGATGTGCCTGCAAATGAGAACAGCAGAATTATTATTTCACCGTATGTTGCTATTCTCGCATTAGGCTTGTTTGGTTTCTTTTACACAAGAATCATATAAAACAATAGTGGACAGTAAAGAGGAGAATGAAAGGAAATTCTGTCATGAGCCTTATTTGAACTAATGATGTGTTGGTTGATTGATTGGTTGATTTGAACGTCATGTTAATACAGAGAAATACAAGTACAATCTTGTACAAACAGACATAACAACAAGAGTAGACCTGTGTGAGTGAGGTAAGCAGTCTAACAACAGTCGGGCATCATATCACTGTATAGCTTCATTTCACTTGCTTACATTCGAAATTACTTGTAGCATGTCGCTAGTGTGAGCATGTGTGAGTGCAGCATCAGCCTGATGGAGCGCTAACTAGGTTTAATTGATTGATCGAACACTTTATTAACAAGTTTGTTAACAGTACAGGTGGTGGAAGGCGCTAGGGCGGCGCAGTGGTTAAGTGCCTGCCCACCACCGCAGAGGTTGTGGGTTCGAATCCATTGTGGTGCGTCCGGCTTTGTCGAGTGTCTACACGGACACAATTGGCCCGTGTTCGGGCGGGGAGGGTGATAACTGGCACCTGGCAGACAGGAGGAGTATAACGAAGGCTCTACGTCCTCCCGGTGGGGTCTCCTCACTTGCAGGTGAGGCAGTAGGATACAACACACAGAAAAGTGGGGAGGACTTATGCTAAAAGGATGAAATAAAAAAGCCCCAGAGCACTTGTTTCCATTGTACTCAATTCATCAGTAAAACATACAATACCTATTTGTATAATTGTATATTTATTTGAGGTATTTCCTTTACCAACTGGCGGCGGCGTGGCTGGCATTGTCTGCATTCGTCTCCATTATGACTCATTCCAGGGTGGGTTCTTTCAGATGAGAGCTTTTAATGCAGCACATCCTTTGTTGAGAGCGGGCACTGTGATTGGTTTCCTCCGGTGGGGAACAGCATGTGGCCATTGCATTTTTAGAAAAGGGCTTTTATTATATTCACTGAGAGCAGGTACAGTGATTTGTTTACCCCCTGTAGTGTATAATATATGAACCGTATGAACTATATTTTGAGTCTACCACCAAGACCTTCTGATTTTCTATTAGGAAGCCATGCTATATAGAAATTCAAATGCATTGACATGGCTGCTGGAAAAAATGACTGAAGTCCTTAATCCATCATTCCGTCGTTTACACATCGTTGTAAATGTGCTTTATAAATAAAGTTGCGTTGAGTTGAGTGCCTTGGGCACAAACATTTTGAAAAACACTGCTATAGCACAATAGATAATTAGATTGTGTATTGGTAAATCTCTCACAACAGACTCACTGACCAAAGAGATTGATAATGTGATGTATCCTTTTCAATTCACTCACAATACACTGCTAATGTACTTTCAAAGTGACTGCAATAGCCCACAATGCACTTCAGCTAAAGTGTTCAACTGCTGTAATTCATTTCTTCTTTTTTGAAATACTTTTCCAACAGGAGCACCATATTAAAGCACCTGTCCTGACAGGAAATGTGCAAGTAATGTATGAACACATTATTCTCCAAAACGATTTCCTAGAGCCCATTAGAAGAGCTTCAGCCCAGTATGCTATAGCTACAGTACTTCGGATGTCTTCAGATGGGAATCAAACGCCTGTGGAAGCCATTGATATTTTTTACTGTGCTCAGGGTATACGGCAGATCATCTTTCTATTAGGGCCCTGGGCACATATCTAATCTTATTCGTACCACCGCCTTGTCTGCTGCATCCGCTTTCATCACCTCCCATTGGTTTCAATCCATCTCTTTCTACTGTCCTAAGTTGACTTATTGCAGAGAGGCCACAAAACATAATGCCCTTTTAAAAACTCAAGGTTTTTCTAACAGAAAAAAGGATTACTGCCACCAGTCTCTAGATACATTATTTGCCATCAGTGGAAAATGACCTTGCACACCAACAGGCACCAATCTTGTCAAAGTCAACACTACAATACATCTCACGTAGTTGCAATCTATCAAGCCATTACATATTAGGATACATTGATGACGATAACACTACCTTCAGGAATCCCCAGTCAGTGGCGTCAGTTCAGCAAAAGCTAAGGTATGGCAAGGTTAGGGTTGCCAACTCCCAGAGATTAGAATAAGGGACACTTATACTGGCCTGGCCGTATGGCCGAATTGTTTAAAATATTCATGATTTATATATTTTATTTTATAATATTTATTTATTAGAAAAATATTTATTTTCCCTGGAGCCAAGGTATGGCACCTGCCATACCTTGATATAGCCAATTGACGCCCCTGTCCCCAATAGGTGGCCCCCAGGCCAGGTGCATGAACATTTACAGCCACTAACTAGCAGCAACTAGCATCAACTAGCATGATGGGAGAGAAACATGCCTGTCTGTTTATCAGTCCCTCACCCACATGCTGTGTGTGTGTGTGTGTGTGTGTGTGTGTGTGTGTGTGTGTGTGTGTGTGTGTGTGTGTGTGTGTGTGTGTGTGTGTGTGTGTGTGTGTGTGTGTGTGTGTGTGTGTGTGTGTGTGTGTGTGTGTGTGTGTGTGCACACACGTGCGTGCGTGCGTGCGTGCGTGTGTGTGTGTGTGTGTGTTAGGCCATGATGACATCACACTTCATACTCATCTGTGGCTGTGCCTAACTCTACCCGTCTCCCCTCTCCCATCACGCTGGCACACCTGCAGCAGATTCCCCAATAGCTACAGCCCCAATTACCACCGCTGTTTAAAAGACAGCCTGCTCAGTTTCGTGCAGACACAGAGCCAGCAGCAACCTCAACCCCACTGTTATGATTATTTAGGCCTTGAGGGCCTTTTCTTTTCAGCTATTATGTTAGTTAGGTTTGCCTGGAGAAGCCCGGTAGTCCTACTTTTTTAGATTTTAAATGTGTGTAGTTTTTGACTGTGTGTCACACACAGTCCTATAGACACCCCGCAATAAGACGGTGTGCACTCCCGTTTATATTTATACCCAAGCCAGGAAAGGGGTCGTGGCTGTGGAAAGGGGGCACGCCTTTAAAAAAAAAAAGGCAGGCCATTGCTATGACCGCAACCAGCGGACAAGGCCAGACAGATCCCGTCCACCGATTGGTTGTGATATCGCCCTGACAACCAACCACAACCAACCACAACCAATAAAACCCACAACAGTCCCTTCGGGCTATAGGATCTATCCTAAACTACGGCCTCCTGGAGATGGGATCCTAAAACTGTGCCTGACTCGAAAAGTCTTGTTGAGAGCAAAATGAACAGCCCACGGTAAGGGTATTGCCTTACAAGGTTGTAAGAGGAATTCCCTCATCTGACTGACGATCTTGTCAGCGTCATAGCCAGTGGTGTAAAGTACATTTACTCAAGCACTGTACTTTTTCGGGGTATTTTTACTTTACAGGAGTATTTCCATTTTTCTGTGCTTTTACGTCTACTCCACTACATCTCTGAGGCAAATATTATACTTTTACTCCACTACAATGATTTGAAAACTTTAGTTACTAGTTACTTTGTAGATTTTGATTATTATTACAAAACATACATTAGGCCCTACCCACTTCAGCCCTAAATACATTTCGGTCATTTGAAAATAGCCGATCTACAAGCCCACTATGCATTGCGATGTGACACATTGTGAGCTTGTAGATCTGCTATTTTCAAAAGATGTTTATACATTGTGTAAAAAAAATTAGTACTTTTTCCACCACTGCTGAGCCTAGGGAAAGCAAATTAAATTCGCTCTGGTCAAACCCCATTCAGCAATTAATTAGTGTCCTTAATTGTTTATTAGATACATACACAGCCACAGAAAACACAATGAGTGTTCATCTGACTGTGTATGGAAGACATGCAATAATATCCTGCTGTATTGTAACCTTATCAATCACTAGAAAAACGATCTGACGTTCATCTTGAGTACTGCTGGTACTGTGGAAAATTAGACTGCAGCAAGCGTCAGATACATTATATAAGTTGTACTGCTAGAAACTATTCACATCCAACACAAATGTAGGCTTTTGCTAGGAAAAAATACACCCTTTGCCATTCACTTATTGCCATGCTCACATCTTTTTGTCATTCATGTAATTCACATTTTTAATGCTATTCATAACATATGCAATGCAATGTTTTCACATTGGTCAAGGTGCGCTGTCACAATGTTTTCACATTACATCTGCATGTTTTTTATGGTGTGTGTGTGTGCCGCGCGTGTTGCACACGTGCGCACAAATGTGCGTGCGTGCATTTTCATGTGCACGAGCAGCACGTGTGTTATGGGGCGCTCCCCCACTTCTAAAAGTAGCACTACAGCACTGCACCAGTGGTGGAAGAAGTATTCAAATGTTTTACTTAAGTAAAAGCATCAATACTGCAGTGTAGAAGTACTCTGTTACAAGTAAAAGTCCCGGAATTCAACATTTACTTGAGTAAAACTACAAAAGTATTGGTATTAACATGTACTTAAAGTACCAAAAGTAAAAGTACTAAAGTGTTTGAAAATAGCCTATCTACAAGCTCACATGTGAGCATGTGAGCTCACAACGATGCGACGCGTTGTGAGCTTGTAGATCTGCTTTTTTCAAATAGCCTATGTATAAAATAGGGCTGAAGTGGTTATTGTATGTTTTATATAATGTCACGCCACAGCATCACGACACCTTTACAGTGGGTTCAAGGCGCCCTGCCACCCGTGCATTTGAGATACAAATGTTCCATTTAAAATAAAATAAAAACACACACACACACACACACACACACACACACACACACACACACACACACACACACACACACACACACACACACACACACACACACACACACACACACACACACACACACAAATTTGGAGTCATATGTTGTCTACTGACATCATAGATGAGTGACATCACACGCTTGGCCTATAAAGGTGAGAGAGCCATTCATTTATCCACCTAACGCGCAGACAGTCAGACACATAGCATCTCCACTGAGAAGACCAGAGGTGATATTACAGTATGTTCAGTTTGTTTAAAAGCAAGCGCTGTGCGATCGGCAGCTGTGCGCTGCTGATCGCCACGGCGATGCTGTTGGGTTTGATTTGGTTGGCTTTGGCTGATAATCCGGAGGTCCCTGTTTTGAAAGACGATGGCGATGATCCGGCTGATAATCTGGAAATCCCTGTTTTTAAAGACCATGTTGATCGGGACGTCCTCAAAAAGGCCTTCACCGTCACACAGGAGGCTGAGCGGTTCACCAACTTCAAGTACCTGCTGGACCACCCAGACAAGTGTTCCGGAGAAGACGTCCATCTTCTCCTCTTCATCAAAAGCTCTCCGGCACACGCGGACCGGCGGGAGGCCATCAGGTCCACCTGGGGCAACGAGACATACATTCGGCGCTCCAAGGGACTCACGGTCAAGGTTCTGTTCGCCTTGGGAGCGCCGAGCTCCGGCAGCGTCCAGCAGGATCTGGACCTCTCGACCTTCCCCGACTACACGTCAGGGAATGGGTACGTGGTTTCCAGGGACGTAGTGGAGAAGATCTACCAAGCCACGCTGACACTCGATGGTTCTATCCACATGGATGACGTGGTCATGGGTATCTGTGCCAACATCGTGGGCGTCACGCCACGAGACACAAAGGAGACTCTTTGTGTCTCCTACCGGAGATCAATGTGTTAGACTTGACCTTGAGGTCAAGTCTAACACATTGATTGCCAAGAACGAGTTAACTCGTTTTTACTCGTTTTTAAAATCCATCACTTGATTGCCAAGATCGAATTAACTCGTTTTTAACACATTGACCGCCGGGCCCGTAGTTCTACGGGCCGTTAAATCCAACGGTTAAGCGCCGATCCCGTAGCCTACGGGCTGTGGTGCTTTTTCCTTTTTTTCAATTTTTTTTATTTTTTTCAATTTTCTAGGGGGACCATTTTCAGTGTAACACCACCCGAAGTCAACCGGAAGTGCGATCCCGTTTTTTGTTTCCCGTCTGCCTCCATTCTAAGTCGTACACAAAAACCCCTGTAAACCTATGTAGTTTTTCATCCTCGCATTTCCCATGTTAACATAAACGGTCAGAACTCAAACATGGCGGCTCCGTTTGACACGTGGTTTGGACTGGTACACGCAGGGAGATGTCGCCGATGTAAACAGACCGTGTACGGCTCAATCTTAAGGATTTTAACAAGATCTATGGCGACGTGAAAAAAACAAAAAACAACAATAAAACGTTGGCACTGGTGAGTACATTATGAGATTAACCTCTGGCGGTCAATGTGTTAAGAAAGAAACATTTTTTTTTTTGATTTTTTTTTTTTTTAATTTGACCCAAAGACCAAGGAGATATGATTTATTGAAGATCTAGACTCCTATCCACTTCTTGTTAACTTAAAACTAAAAAAAATTGTATCTCAGCTCCTGAGTACTTTTTTTTTTCAATGAAAAATCTCTGGCATAAAACAGCTAAAAATCTGAAATAACTCTGGCATTCAATGTGTTAATATGTTACATATATAAACAAGACATGGACATAGACAAGGACAGGGTCGTGCTGGCCACTGGGACATTTGGGACAATTCCCGAACGGCTGCTTTCTTTTTTTTTTTTTTTTTTATCAAAAAGTTCAACTAGCCAATCTACATCAACACGTTGTGAGCTTGTAGATCGGCTATTTGCACTATTTGAAAATGTTTTTAAAAATGGTAAAAAAATGGCAAAGAAGATTAGGGATAATGGGTGAACTGGCGAAAATAGGCCCTTGATCTAAATTGACACAGATGCGGAACCAAATGGACCCAAACGGCTCCATTTGGTTCCATTTGTACACTCTCAGAGTTAAATTAACATAGATTACAAAAGTATTGGCATCAAAATGTACTTAAAGTACCAAAAGTAAAAGTACTAAAATATTTGAAAATAGCAGATCTACAAGCTCACAACGCGTCGCGATTGTGAGCTTGTTGATCGGCTATTTTCAAATAGCCTAGGTATAAAATAGGGCTGAAGTGGTTAATGTGTGTTTCATGATATCATAATTTATATCTGAAAAGTAACTAGTAACTATAGTTTTCAAATAATTGTAGTGGAGTAAAAGTACAATATTTGCCTCTGAGATGTAGTGGAGTAGAAGTAAAAGTATTGGAAATTGGAAATACTCAAGTAAAGTACAAATATCTCAAAATTTTACTTAAGTACAGTACTTAAGTAAATGTACTTAGTTACTTTCCACCACTGCACTGCACACACACAGTCAAATTTGGATATGTTTATATCCAATTCATTCTTGTAAGTTAGGGAGGGGGGGTCAGCTTCTACGGCCCTATAGGGGTTGGCCTGGCCCCCCCCTCCTTTCTTTTGATTTCTTGCCGGCCTCTCCAGGCCCTTTTTGGTTCCCTGATTTCTTCATTTTGGTAAAGTATTTGCATTGAGTTTAATTTATGTTTTCCCTCAATGATTTAAGTTTATTCTGTGGGTGAAAGAAGTTGAATCAGTTGAATCTTTCTTTGCCAATCTCTTGTGGTGTTCTTCTTTATGTTGGTTTCTCCATTTTGAGCCACTGGTTGAAGTATTTTGGTGTGTGTGTGTGTGTGTGTGTGTGTGTGTGTGTGTGTGTGTGTGTGTGTGTGTGTGTGTGTGTGTGTGTGTGTGTGTGTGTGTGTGCGTGTGCGCACGCTGTTTTAGTAGTGTGGTGTCGTCTTCAGCGGTTTCGTCCGCCATCAGTGTGTGATTGTGTGTGCGAATGGGTGAATGCAATTTACATTGTAAAGCGCTTTGGATAAAGGCACACTATATACAGTAAGTGCATCATCTAACATTTAATAATAGTATTGCATGATGACATGCATTACATTGATGACGAGACACGAGGGCGTTGCTCAGTGAAAATAGCAGTTCAATCAGATAACTCACAAATAGATTGAGAATGTATTCATAAAATGTAAATACAAGTGTGTGTGTGAATATTATATTTTGATCGTGGTGTTCAGGCTCTACCCTTAGTCCCTGCTCAGCATATTAGAAGACAACCATTTAAGAGCAGGATATATACTGTATATACCCCCCCCCCCCTCCCCCAGGGGAAAACTTAACCCTTAGGGCTTAGGGAAAGCAGAGCGTATACTGGTGGAGCTGGTGGTGGGCGCAAACAAGGCACATACAACGTTCAGTCGCTTAAATGTAGCCTACCGCCAATTTGCTCAACTGCTTGACACAGCACACACATCACCCACATAGTGCTGCACATGCGTGTACACTTGAACTAGCTCGCAGGCTACACATTGTGTGTACAAGTTCACAACATTACGTGGGGTGACTGGTGTGAAAGAGTTCATGTTAAAAGTAGCTTATTGTCGTTGTGTGTGCCAAGCCTAAGTTTTGCTTCACTCCATGCAGCGTTTCATCAAGATGGGTGTTGGAGAAAAGGTGGTCCTCAGCGAATAATTCATCCTCTAACCCATACATGGGCAACTGGCGGCCCGGGGGCCAAATGCGGCCCCACCTTCGCTTAATGCGGCCCGCAGGTTAATATCGGACTACTGATATAATACTGAGCTGATATAATACTTCAGCTGTTACAATTCCAAACATGACCCGCTTTAATTACTTCAGTCTATTAGTAGCTTATTGACAAGTATTAATATTCTATTGTTTTTTTATGTCCAATGTATTTGTATTTAAGTTCATAAAGTTAACATAAGTATAACCAAAAGCATTTAAAATTAAACAAAAAAAATACTTTTCAGGATTCCAATAAAAAAATAGCAAAAATAGCAGATCTCAAAACGCGTAGCAGTCCGACACGTTTTGAGCTTGTAGATCGGCTATTTTTTCTACTTTTGTGACATAGAATGGCGAAGTACGGCATTCATGTACGATTATGTGGCCCTCTGGAGTGAGTGTGGAAATATAGCGTCCCTCTCCATCATCAAAGTTGCCCACCCCTGCTCTAACCAATCGCAGAATCCAATATATCACTAATTTTGACACTGAACTCCAAGATAGAATTTCTTATTTCAGTAGACTGTGGGTTTTTGAATAGCCTGACACTCGGCTGGAATTTCCTTTTCGTTTCAAGTTATTATTCTTCTTCGTCTTTTCAAATGGCTTTCAAATGGCTTTCAAATGGCTTCAACAGCAACATCAATTCTAATCCCCTTAACGTTACTCCCTATCCCCACCAGGCCAGCAGGGATTATGTTTTCACTCTTGTGAGTAGGCAACCTGACATGGCGGGGATCTGCGCTCAGCGGGGCACACTTTTCTAGTTTTAAATTCTCAGGCTCAGGCTGTTTACTTACATCATCGCATTCAATACTGATTGGCCTGGTTGGAATTCCAACCGAGAAAACAAACACCAGACCCTGAGATTGCAACATATGATTTTTTTATGGCCGTGACTAATGATTCAGGAGCTCGAGCCAGACACCAGTGTGCCACGAGTCCTTTACAACCTTTTTTCTTCTTATTCTTTTTATCATCTTCCTCTCCTTTCCAATTGCCCCCCTGGTGCCTCCTGGTAGCCCCAACTATGAAAATCTTTGCTTTACAATATGGGATGAGGAGGACTGGGAAAATCTGGCCTGAGAGATAATCTTAACACGCCAGACGGACCAAACAGAATCTCAAAGATAAAAATGGATTCTATGGAGGGATATAAACCCTCTGCAATTTACATGACAGTCTTTCTTACAGAGAGCAGGCAGGCATATTGATGCATGTCAGTAAAGCTGAGAGCAAAACCGCATTAATGGAAAAGGGCCACAAGCGGATCAAAAGATAGCCGTCATACAAACAGACTTTCATCTTGGCAGGCCCTATATAGTACCATGGATCTAAGGTTCATGAAGGGTGACTATATTATGTATTGGAATATTGTTGTAACTTTGTTTTAAAGGTTAGCAGTGCACTGACAGAAAATAAACAGACTGGAGCCAGAAGTCCTGCTTCGTGCATTTCACAGATTTTGCAAAGACAAAAACAACAATATTCCTTTTGAAATGATTTCCCATCCTGTTCGAAATACTGTATTACAGCATGTCATTGTTTTTTTTCAGATATTTTGGAAACATAGTTTCCAAGATGGCGGCCCTTTTTGACTAACATTCACCGTTTTCTGTCGTAATTCAATCAGAAATGAAAGTTCAACCGGATGTAGAGTCGTGCACAACCTCTGACATTCCTGTGACACTACTGATGATGTGTTTCTTCTTAAAGGGTATCATGCACAGAGAGAGAGGCCTTGAATTGAAGTAGAGACAGCTCTCTCCCTCCCTCTCCCTCTCCCTCTGAAGGCAGCTACATGCTCCAAATTAATCCATCCACCAGCTGAACTCACTCATTCACCTAAAATTCCTTATTGATAAGACAACATCATACTCCTTTGATGTTTGGTTAGGGTAGACCCCGCCTCCCTCTGGTTAGGAACGCGCCATTGGAAGTGTGGTTGGGTGGAGAGTAAAAACAGCTAGGTGTGCTGAGGTGACCACCACACCGCTTATTACCGCCACTCAGTGACGTCACTTTGTAGTAATACACCCACGCAGTTCGGTGGGTAGATGGATTAATTTGGAGCATGCACAGTAGCTGCCTTCACTACAACTCCCAGAGCCCCCCCCCTCCGGCATCTTAGATTCCTGTCCACCTCAGCTCATTCCTCTAGTGCAATCCTGTGCTAATTTCCCATCAACTTCACCCGTGTCCATTTGTACTCCTGCTGGCAGGCCCTGACACACTGAAAGCTTTACAGACAAAGAACGTCACTGATGTGCGTCAAGCTAGGACACTTGTTCCCATTGAAGCGTCAAATCATCGCTACACCACAATTAACTGCACCGCACCGTCCCGGATGAAACGAGGGCCGTATCAACACACACACACACACACACACACACACACACACACACATGCACATCCATGCACACACGCATGTGGGATTGTAGTATGTTACAGTATGTACCCCCGTCAGTCCACTCTCTCTCTCTCTCTCTGACAGGCAAAGAGCTTTTGAACTTGAACCCATTGTAACAGCAGTGTTTCCCCTATGTGCATTCAGCCGCTGCTGAAATATGACCGACACTGGCTGAATTGTTATGTCAATTATTATTATTATTAATAATAATAATAATATTATTATTATTCAAATTTTGAATTTATTGGAAGACGGCTCAGACTTTATAAACTAAAGTTGTATTATTTTGCGCTGCTAGTAAGGACGCTCAATGTCCATTCACACACTTGTGTGGGGATGAGAGGAGAGGACAGGGCTCCACCCAGATCCATTGAAAGATTCATAACATAATACATAACCGTGACGCCATCACATCAATTATGCATTCTTCTTGTTCTTGTTATCTCTGAGTCCGGCGAGCACACAGACACATAATTCCAAAGCAACTGTAATTTGGTTTTGGGAGAAAATAAATCTATGTTCCTCTCAATAGCTCTGGGGATCCATCTATTTACGGTACAGTACGGCGTACCACTTCATATTAAGGTCAATTAACGTTGTGTTTACCTGAGCAGCATATTAAATCAAGGTACAACAATCACTGGCTAGCTGTCAACATTCATGATTCAACAAAACAAGCAAACCAACAACAACAAAAAAGAGTCCTGCAGTGCAACTTCACTCCAGAGACTGCATCGCCTCCTAAAAAAAACAGATCTAAAAGCTATCATCGCATTGCAAAGCAACCTGTTGATACCTTGTAGATGTGTTCTTTTTGTCAAGCAAGCAACACCGTTGCACGATGGAGAATACATTAAGCTTTAAAACGTAATCATTTGATTGGAATGTGCAATGAAACATCTAAGATCCATCTTAATTGTGATGTTGCTTACAAAGACAGAAGCATCGGTATTGGCCATAATTATGCAGTGTTTTGCCTGGAGGCGGTCCACAGGGCCACCGTGGCACCTGTCAATCTCCAAAACACCTGTCTTCTTATTTTGAGCCAGAAAAATTCGTACAAATAAATGAAACATTAAAATAAAAAAGCACAGGATCGAGGCAAGGGAAGAGCATCCGTCAATCTAACTGAAGTAAAAAACATTACATTTACGAGCTTGTTTTAAAAGCAATGGGGTGTTTTCTGAATTTCTCCTCAGATCTGTACTGCCAGCCTGTGTTTTTGACCCTGGGCCAGTCATTTTGGATGTTGGACTGTTTTGCCTTTAGCTTTTTGCCTTGCTGGTAATATTCGTATTTGGCTTTATACCGCCTCCGACTTTGACTCTGCCCCTGGGTTAACTTGTTCCACGTACAGTAACACGTTCATCCAACATCTCTTCAACCACAGACCCTGGGAATGCTCTCACTGACTTTATTTCCTGGGGTGACAACAACTTCTTGGGCTTCAATGTGTCTAAAGCCAAGTGTCGTATCTGTACTGGACTGCGGGTTACTAGGCCTGTTTGTAATAAAGTGGAGAAGACGTCCAGACAGGTCGGATCAGGATTCGATTTATTCAGTAACCAGTACAAACAGCATTAGAACCAGGAAGCCCTCTCCTACAGCCTTACTGCTGGGACTGTAGCACAGTACTAAAGTCACATTTCAGTTCACTTTTTATACACTGTAGCTCATGAAGGTGGGTGGGTCTGTGTGTGGGTGTCGAACTGGAAGGTGATCGGATCAACTCTTTTGATCAGGTCCTAAATGTTAATGTCCCTCTCTGGCTGCTTCCTGAGCGAGTGTGTCCCACCCTGCTGTCGAGGTGTGACCAAGGTAATTAGAAAACAAGGTAGGGACAGCCTAGGGGGCGGGCCGACGCCATTGCTTGCATGGCAGACGCCATTGATGCGCATGGGAGCCAAAACGGGAACAGGAAGTTTGGTGAAATACAATGAAGTCTATGCCAGCCAGCTGGACCAGCTTGTGAGCAAACACTATTTCTGAACGATTGTGTCCTTTGTCAGATAATCGGTTCAGGAATATAAAAGAAGACATATCACAGGTTTTTATCCAATCAATTCGGATTTCTAAACAGCGGCATGTATCGTCCATAGACTGTATAAAAATCGTCTCTGGCAGTGTTGCCAGATTGTGTGAGAGAAATAAGCAACCAGGTCTAGGAAAACAAGCCCAAAAGAAGCACCGGGGGCCAGGGGTCTTCAACGTTTTCCCAAACTGATGGGGAGATGGAGCAGGGACCCCCTACCCTACCTCGACCCCCTACCTAGGGTGGGGGGGTCGAGGTGGGGGGGGGGGGGGGGGGGGGGCAACATATATTGTATAATTATGTATACAATTGTGTTTCATATACATGTTATTGTGAATCAATACTAAGCTATTCAAAATACTAGACAGGTTAATATATTCATGCTTTTATTTTAAACATACATGTACAGGGTACAGTGAGTAGGGTGGCCACACTGCCATTTATAAACATACCTTATTAACTGAGAACAAAATCTGTCAATTGCACAATAATCATGTATACAAGCTATTCAAAATGGACATAATCATTTATAGATATAATCATTTATTTAATACATAAATGTGGAAAATGTTAAAGGATCTACACCATGAATTTAAAAAATATATTTGATATTTAATATCATATGGTGTATGTCCCTCAAACCTTTTTCAAAATGTTTGAGCCTAAATCATCACTCAGATATACTCATCCCAAGTCAATTGTCTCTGGCTTATACAGCACTTTCAGCTGCAATACCAAAACGTCCTCTTGGGCAGGGGGGGGGCTACTGAGCAATTCTGTCTGGACAGCATCAATGCAATGGCAATGCAAGTGATGTCACTTGCATTGCCATTCTGAAATGGCCTGTTCAGACACGCCCATTCTGAAAATCTCTGAAATGAGAATGAATGACTGAATGTTAAAAATATATATTTTTTGGGGTACAAGAGACACTGGGGAGCCCAAAAAATACCCCCCCCCCCAAAAAAAAAAATGAAATTCATGGTGTGGCCCCTTTAAAAAAAATAAATTAATAATATATATAAAAAATATTTGTGTATATATATATATATATATATGTGTATATATATATATATATATATATATATATATATATATATATATATATATATATATATATATATATATATATATATATATATATATATATATATATATATAAAACATTTTCAGATGGGGGTTAGGGACAAATACATAACATATTAATTTGAGGGTCCATGACATAAACATAATTGAGAACCACTGGTTAAAATTGTGAAGCCCAAGTCCAAATAATCAACTACACTTTAGAAAAAAGCCCAAAAAAACGCAACCCGCAACTACCAATATTTACAAGCAACTTCACTGAAAAATAAGCCCAAAGTCGCTTATAATAAGTGGACATGGCAACACTGGTGTCTGGCTCGGCAGTATCTTGTACTTTGTGCTCTTTAGAGATAGCTCAATAAACTTATACAGTGGACATATCGAAAAGCAACACAGCAGAAAACAATGTGTGATATGTCTTCTTTTATTTTCCAGAAGCAATTACTTTACAAAGGTCTCAGTCATTCAGAAATATATTTTGTTCATGAGCTGATCCACCGGGCTCTCATTAACTCCAATGCATTCCACTGAACTCACGGCTGCAGTCTGGCTCCCATGGTGCGACGAATCTGCCGGCTGGAATTGCATGATAGCGAAAATGACGTAGATGACCCTACCTTCTTTAAATATATCTTGGGTGTGACCAGGAAGAAAGAAGTGGAGACAGAAGTCTGTGGCTTTGTTCTACCTTGTTAAACAATGGAGATGCTCATTTCAATTCACACCTATGAGCCACATGTTCTTTAGACAACAAATGCTTTTTCATGATTGTAGGTAAAAGTAGACTTTAGTGAAGTAACTTTAACATTTCTATATGGTTTAGACTTGTTTGTAATGTTTATAAGCAACTTGGGGTCCATAATATACGACACAAGTAAGTCTTTAATGATCATTAAACAATGAGTGTAGAAAACAATCAGTGTAGAAATCTCGCCAAATACTTTTTTACATTTTAAATGTGATGTGTGAACACTGACACTATTGTGAAGCGGTGGCAACAAAGAAGTCACCCTCTACGAAAACTAACATAATGTTCTTGTCAGGCTTGACATCTTCTGCTGTTATGAATCCATTTTTTACAGAGGGTCTTCCGAGCTTGTCTTTTAACTGCTGGTTTCACAGCTTCACAGTAAAAGACAGAAACAGCCTGAACAGCATTGTCAAGATCCGTTTTTAAGATTTTCGTAGTGAAACAAAGAGACCTGCGTTCTTTCTGTAACCAGCAAATCCTCCAGAAAGCTGCAAGCTTCTCCTGGACATGTTTTGTCTATGGCCATCAGGATGTTATGTTGTACCTACTGGCAAAACTAACCATCATTCTAAATTATTCATCCCCTCTGCAATTTTCATTTCTCTATTGTTATTGATTTTTACCTTGTTTTTACCTCGTTACTTGAGAATGCTAAAATATATTTATATTACACATGGGGCATTTGCATAATGTATACTGGTGTATGTTACCGACTTTTGACACGATCTAAATGTCTCAATAGAAGAGCAGGGAGACAAAATACAACCACCCCAATTGTATAAATTATATTGTATTAACATACTCTACCATACAGAAAATTACCTTTTATCTATTAAAAAGAGCCACTTTCAATTATTATTATTACTTTATTACTCTATTACTTTATTATTATATAATGGATTTATGAGAGAGAGCAAGACAGACAGACAGACTGATTACATAACTGCTCCCCAATAGTGTTAACAAACTTTAAAAATAACCACAAATAAACAGACACTCGTAGCTCTATTTTGTCTATCCTTCACATCGCTTCACAATGCAGTGAGCCGTCGCACCGTCCAGGTTTACTCCACCGTCCAGGTGGAGTAAACATACTGCTATAGCAACTTTAGCTGCTATGGCAGAAAAGTGTTGATTGTAGACATTGTGGATTGTCTATTTTGGGGGTTTTAAACCATGCATGCGATTATACATTTTGCTCATCATGACCATCTGAGCTGGGTGAAGCTGAAACCCCAAGGGATCGATAAAGGTCTACCTTGATACCGGAGTTAACCACCCCAAACAGAAATCACAATCCTTGGCTTTTAAAACCTTGTTAAACACCAGTCTAGCGAAATGGTTGACAGGAATATGAGAGAGAGAGAGAGAGAGAGAGAGAGAGAGAGAGAGAGAGAGAGAGAGAGAGAGAGAGAGAGAGAGAGAGAGAGAGAGAGAGAGAGAGAGAGAGAGAGAGAGAGAGAGAGAGAGAGAGAGAGAGAGAGAGAGAGAGAGAGAGAGAGTCCTCGATTCCAGCCCAGTTCCATTTCTAACATTTGATTTCAACCAGAGTCAGAGGAGTAGAAAATTGATATCGCTTTCATCTAGCACTCAAAAAATGTGATCGCACTGCTGAACAGGGCTTGAAGCAGGAATGCTGGAGTACCTGGCACTTGGCCAGATAATCAATTTACTGTAGACAGGGAAAAAGAACATCACGACCAATTAGCCGCCACACTCTTCCAGACAGCCCTCCCCCCTTTCCCCGCTTCCTTCCTGGGGGCTGAAGAACGCCCAGTATTGACAAACTCTGCAAGGATTAGCGCTCCGGAGTGTGAGGACAGTTGATTGTTACAGCCGATTTGACGCCTCAGACATTAAACCGAAGAGGAATGACTTTAATGGACAAGAGAGAGCGTGGGGGGGGGCAGGGGAGTTTGGTGGAAGGGTAATTATTTTCCCCCTTCACGCTCCCTGATTGGTTCCCCTGGGTCATCAATGGTGATTGATTTTCGTCGGTGCGCAGTGCTCAAGTTTGCAGCCAACAGTGAAACTTTGAAAGGAGCGATCTTGTTAAGACAGGGGCCCGAACAATGGGCACCGATAAGGGGAGATTAGCATGTTTGCGGATGTTTTCATGTTTTCATCGCCCAAATCTTTCACTCGCTGCCTCACTCTGAGCTGATCCACTCTCAAGCTCAGGATTATGCAATCGACCAGGACACATACCGCACACTGCACTTAACCCTGTCGCGACGCGCTATTTTCTCAGGATGTTCTATCTATCATGACATGCCCAGAAAAGGCCTAGGGTTCATGTGGTTAAATGTTTGATTCACGGTTTGATTGTAGATGCACCAAAAGTAACTCTGCGTGCATATACAGTAGTACACATATTTGATGTTGTTCCACACAGATATCATTTACAAAGCGTGAGAACATGCACTTTGAGATGATTACATTTTGTTATCATTTTGAAAAATCTGTCGATGACGACATGCCCAAAATAGCGGCACCAGGTTGAAAGTGGTCAAGGCTTTACCCAAACGGTAACACTTTAGTTAAAGGTTGTGTCTATAATGCAGTATAATCACATTAGTAATGCATTATAATGAACTGACAAGGCTTCATAACACTCGTTACCTACATGATTATGTTTATAATCATGCCTACAAACTTATAACAATGTTTATGAAGTGTTATAAGTGCTGATCTTATAAGTGCTGACATTATAAGCTCAGTGGAACAGCATATTCTAGCTACCATACCTTAATCAGTTATAAAGTGTCTTTGTTATAAGTTGTTATGCAGAATTATAAACATTTATAATGAGTGTTATGAAGCCTTATGTGATATAAATATATAAATGTGATGCATCATAGACCCGGCCTTTAAGTAAAGTGTTACCTGGTAGTTATAATGTGCTGTTCCGCTGAGCTTCCATTTTGACCAGCGCTTCTAATACATCATAAAGCCTGTTATAAGTTGCTATGCATAATTATAAACATTTATAACGAGTGTTTTGAAGCCTTGTAAGTGCAAAATAATGCATTATAAATGTGATTATAATGCATTAGACCAGACCTTTAAGTAAAGTGTTATACCCTTCAGTCAAATGCTTTTATCCTGTGTCTGTCCTACATTCCTCTCCTCACAGTGATGGGCACTTTAAAAGTCACCCTTTATCTCTCCTATACAACTTCTATAATTACTCTACCTCTCTCCTTCCTCTAGTCTACCTAGTTCAGACAGACAACTCTTGGAATGAAATTGAAACTGTTTGGGGCATAACATATATATGAGCATAAAGTACACAGATGTTGGCCTCAAGGCCCTGTCTAGAGATATTTCCCTATGAGCATGGAAATATGTATACTGAATAATTTGCCAAATAGATACACTGCAGGGTATGAAATAACAAGTTCACCCTAAGGGGATCACATAAAACAGAACCCACAGGGTGGATGCTAGGGAGGGCGTTGGGAGCGTAAAACTTCATAAAGGCAGTAGCGCAAAGCAACAGGAGCACAGCACAGCATAACAGCAAGATAGCAGAGCAGCAGCAAGCAGAATAAGCAGGTACGCAGGGAGGTTTAACAACTTAATTGGGGACACACAATGCCTGTCAAATATGCAAATGTCTATAGAGCCATAGGTAGCTTCTTTATAAACAGTCAATATCTCCCTGGAAGCCTGCATGCATATGCATGAGCAGGTAGTACCTATACCAACACTATGTTTGTTTTGTAACACTTAAAGGTCTGGTCTTAATGCACTTATAAGGCTTCACTCACACTTCATGATGTTTTTAATCTTAAACGATTTGGAAATCTGTTAGCATCACACACTACAGGAGAATCTTATAAAATTCTCTTATAGGATTATATTAAACATGCACACACTACGAGATTAGGATTATTTTAAACACACTGTGAGATTAGGATTATTTTAAACATGTACACACTGGCGAGATTAGGATTATCTTAAACATGTACGCACTGTGAGATTTTAGAACTAGGAGGCATCACACACAAGAGGATAGTATCAACATTCTCGGGCTTGCTTGAACGCAGCACCTTGCGTCATTTCATCTCACGTGATCCCAGCAGTAGTAAACGAACGGTTGTGCTATGTGCTGTATGAGAAGACAGTTTATAGACCGTGTTCTTGCCACATCTACAAACCACTGGTTGTTTGGAGTGGACCACTGCCAAAAGTCCAGAGTAAGGCCATCACTACTGCACAAATGCAGATACAGTATGTGGCTACCTATAGCAGAATACATGCAGTAAATGGAGACTTGTACAAGGATGATCACTCTACATTTGAACCAAAGTCACCCTGACATTAGTTTTCAGCAGCCAACTTGCTTTTAGGGCCACTGTGAAAGGTTCAAGCGCAATGATTTATTTTGAACAACTCTGCGCTGAGGCAGAATCCATTGGACTGAAGAAAGGGTAGCGTTTGTTTACCCAAGGCGACTGTGAAATATTCAAGTGCAATGTTTTTTGAACAACTCTGCACTCAGGCAGAATCCAGTGGACTGAGGGAAGGGCAGCTTCTGTTCATTGGAGACAAACAGACACGGCAAAATAAAGAGATGAGAAGAAGAGCTGTTATTGTTTTGCCACCATCTCGGTGGAGTTTGGATTGAGGCTGTTTTGTTCCTTGATGAGGAAGAGTCAACATTCTCAGCAGTTGAGATGATGGGGGCAGAAACTACTGCTGTGTGCTATTAGTCAGGGGATATTAGCAGAAAGATTTCCAATCTTGGAATAAATTCCTTACCAAACAAAATCTTCACCAATGTGTTTGTAAAGGTGTCTAGTAACACATCTCACAAAGACTGAAATTCAGTTTCCCATCATTTCCCTGCATTTCCATGCAGGGCAAAAAAAAATCTAATTTTAATTCTGTTTTAAGTAGCATGTGAGGGGTCAAACTAGGGTGTTTTTATGATTCTGAATCCATTGCAAGCATTTATTTTGCACCAAAACCACTCTTTGGGCCAAAAAACGGCCATAGCCATCCTTGTCCAGGTATACTTTTTGTGTAAAAAGCCCATTGAAATTGGGCTGTTTTTAGCCCAAGGAGTGGTTTTGGTGCAAAATAAATGCTTGCAATGGATTCAGAATCATAAAAACACCCTAGTTTGACCCCTCACATGCTACTTAAAACAGAATTAAAATTTGATTTTTTTGCCCTGCATGGAAATGCAGGGAAATGGTGGGTACCCCAACTTTCAGCATCTGTCAAAAATTCTCCTAGGGAAACTGAATTTCAGTCTTTGTGAGATGTGTTACTAGACACCTTTACAAACACATTGGTGAAGATTTTTTTTGGTAAGGAATTTATTCCAAGATTGGAAATCTTTCTGCTAATATCCCCTGACTATATAGGCTATAAAGACCTTCACACTTGGGGAATGATCACTAAATGAAGACTCACTCCGCTCTCGCTTGCAGAATAAATGCCATCTTCATAGGTATGCATTGGGTTATCCAATATCTTACAGAATAACACAAGATTTTTTTCGATCGTTTGTCAAAGCATTTTGTTGCAACAGTGAATCAAAACATTTTTGTTTCATTGTGCACTATTGGGCAATTTGTATTGGCTTATATTTTGGTCTTTGGTCTTGCTATTTTGGTGGGGTGAGGAAAAATGTGAAACAAATTGATCAATGCTTGAACCATTCAAACATCCAAGAAATGTATTCTGCTCACACTGTAAGAAATATCTATCTTTGCACAACAGTGAAAGCATTGTCTGATGGGCTTCTGAGATTTTCTTCATTTCTAAAGCAGGATCAGAAAGACCTACACTACACAAGCTACATTCACCCGAGTACCTGTTTTTGAAAATGGTTGAAACAAGCTTGATGAATTGAAGAGGTGCAGGGGAAATGGGCTTTTACCATTCCCATGACTTTTCCAACAAAGCCTTTGACCACGTACATGAACCCTAGCATCCCTATTATGGGTATGTCCGGTGAACAATCACAGAAAATAGCAGATCTACAAGTTTGCAATGCAACAGATGAGATCGTAGCTCAGTCAACAACTCATACTAGGGTTTAAGTGGTTAAAGAAGGTGTTCAATCAGCAAATGGTACAATATATACTGGATGATGTTACTCACCCACTTCCGACATCTCCGGCACAGATGCAACAAAGGGTCCATCAGGGAATTTGGGGGCATTGTCATTTATGTCTTGCACTTTGATGATGAATTCGGACTTCGGCTCTAGAGCGCCCTCTGTGTTGCGGTCAAGGGCTTGCGCATGTAGGACATAGTGTGACTTTCTTTCCCTGTCCAGGCTCTTGGTGGCATGAATATCCCCCGTCACCTCATCGATGACGAATATATTCCCAGCGCCTTCTCCGCTCAGGACATAGCGGACAGATCCATCCCCTTTGTCGGAGTTTGAGTGCAGCTGTAAGGGAAACCAGAGGAAATGTCAACAAGAGAATAAGATATTGGCTAAATGATATATTTTTATTGATTCTTTAAAGCTAAATAATATATGTTTTGGTCTCAACAAAAAAACAAAAAAAAACAATAACTATCTACACTATTCTTGTGTTTGGCAGTGTGGATGTATACAGTAGATACACAAGTGAAAGATGCTCAGACAGTTAATACCAATGCATTACTGTATTGATATTTTGAAATGTTGAGAACGGATTAGATGTTTGTAGTCTTGTATATCCCTGCATGTGTTACCATGAATATTGAGTGTGATGATTTGGATGATAAACTGCAAAAGATATGGCTACTAATAACTCACAACTCAGATAGCATTCAACATTGCACTTGACAGCTTTACTGTACTCGTTTTTTTTTCTTTGAGAAACTGTATTTTGAAAGATGAAAGTGTTTTGAGTTGTTATGGGAAATTCTTGAAGGTTGAATTGCCTCCTCTTATTCCACCAAGACAGTAAGAGAAAAGGCAGGAAGCTGTGAACTTGTATGGCAATTATTGATGTCAAGAGAATTAAGCCTTTCATGCCATTTACATTTAACTTTCACAAATATATTTCACAGTTCCACAGAATTCCCCTACTGGGACACCAGAGTTGCATCACGGTACAAACAATCTAATTTTCACCCATGAATAAAACATCGTATAAAACTCTGAATCTCAGTGAGATGTTATGACTGTGTACTGTGTACCGGTAATTTGGAGCCAATCATCATGTAAATGATGACTATAATAGAACACTGCTATCTAAATAAAACATATTAAAGGGCTATTACCGAGGGCTTGTGTCAGCTAGCCCAGGGCTGTGACATGAGAAACTTTTTCTAGTCTTTCTCACCTATTTTGGCAACACTGACCACAAACAGTTTGGCAGACAGACAGGTCATACATTTTCCTGATGAACATCAAGGTGCTGTGAGGCCCAGATTTGCAATTCTGAAGTTATAGCACCACATCTACGTTCCATTTAGTCAAAGATGTATTACACCCCCGGGAGAAAAGACAGACTGACATTATTTGTTTCCCCACTTGAATTTCACCAAGCTCATACATACTCATTACAATATGCTATTCACTTTATTTTTATTTTGTGCACAAAGTCAGGACAGGGTAAGACACCCAGAGCCCTATTTTCAGGGCGCAATGTAACGGCTGTCGCTATGTCTTAATGTGCGCAGTGGGGGCGTGTCTCAGCACTATTATATTTTTTAGCCCACGATTTTGTAACCCATTTTTCACCCGGTGCCAATTGCCTAAGCTTGTCATCCTGGGCGCTACTCTCCCTCTGCCAACCTAGGGAGAGCCCCAAACTGAGCTCATGCTTCCTTCAATGCATGAGGAGTGAGCAGGCCGCTTCTTATCACATGACAGGGAGAAGTTTCCCCGGTAGGACGAAGCGTGTGGAAGGAACACGTTATTCCAACCAGTTCCTTTCCCCTCCATCAGGCGCCCCGGCTGACCAGGGGGAGGGAGTATAGAGACCAGGATTACTGCATGTGTTTTGTGAGGGTACCTACCCTAGGGGACACGGGGAGAACATGCAAAGTCCGCACAGAAAGGCCCTTTCACCAACCCCACCTAGGGTATGGGCACGGAGGAGAGAACACGCCCCCAGCGCACACACCGTCCCCTCGAACACAGGACCTTCTAGCTGTGAGGCGACAGTGCTACCGACTGCGCCACCATGCCCCCCTCTCAGCACTGTTTTGCACAACACACGGCGCTAGACACTAATATAGCCCTGCATTATTTATAGGTGTGGTTTGGGTGTTACATGAATCAAACCAATCAGCGTGCCGGCTGCCATTGCCTTTGAGAACAAGGTTGCGTTTTGCATAAGGCACATCCGTGCTATATTTTGTGCGTTTAAGTGGCGATATCAAAAGACCACAGACTGCTTCCCTTCCCATCCTCGTGCCTGAAGTGAAAGCATGCGAGCGGGAGCACTCGGAGCAGCATTAATACTGTGATATAATGATGCCAGGAGACGCGGGTCAAACTAAATTTCTCTGCTCACCGAAACATCACATTGAAAGGAGAGCTGTCCAAACGTTAATTGCTGGCATGCTCGTCAGAGCCTGATGAAGGCTCTGCCGAGCCCGAGCCGTCTACCTACCTACGCGCCTCGCCCACTTACTTACATGCTTTCTATAGAGCAGGGGTCTTCAACAGGGGGTCCTGGACCCCCAGGGGGTCCTCAGAGTTACTACAGGGGGTCCGCCAAAATCTTTGTGTGATGGGGAACAATTAGCCGAAAATACCTCGCAGTGCGAGGCGCTGTGAGCTTGTAGATCGGCTATTTTCGGAGAGGTGGTGTAGAGGGAAAAAGAGCAGACCAAGTACAGAGCCAACGGTCAAGTTGACTAAATATTGAGTGTTTCAAAGGTTAACTGTCTGAAAATACACATTAGCATGAATCCAACTATCTATGAAATCTATTTAAAAAATCTATTGATCTGCGACGCAATTTTATACAACATGTAGTGGGGGTCCCTGCTTCATCTCTCCCTCAGCTAAGGGGTCCTTGGCCTGAAAATCGTTGAAGACCCCTGCAATGGAGGAAAGGAACTTGTTCTATGGTTGCTAGACAGTACAAAATAGTGTTTGGAACTGCAGGTTGCAAAGCAAGAGTGGAACAAGAACTACAGGTTGCAAAGCAAGAGTGGAACAAGAGACTGGCTCACTTGTAACTCTCTCTCAATGGCTCTCAGTCCACCTTGAAGTCAAATCAAGCTCCAGCTTCTTTAATTATTGTAAATGATTCCAGTTCATTTATGTTAAGCCGATTTGTCTTTGTGGCTACTTGGGACGTTGGGAAAATTGGACTCTTTTCATGTTTGTAGAATAGACCTTGTGTTAAAAGTAATTCAGTGAATTCACCTGGGGATGCAAACCCTGCCCAAATCCAACATCACTTCTTCTATGTCTTTCAATTGTAACCTTGACCCTTTAACCCTTTCAACCTGGTGTTATGAAAAGCCAGCCATCTGTTCTCAAGTATGACCTAGCTTGTGACATTGACCTTTGACCTTTTGACCCAAAAGTGAATAATCTCTTCAGGGCAGCCTCGGGATCATCCCCACTAAGTTTCACACATGCATGACTGGAGCTATTTCACGGATATTGACCTTGATTATGACCCTGATCATTAGGCAAAACTTCAGTCAACGCTACAGATCATTCCTTCCAAATTTCACTACAATCTGCCTATCCACTATTTCGCTAACAACACTCAAGAACAGACAGAACCAATTACAATTATAATCTGTGTTTTGTTTTACCTTACAACTCTGTAAGGTAAAAAAAAACGCTGTAGAATATTACCCCAGCTGGGGGTGTTTTTCAATCACACGAACGAACGAACGCACGCACGCACGCACGCACGCACATACACACACACACTTCTACATGCAATAACCAGTACTGATGTTAATCATCATTACGCCCATGCAATATCTGCAAAGATTGCACAGATTAGCGGCCCCTCCCTCACCACTGCTACAGAACGATCCCAAAACACACACGTGCATGCACATATGTACACATAAGCACAGAAGCACACACAATATGTCTGCCTGCATACATACTGTACGTATGCACATACACACAGTTGTATGATGACCCCGCCTCCCTCCATCTTTTGTTCATTATTTAAGGAGTTGAGTGTTGGTGGTGCAGGGGCCAAATCTAATCAAAAACCAGGAGTCGCAAATGAATTACTAATTAGAAAGCTGCTGTTGATTGCAGGGCTTCTCTTGATGAGAGCCAACTGTCCTTTCTGTGGTTAATATCACGCCTGTAATTAAGTGAGGAGTCAAAGATCCCATTGAATCGGGGAGTTAATCAGGTGCTAGATAATATGGGTAATATTAAACATGCACCACCAAGGCTCTGCAATCAAATAATAACATGCCACATTAATGGCAGTGAGACTGGAGTTGTTTTCTTTTTTTTTGGCTTAGCTAATCCACTTAATAAGGCACAATATATTATTGTAGATTACATTTTTCATTTCCAATACATAATAAGTTTGTTTGCACACATGGGGAATTTAATAAAATAAATATCTGCACTCATTTATTGTGCCTTATTAAGCTGGACAGTGTTCACATACACCAGGGATGGGCAACTGGCGAAATCACAAAGAAAAACAAAGTAATCTAAACATATCCGAAATGGTGAACTATTGCCTTCAACTGTTCCAAACATGCAAACTTTTCCTGCCGATAAACAATGCAGCCCCCCAGAGTGATTGAGGAAATTTTGTGGCCCTCACCATCTACGAAGTTGCCCACCCCTGACATACACTAATGTTGTTCTAGTCTACAGTATGTATGTGTGGACATTAATTGTTATTACTCCGGAATTTTGCATATTGTAACTAGCCTTTGTATTATTCATGATGAACACCTACGTACTTCCCATCAAAGATATTCAAATTAAGACCACAACACCTTCAAAAGTCTCAATAATAAATGAATTAGCACCACCTTCAGAAGTCTCAGCAATAAATCCTGGCATTCAAAAAGCAATGCACTGCTCCCCCTTGTACCCACTATTGCAAGGATAGATCCACTTTGCCCCACACCTAAAAGAGTAGCCTACTCCACGACACCGGCACATACATTTAATTTAGTCTCCAGTCAGAGTGCTAATTTAGCCGTTGACTTCCTTTTGTGCGAGCTAATATATCACACTACCTAAAGTGTGATCCCCTGATGCACATGGACATATAGCTACTGCCTTCACTAAGCTATGGGTGATAAAAGTGTCAACAGGTTGTGGGTCATTACACGGACACTGTTTGTTGAGTGTATGGTTCTGTTAGGCCAGTTGAGAATAGGACATGATAACTAGACGGACCAGCCCATTATAAAGCTTACAGTTTTACCCTGTGCCAAAACATCTAAAGGGAAAAGCGTACGGTTTGTGTGAGTTTCTTTAGCTATTGTTCCCCGTCCTTTTTGGAGCAATTTTAGCCTTCACTGGTTCATTATTGTTTGTTGCTATCCTAGACTGACCCTCTTAACCCATTTAGACCAGAGGCCAATTTTACAAATGCCTTCTAAATCAGTTGTTCTCACACTTTCAAGATGTTTAATTTTTTTCTTCAAAAATAGCAGATGTACAAGCTTGCAGCGTGGCACGAAGTGACGGGCTGTGAGCTTGTACATATGCTATTTTTGGAATAGCCAACGAATAGCCAATGCAATGCAAAAAAACATCCCTCTGGCTGTATTTTGGTTTTGTTCCACTGTTTATGTTGACATTCCACTGTTTATGTTGACCTTCATCCCTTGTAGGGACGCCTCTGTGCGTGTATGTGTGTGTGTGTGTGTGTGTGTGTGGGGGGGGGGGGTCTTAATTGGTCCTTTTGAACTTCAAAGGGGGTTGTGCACTGAGTTGATTGATTGGGCCATAAAAGTGTCAAACTCGTTCTGTGCTCATTAGTGCTCTCTCTAATCAATGAATGCATCCAAGACAGCAATCACTTTGATACCTGTCAGAGAGGGGAGGGGGAGGGGGGTTGTGTGTGTACACACACAGATCTGCGATCTTAACTAGTATACCTTTAACTTTATCTGTTGCTTCTGTACAGTTGCTTCTGTGCTCTGTGAGTGAGGAACCAGAAGTAGTGATTCCATTCCCTTGTATGGTCGAAACAGGTCTCAAAATCAAGGTAAACAAAGCCGATTCTGTAATGGTACTTAAATGTGAATCACTGCATTCATGCTACCCAGGATAGAAGTTTCTCTAGTGCTACATCATTCAATAGGTCGGCAATATACAACCCGCTGTACAACCCCCGCTGCCACTGCCATCAGTGGTGGAAAAAGTACTCAAATTCTTTACTTAAGTAAAAGTACCAATACGTTTGAAAATGTTTGAAAATAGCAGATCTACAAGCTCACAACGTGTCGCGATGCGACGCGTTGTGAGCTTGTAGATCAGCTATTTTCAAATAGCCTAGGTATAAGATATGGCTGAAGCGGTTAATGTATGTTTCATAATATCATAAATGATATCTGAAAAGTAACTAGTAACTAAAGTTTTCGAATAATTGTAGTGGAGTAAAAGTACAATATTTGCCACTGAGATGTAGTGGAGTAAGTATTGGAAATTGGAAATACTCAAGTAAAGTACAAATACCTCAACATTTTACTTAAGTACAGTACTTAAGTAAATGTAGTTACTTTCCACCACTGCTCACTATACAGTGCGAGTGAATGGAAACACTACACCGGGTTCTCGCTCACCATGCGCTGCAGAGACAACAGATAAACACAAACGACATGTGGACTTATCTCATGCACATGTACTGTAGATAAACAACACAGAGCTTCTGCTCAATATTGCTTTTACTGTCGGAAAGCATACATTGTGAAAATGAATTCTTTATAATGTCTGAGCAGGCCTGAGTTTATCCAGATTATCCTACTATAATCCCACTGTCATACATCATACTAAGCTACTATCCTACTACTCCTTCTAAAAACAAAATAGAAAACTCTGTTATTCTGTCTTTCTGTCCTATCTGTCGTTACACATGTTTCTCCTCAGTGGTTTGGTCAATCGATCTGAAATTGCACATGGGCATTGACCATTAGCATATACAGGGAATCATGTAGCAGATTTGTTTCCACTTTCCCCAAATGTAAGGTGTTTATTAGCATTTCAGGAGCAGGCTATGTGGATCTGTAGTCGCAGTCACTGTCCCAAGTCTGCACATACTGTCTGTAGTTGGGGCGCCACACTCATTCCCCGAGTATGGACTAGTTTTTTTGGATTATCCATTTGAAAGGCATGATCAAAAGCTGAGCATCGAGAGGGAAAGTGGCTCGGGGCAACTTTTGGTGTCACAGGCCTCCATTCCTCTGCGGTGGCATGGTCCTATAATGCGTGTGAATTCAGCGTTGGGATCTATTATTTATAGTTCATTAATAATGATCAAAAAGAAAAATGTCACGACTCCCTGCCTACTGAATGTAATTAGGTGTCAGTTTTGTTAATCCTTGGCGGCCAGGCCTGATAAGAGCTTAACATACATCAGTACAATACTGCATGCGCGCGTGCATGCACGCGTGTGTTTGTGTGAGTGCGTGCACGTGAGTGGGGGGAGGGGGGGATCTGTAGAACGAACATGAGCTTTGACAGTTGATGTCGTGAGAGAAGAAAGGAAGGAAGAAGGAGGAAGAGGAACGCCCACTCTAACGCAGAGTGGTCGTTCAAGGTATCATGTGTGACATGATCAAAGGCGATAACTTCGAGAGCAGCGCTGACCCATACAACCTCGGAAGTGCCTTGTTTCCTCGCACAAAGACTTAGAAGGCCCCTCTCTCCTCTGCTGAACAGCAGGACAAGGGATTGCGTTTATCTCCTAACCCTCTATGGCTGACTTTATTAACCCTTTCAGACCGAGAACGCGTCTGTGTCATTTTAAGATTTCTTTGGGCTAATCAAAAATAGCAGATCTGCAAGCTCATAGCGTATAGCATATACAAGCTTGTAGATCTGCTAATTTTTTTTGAAAAATCGTGAAAATGTGTGCAAATATTTGAATATCTACTTTTCCATAGCGAACATTTTATATGTTACAACTTCTTGGTACAGATGCGTTCCCGGTCTAAAAGGGTTAAAGTCTTGCTAGAATGGATGACTGACATGTGGCGAGTGCCTGCCTGCAGGCAATGCTTTTCAGGGGGGAGTTTAAAGGGATCAGCGGAGTCAGGGGCCCTAAAATCGTCTGCGTGAACATTCCGGATCCCTGGCCAAACGCCAGGCATAATTTCATTGAAACGTCCGCATGGGGCAGCCAGAGTGAAAAGCCATATTTTTTTTTCCCCTCCGTTTCTCATTCTGTTTGTTAAAAGAGATTTATGAATAAATTGCACTTGCCTTTTATCAACAGCCTTTCACTTACACTGTTTGGGACGCGATTATCCATTTATGTGCCTGGCCGAGCACTAAAGAGATTATGGTTACGAGTTAATTGATGCTGACTGCCAAGCTGCTCGGCCTTGGTTCAGCTGTACCATGTAATGTGTCTGGTCAAGTAGACCATTCACACTTGTTTGGAGGAAGCAAATATGATTCAACCTGACTGGTAGAAGAACCTTGTTAGCTCAGGTCAAGTGAGACATGCTCTTCTGTATTTGTCTGCATGTACTTATGATGCAACCATTCAGGTAGAATAGCCAATCCACGAGCTAATAGCGCATCACGACACAATGCGTTGAGAGCTTGTAGATCTGCTATTTTGGCTATTTAAATAAATAATAATGATAATAATAGGGATGCTAGGTTGAAAGTGGTTCAATGTAAAAAATATATTATGTTTATGCATTGGTTTCAGAGTTATGTTGTCTATCTTTAGCTTTCCTACATTTATGCTGAAATGTGCCTGCAAAGCTGGACCAGATTCCGCAGTGGTTGTAAAAGAAGATGATCATCAGGAGCTGCGCGGTGAAGTGAATAAGAAGGACAACTTTATGAGGAGCATTAACACCACGGAGAAGAAGTACCACATAAATCACGTAAAACTCCTTTACAATCCACACAGCAAAATCGAGTTGAGTGTAAATTGCTGTGTACATGTGTGGCTACTGTATGAAAGCTATATGACACAAGATACTTACAATGAGGGGGGGGCGGGGGGGGCTTTGGTCAGGGAGAGATGATAAAATGTCACGGCGTGACTGCGGTGACTACATGCTGTTAAGACCAGATAAACCACACGCTGATAGATGAGGTGATAGCATGAAGGACTTTCTGGAGAGATTCCAGGTATAGTCCTCTGTTAAAGGCTTGAATGAGAGCTGCAAATCGATAGCTTGAAGGCTCACGGTTGACGTCGTGATCCCTGTAGGGAAATTCTGATAAAGTGCATTCACCACTTTCAACTTGGCATCCCTAGGCCTAGAGACAGACAGACAGGACACTGTCCCCCTTTGTTTTTTTGTGCACAGGTACATCAATGCAAAACGTAACCGTGCCTATACAGCGATTTCGGTGCTGCCCAGAATTCGCGAGCAAAGCGTGTGCTGTAACATGTCGCCTTGGGGTGACAACAGGACAAAAAGACAGTTATATTGACTGTTTGCTGGTGCAGGAAGGCTCATTAAAGGAGCATCAGTTTGATCTGGAAAGCAGCCTATCGCTGCTGTGACAATAGAAGATGGAGCCGAAGGTGAGGAAAGGGGAGGCGCCAGAGGTGATGATCAGTGCCTGGGCCTCATATATGTGTGGGGGTGATGGAGTTGGGGAGTGTGTGTGTGTGTGTGTGTGTGTGTGGGGGGGGGGGGGGTTGATTAAATCTCTGCCCCTTATTCTTCACTCAAGAGGACTTAATCACTTTTTATGTGGGCGTGCTTGATTGTCTGATTATCACCACATTTTAGGCTGACTGCGGTCTCTCTCTCTCTCTCTCGCTCTCTCGCTCTCTCGCTCTCTCTCTCTCTGATTGATTTGTAATAGTCACAGTCCAGCTCCGTGATGGAGCACGCCGCTAATGGCCACTGCATGAGGAGCAGCGGTGATGGAAGGGCACGATAACGGATGCATACCATGCACAGCACACACACACCACCATGATCCGCCCTAATAGTTTGTCCTCTGGCTTCCACTTCCGTGGGGTTGCAAGGCAAATTTAAAGGAACCATGCCGTTCCAATCTAAATTGGCCTGAAAAAACGCCTTTTGTACATAATAGTGTTTGTATTTGTTGATTATATGTATTTTTGTGATCTTTGTATGCTTTGTTGGTGAATTGAATACATAGGATACAATGGAAACAAGTCCCCAGACCTTTTTTGTGTCATCCTTTTAGCTTCAATGTCG
Source organism: Gymnoscopelus braueri (assembly GCF_963280865.1). Classification (NCBI taxonomy): domain Eukaryota; kingdom Metazoa; phylum Chordata; class Actinopteri; order Myctophiformes; family Myctophidae; genus Gymnoscopelus; species Gymnoscopelus braueri. The sequence goes on from NC_137623.1 coordinate 32,769,415, forward strand.
TGTGCTGCTTGCATTTCTGACTAATAAAGTGTTCAATCGATCAATCAAACCTGCAGGATTGTAAACATCCTGGTGTACAGCAGTGGTGTAAAGTAACAAAGTACATTTACTCAAGTACTGTACTCAAAAGAACAAAATGTTATGGACTTTTACTTGTAACAGTAAGAGTATTTCCACATTACACTACTTTTACTTAAGTATAAAATGTCAGTACTTTTTTTTGTGCTTGTTGTTTAGTGCAAAGTATTAGTACCTCTACATAGTAACTTTTAACTTGTTAAAACTAACTAAACTAAGTAAATAGTTTATTTCCAGTCTCTCTCTCTCTCTCTCTCTCTCTGACTGCCAACATTTAACATGCACATTTCAGACGGTGGGGAGGGGAACCTGTGTGTCTATCCAATCAGATTCGTCCAAACAGAGATTTCAAACGTTCGAACTGTTTGGGCGGTTGGGTGAATTCATTCTACTCACACATGTACTGCTGGCCTGTTGATGTTTTCGGACTAGCTTTGTAAATGGTAAGCTGCTATTTTATCTAATTGTAAATCATTAGTAGGTTTTACTGTTTATTGTATTTACTTTGATCAGTTCTCTACAGTCTGTTTGATCAGTTGTAAGCTAGTGTTTCTTTACCTGTATGAGTTCAGATTGTTTTAAAACATGTGGCCTAGCTAAGTGGCTAGTCAATTCATATGCCATGATTTAATTTGTCAGCATAATGCAGTAATAGTAAAATACACAGACTTTATAAATGTTAGTAACTAAAGTTGGATTGCTTTGTAGTTTGTCTTTACTGTGGCTACATTGAAAAAGCATTGCTTCATCCCACTAACCCCTAAAAATTATATTTGCAGGGAGATTTCCATTGTTTTCCCCACTGTTGACGAGGAAGTTTTAAAAGGTACTACACACCCACACTCTTCTTCTTCATTTAACTATTTTTGTGCACTCCTGTTTCAGTTGAAGTTTTCTGAGTTTTAATTGCTGTTATATATTTTACAGTTGTTGGCATCCAGGGGTACATGAGGACCTTTCAGAGTTTTAACAGGTAATCTCCAGCACACACTCTCTTCTTCTTTTTTCTTTCTTTCTTCTTTTTGTTTAAGGCTCGCAAATTCAGCAAGAAATTATGTACTTTTACTTTGATAATTTAAGTATACTGCTACTTGCATGTCAACAGTCAAGGACAATGGCTTGGTAGAAGATTCAGCAGACAGTCAGCAGACAAGACTACACACACACACACACACACACACACACACACACACACACACACACACACACACACACACACACACACACACACACACACACACACACACACACACACACACACACACACACACACACACACACACACAGTAGTGTGGTAGAGATTTCTTAGTTGTATTAACATTATTGTGTTCCTATTTCAGTGGTTTTGTGGTTTAATTGTAATTTTTTTTCTTCTCTTTTTCTTCAAGGCTTCAAGGACTGCCATTTTGGATCTTCAGCCCTCCAGCAGGAAAAAGTTCAGGAGATCATCTCCAGGACCTCATACCAAACGCTGCGTTGTAGCCTCATGTAGCCTAGTCACGTTTTTGGGCTTGTTTTCATAGAACTGGCTGCTTATTTCTCTCACAACATCTGTCAACATCAAACGTTGTGCCGTTTCCTCTGCTGTATGTGTTTACATGGAGACGGGACAAAATCCAGGGATTCTTTGAAACATTTGATTTTATCTGTGTGCTCCTGTTCCATTGTTTTGTATAAATAATGTTTTTCTTTTTTTTGGATCAATAAACATAATTACATGAGTTCTGCCTATTTGTTTTTCTATATTGTGTGTGTATGTGTGTATATATATATATATATATATAAATTAAATTAGTGTAGGTGGGGGTGGGGAACTATGAACCACCCCTCCCAATGGGGGGGGGGGGGGGGGGCTATGAACCACCCCTCCCAATGGGGGGGGGGGGGATAAACTAGGGGGGGTATGCCAGAATTAGCATGCAGAATTGTGGGGTGGGTGGGTGGGATTATAAGCCACAGCTTCCAATCAAATGTGGTTTTCTGCACATGCTCAGAAGTGGTTGGGGTGGGAGTGGTGGGAGGGGTGGGGTGTGTGAGGTCCTTGCTGGCAGACACCACAGGGGGTAAATGCAAATGAATGTCTCAGAAATGGTACATTTACCTGGATATGTGGGAGGTATGTGGGAGGTGGTACATTAATGAATGAGGGCAACTTACACACACATACTCCCGTAAGTATCAGGGGTATGCCTGATGAATACCCTCCCAAAATCATTGCTTTTCACCCAGTGACAGTAAGTACAATTTTGAGGTATTTTTACTTTGAGTATTTCCAATTTTCAGTACTTTTACTTCTACTCCACATCTCAGAGGCAAATATTGTACTTTTACTCCACTACAATTATTTGAAAGCTTTAGTTACTCGTTACTTTGTAGATATAGATTATTATATTATAAAACATACATTAACCACTTTAGCCCTATTTTATACATAGGCTATTTGAAAATAGCCGATCTACAAGCTCACAACGCGTCGCATCGCGACGCGTTGTGAGCTTGTAGATCTGCTATTTTCAAACATTTTAGTACTTTAACTTTTGGTACTTTAAGTATATTTTGATGCCAATACTTTTGTACTTTTACTCAAATACATTTGTAATTCCGGACATTTACTTGTAACGGAGTACTTCTACATTGCAGTATTGATACGTTTACTTAAGTAAAACATTTGAGTACTTGTTCCACCACTGGTGTACAGTAATGTAATTATTAGTGTCCTGAGAATAAACGCTGGCTTTAATGCCGTCGCTCTCCCTCTCTGCCCCCACTGCCAAGGAGTTAGGATGTGTTATAAACTGTGGTTAATGATATAGAAATGAATTAGACAGCCATTCAACGTCAGGAAATATTATGGTTGGGCATTTAGCTGCTTGCAAACCAGTCGATGCCAATGATTTTCTTGTGGGTTGGCCGTATGGGACTAATATGATCTTAATGTTTAAGCTGGAGTAGAGACAGGGCAATGAATTGAACCAATGAAAAGTATTTACAAGAGCTTGTGACTAAATAATAACTACATTGGATCAGTGTTGATTTCGTCGACTAAAATTATGATGAAACATGTTCGTCGACTACCTTTTTACACTGATGAAAACTAAATAAAAACTAAGCCATGATGACTAAAACTAGACTAAATATACGACAATTTCGTCAACAAATAAAAACTAGACAAAAAAGTTAGTGAGGGACGAGTGGAGAAGAGATCCATCCAGTAGAACTAAAAGACGAGTCATTTTATGTTTGGTTGCGCTCGGGTGTTGCGCTCTGAAAATAGCATTTTTTTTTGGCTATTTTCAGCATGCAACTAAGTGTAAAATCAGCCATTACGACACCATCAAGTAAATGCCTTGACTTTTTCTTTCAAGGGATTTTCACTTTATTTTTAATCTTACCACGGTGTGTAACCAATATTCAAATACGCAGTTCCTGTCATCCCAAAAGCCATGCTAAAAAAGCTATTCCAAGACAACCATGCTTAGCTTTTTCCCCGCACCATTGATATAATACTTGCCTGAATCTGTCAGAGCACAATCCATTTTTAGTTGTACTGGATGCATAAAACAGTTGGACACCTTCTAAAGAAGATGCCACTTTTGTCTGAAAATGCACAAAGGAAAAGGCAAGCAGTGGGTATTTCTCATCTGGATCTAAGGACCTATTCTGTCAGTGTGATTCCATTCTGTAGTTATGGTACTTTATTTCAAACAGTTCAAAGTTCCTTAACCTATATAGGATGATGTTAACCAAGCCATATACAAATAAAAATAAAATTAAATAAAGAAATCTATATTTTGCTTGGAATCATGATGTCCTGGTCAACATGCAATGTGACAGGAAAGTCCGTCGCGTCAAACGTCTTGACTCTTGACACTTCGTCAGATGTTGGTCAACTACAGTGACAACTCCAGGTTGTCACTGTAGTTCAACCTGGGTTTGAGAATGTGTTGTAAACACATCACACATGAGAGTTCACCATTATTAAGACAACCTTCTACTGTTGGACACTGAGCAGCGCCATTGGCAGTTATGTGCCTTGCCACAAGGGCTCAACCACTGTTCACATCCGACCAAACAACTTAACATAGTGTTGTTTGTAACATGGGATAGGTGTTGCCTTCTAAAAATAACCGACTAGTCCACTATCTGAATATAGAATTTCAAAGCACCCTGTCATTGCTGTGATTGACACCAAGGCACCGCCCACTGCGTTAGGAGGAGGCTGTCACGTGTCTTTGTGTGGCGCATCTGGACAAGGCCTGTCCTTGAAAAGCATCTGCCTCTCACTCACTCAAAACTGTCAATTCCCACCAAAATGTATCAGCTCCCTACAGAAAGATGTCACTATAGGGATTATGGGAGACCTCAGGGGGATTAAAAAAATGTACTTGACAGGCCGGCTTCCCTTCGCTCGTTCCCTCAGAAGTTGCTCTGCAGAGCCATGCATTTACATCCCTATATGTGGGTGACTGCCAACACAAATTCTCACCTTGTGGTGAAACCAGTCACAGTAGTGTTTTGACCTTGTGGATTCCTCAGCCCACGGCTTGTCTTTTCGCGTCCGCCACACAGTATCGGAAATCCACCTACCTTTTTGTTGCACTTAGCACAAACGGCTACACATTGCAATCTCTCATAAGGGTGCGGTCACACCAAACTTTGATTCTGCCTATGCGGTGGATTCTGCCAATGCTTTTCAATGGGAACGGAGCGGTTTGTTGCCATTCGCGAACAAAACGCTCCGTTCCCATTGGAAAGCATATAGGTAGAATCAAAGTTTGGTGTGACCGCACCCTAAAAGGCCATTTACAGTAACGATGCAGGAAATATTATTTGGTTAGTAATTATACAAAGAGAGAGATAGCAATTCTAGTAGGGGGAGAATAAAGCAAGGAGAATTAACAATATAAAAGCAGAATGAATTAATCTGCGTCTCTCCCCTGTCTAGTCTAATTAAGGGTCATTCTGTCTGTTGGCCACTTTAGGCCCACACCAAACCACATAATTAAATGTTTCTCATGCTAACCATCGGGAGACCCCCATCGCACTTGAATGTCTGTGTCAAGTTAATTCCCTAATAATATGCACATTGGTCTATTCTCCTCTGTTCCTCCTTATCGTCATCCAGGATTAGCCTGCACGTGTTTACTTTGACTGTAGTGTTCATCACTAAACCAGACACGTACAATGCACACCACAGCCAACCCAAAGGTAGGAAGTACATCAATATTATCATAAGAGGCCAATGTTATAGAGCTAACCAAACAAACCAGGCAGCTTAGTCAGCCTGCCCCGGACAGCCAACCAGTCAGGGACATTAAAAGGGGAAGGCTGTATTTAATGGTACTTAGAATCCATGAGAGTAATTACTTCTCCATGCAATTAGTGCACTGATAAACTGCCATTGTGGAGGGGAAGGTACCTCCTGTAGCTATTCCCTAAGTAATACCCTTGCACCACTTAAGCTACAACAATGCCACAGAAAATGCTGAGAGGCTGTTTTCTGTCTGCACCTTGGGACTCTATTGGTTTGCTTATACTGTACATCTAATAAACACGGGCGAAACAATGTTTCATCAACAAATAACACCTTTCTTTCCCCTGTGTTTGCAAGGGGCATTTCTAGATGAACATGTTTATTTTTGTGTTATATATAATGAAGAGACAGTGGAGGTGAAAGGTCATATTTGGAGGATATTGGATTCAGCTGGTTGCCTCTCTCTCAACCTCTCTGTCTTTCATCACTCCTGTCTGTTGTTGAAATACAGAAATATCATTGCCGTCATGTGCAAACCTTGTATGTCCAAAACTGTTACTTTCCAGAAAAAAGCTAAAAAAAACACAACAAAACAGAAAACAAGTAATAAGAAATCATCGCATTCAATGGAGTTAGTATTAGTCACAAGCTCTTGTTAATACTTTTCTTTGGTTAAACATTTATAGAACCCACAAGCAGACTTCACTTAGCGTCCCAATTTTGGCCTTTTAAAAACAATATCCCAAATCTACAAACTTGTAGATTGCCTTTTTATGCTACGTTTGCACGATACTGCATTCATACATGAAAAACATTAAAAAAAATAATAATATGGAGAAACAAGGTTTCTGCCTGACAACGACGATATGTGCTGAGAACCCCCCTCTCTCTCTCTCTTGGAGTGTGGTTGAGGGGATTAGCCTGTGCCTGAGTGCTAGAATAATGATCACTGCAGCAGAGAAAACACATTTTCACATTTCAAGAGATAAGGGCAGGCAATCTGCAAGCAGTAGACTTAGCCAGGTCCCAGTGGCTTTATTATACAGCTGAGAAAAGTCACTGCCAACCACCACCACCACTTTACAAACATGCTGGGGTTATCCATAACTTTAAAGCTATGTTTGACTTTGTTGTGTAGCTACCCAGTACCCCGTGCATGATATGAGTTCAGATAATGTCAATCATCATTACCTGTGGCTTCTGTGCAGAATAAGCTGTTTGGCATTGGCAGAGATTTGTCAAATTTTTCATGGGCGCAACCCACATAATGTCCCCTGCAAATGGGGCACAATTTTAAAGGGAAATACTGTTCATAGGCTTTGAAACTGTATTATAATTATTGGCAAGAAGCATTGTTGCAACAGAGAAATAATCTACCAAACACATTTCTGAATTTTTTGTGCTGTTTATTTATTCGTGTGTGTGTGTGTGTGTGTGTGTGTGTGTGTGTGTGTGTGTGTGTGTGTGTGTGTGTGTGTGTGTGTGTGTGTGTGTGTGTGCGCACACACACACGCACACACACGCACACACACTCATGCACGTGTGCGTGTGCGTGTGCGTGTGCGTGTGCGCGTGCGCGTGCGGGTGCCCGTGTGTGTGTGTGTGTTGGCAGAATCCGCTTTGTTTGTTGTCAAAACTAATTTATCTGGTATCTAATGTTCTTCTTCTATCAAGAAAGGTGAATCAATCAATGTCTCCATTGCAATTTTCTTTATTATTAAATGTGGAGCTATACGGATATGTTTTCGTTTGTGTCACCACTTAGGTAAAAAAAGTGCACGGCCACTGTTAACTGTCTTCACCTTCATTCCGCCTTGAGGAACATCAATCATTCTAAAATGGCCATTGTCACTGGGGTGATACATCACCGATCAAGAGGCTATAAAGATAAAGGTCCCGCATGGACTATACCGTCTGATTTTAAATGATTATTTGGAGGTATTTCTTCTTCACTGGAGAGACGGAAGTCGAGAGTGACAGTAAAGATCCAGGGAGATGGGGTGGCACAGGTCAAGAGCCATATGTTTGTAAGAATGTGGTCCGCATAATAACTGACCGTCATATTTCATCTCAAGGTTCTTTTCATTCACAGAAACCAGCTACCTCTCTCGCGTCTGCTAATGCTGTTTTTATAGTGTCGTGTGATGTTGCTCGATATCAGGATTTTATGAGGTTTAATGATTGTGATGTAAGGTTTTTTTGTTATGTTGGCTGGTGTCAGGTTTGATGCATTACAGGATTATCTGTGCTTTTAAACCGTGTATCCTGCCTGAATTTATGGGACCCCCTAAAAAAAGAGGCTTAAGGGGCGATCCTTTCAATAAATTCTGAAATTCTGCCTTGACATTTTATTATATTTAAATTTTTACTTGGCAGTATTGGTACACAGATTACCTTTTTTTCAATTTGGGGGTATTTTCTTCCACTTTGGAACATAATCCAGTCCTGCAGAGGATGCTACCCAGTGTGGTAGACATACTGAAGGAGGGGAACTATTTAATAACTGAGAATACGTTTTTGCATAATATCATGAGAGGACCTTTGTAATATATTTAAATGATTAATGAAAACAAAAACTGAAACACGGATTTCCACACCAGTTGATACAGAGCATGACATTACAGTAGGTCTCTTGGGTGAGGGTGATAATGTTAAGTATTTAATGATCAGCACAAGTGATAGGTTCAGAAGTTTGACACAGCACTGGTACTGGTCCAGATGGTGCTAAATAGCATGTGAAAAAGATCCCCAACACTCCGAAACATGAAGTCAAGTAGGAGGGAGAAGTGTGGGAAAATGCAGGATAAACTAATTGTGTCCGTTTATTATTGAGGTGAAAAGCTCTCTCATGGAAACAAGTTGTTAGGAGACCAGGTTTCTTTGTTGTTGTTTTTTGCAGTGGAGATTAGTGATACGACTATAAACTTCTCCACAATCTCTTCAAGTTACCTCCCAATTTCCAACAAACTAGAATGGCTACCTATCGACTGAACCCACAGAGACTGGATTCCATGTTTATTTTGCTCATACCCAATACTTTCTCTCGACTTCTTTGGCATTATTCCAAGGATGCGGCACCATACACACAATCTGTAGAAGCAGCTCACACAAAACTTGGGAATCTCTCTGCTGACAGGATATTTTGTTAGTGCCTATGTGGAACTCGGACAAAACACTGTGCTGAGTAGTTATTGGCTGAATGCATCAGTTTACTGCCCTCAAACTAAGTCCCAAAGTCTATTAACGGTGTTGACTTGTCAGTCTGTGAAGAAGCCTCACAATTTGTAAATCGGGACGAAGCTGCACTATACAGGGAAAATCTGGAAACAAACTGGCTTATGGGCATGTTGAATAATGTGGTGATGGTCTTTGTCTCCTTTGGCCAAATATAGCGATCCATATAAATACGCCACCTATAGACCAGACCGGCAACCAAAGCTCCACCCCTTTTTGGGAGCGTCATCGCCACTGTAGCCTATTGAATGTGACCTAAATGAGCTTATATCATTTGATATCTCTATCCATCGTTTAAGGACATCATGCATATGAGCTGTGATTGGTGAACCTTTGAGGGGACATCCATACGGCTCTGAAATAGACAAACAGCTCTGAAATAGACAACTTAGCTGTCAGCCAAGTTGAAGAAAGAACTATTGGAACTACAGTACTAATTCCTCGCCAAATTAGACAATGCAGGGAAAAAAGAAAGAAGAAGAAGGAGGGGAAAAAAGCAGGCCTCCTGTGATCAAAAGATGTTCAAACAGTCTCAGATAGATAGTGTTTCTTCACTGATGGCTCACAAACGCCTTCTCCATGCCAGTCATGTATAATAATTGTCCTTGACCCAGACAACAAACTTCACCTACGCTGCTTCGCATTCCTCTGGATAAAGGTGTATAGCGGTACAGAATGTAAACACAGTGACTTAAGAAAAACAAGCACTACACACTCTCAGAGAGACGGTACTGACTGTATCCATAACTGTAACCATAACCACTTGAACCACAGCATCCCTATTCTGAGGGGGACATTAGCCCAGAATAGCTGATCTACTGGGGCGGCAGTGGCTCAGGAGGTAGAGCGGCCGCTTGGTGAACCGGTTCGATCCCGGGCTCCCCCAGGGTTTGTGTCGAAGTGTCCTTGAGCGAGACTCTGAACCCCTAATTACGCCCGATGAGCAGGTTGGTGCCTCCGGCCATCGGTGTATGAATGTGTGTGTGAATGGGTGAATGTAATGCACAATCATTGTAAAGTCCCATGGATAAAGGCGCTATATAAATGCACCATTTACCATTTACCAGCTCACAAGTCACAACAAGCTGTGATCTCGTAGATAGGCTATTTTCAGCAAAGACGTTTGGTGTACATGGGAAGAAAGAGCAGACCGAGTACAGAGCCGACCCTAGTCAACTAACTATTAGTTTACTAAGTACAGAGCAGTTGTTCTCAATGTGGGGTGCAGGGACCCTGAGGGTTCCTTGAGGGGGTACCAAATGGACCCTCACAGGTCTATCTGAGAGTGTACAAATAGAACCAAATGGACGGTTGTGGAGGTCCTTGACATTAACATGTTTTGAGAACCACGTGAGGGTTTAAGTGGATATTGGATAAATGAAACCAGCGCTCACCTTCCCCACATACTGTGCGTCCGTTCCCAAGTGCTCTTCTAAAACAAAGAACTGGTTCCAGATCCAGCCTCGCTTGAGCCTGTGGTGCACCTCCGTCTCGCCGTTGGCCAGCCTGGTCAGATTCCTGGAGGGCAGCCTGGTTTGATTCCTGGAGGGCAGCTTGGTCTGATTCCTGGAGGGCAACCTGGCCAAGGCGGCGCGGTGGCTCGCCCCGTCGCACCTCTGGAGGAAGCAGAGGCACACCAGGACGGGGCAGAGACAGGAGGCGGTGGGTATCCTCATGGCGGCAACCTTGAGCGTTCCGCACGTTTTCCTCGTTCCACGGCGTAGTCGAGTAGAGTCAAGGTCCTCCTCCTATGACCGCCACCGCCACCATGCGCCGCCGCTGCTGCTGCCGCCTCCGTCGCCGCGAGTGGCCTCCGCTAGCCACCCCCGCAGCTTCCAAAGTGGCGAAGCAGGCTCTTATAATCCAAGCCGAGCAAAGCCGGTGGTCCGGGGGGGGGGGAGGGTATATATCCGCTAAGTGTCAAGGTCTGAAGCCATCATTTTTTGGGGGGGGTGGGGTGGGGGAGTGAAGTCGAGGTTTCTCATTTACATTGTGGAATATTCCCCAGCTGTGAGGGAACAGCGACGAATTGGAAATTCAGCTCCAGGGATGTTTTTAAAAAAAAATCACAAACCGGACTGAATCCCAGCTGCCATTTTGTGTATCCTGGGTAAGAGAGAGAAAGAAGAGAAGAAACAGAAGGGTTAGTGCAAAAATACAGACTTGTTTTTTCTTTAGTCCACTCCTCCAAGTGGTTTTCTTTCTTTCTGTCACACTACTCTGAAATGTGAGATTGAGGCCCAGGAGGAACGACAGGTAGTATATTGACACTGAAGCCTGATTTATACTTCATTGTACTCCGGTGTCGTACACTGAAAATAGCAACAATATCTACAAGCTCACAACTGTGAGCCATTTTACATTATTCAAACACAGTTTGGATTCAATAATTTACTTTTCTTTAATCCCTGGTCAGCCCACTGCTTGGTAAATTGCATTGCTAAATGAGGTCACAGCCACGTACAGTATCAGAATAGTGCACGACCACAGTGGTGAAATTCGGAGATGGTTTTGTAAAAAATAAATGAAAAAAGGCTTCTTATTTTCTTAGTTCTTCTTGCATTGCCGCGACCTGCTGCAAAGGATTAATTTGTGTCTGGGAAAATTTAATAACAAAAGTGTCAGTAAGAAATGCATGTACTATGATAAGAACAGACATTAAGCCAATCAAAGTTGGGCAGAGGGTGATTTTAAAAACCACTGAAATGGAAAGGAAACGAGGCGGGATTCTGCTAAATGGAACCTTTTCAAGATCGAAATTACATATTGAAATGGGCATTAAAGAGGTAAAATATAACTACACGCATTGTCAACTTTCCTTCCAACTCAAAGTGGTGCAGGACCTACAATATTAAGCCCTTTGCAATTACTATATGTGAAACTGGATCTATGTTTCCTTTGGAAAGCCCTTTATGAATATGTCTAGAAGCCTTGACTAATCCCCATGTTTCAAATATCTCAACATGTGAATTATGCAGCTCAACTATAGTTGTGGGTGATGTTTGGTGAAGTGGGGAAGGGTTGCATTGGTAACAGAGTGCTGAGCACAGCCACTGACAGGTGAGGCAAAGGCTGTTCCACAACGATTGGAACAGCCTCTCGGATTAAGGCAAGACTGGGTAAATGCTAAAGCATTGAGCCAAACATTTGTAATCTGGGGCAAGATCCTCATCTGCATACCGTAGGCAACATGAAAGCCATGCTTAAATGTGTTTTCTCCTGTAGTCCTGGCATACAGTGATTTATGAAAACCCCATTAATAGGGATCTATTACGTTCCTGTCAGGAGGGACTATTGTGAGTTGAGTGTTTATTTGGATTTAAAGGACGACTTCACCCATCTTTAACCTATCTTCATTTAATTGGTCCTTACTAATGCTCATGATAAAATGGTACTATTTTTTTCTACACGGTCTGCAGGAGGGCTGTGGACAATTCAGAAACCCGCCCACCAGTGACATCATCGTTAGGCAGGTTTTACATACATTTTTTACTTAGATTTTTATTAACGCGAGAGCAATGGCTTCCATTATAGCATGCTAACTTTCTAAGAATAGAAAGCCTACAGTTTCTATTAGCTTGGATTCCCCATTGATGATGTCACTGGTAGGTGGGTATCTGAACTGTCCATAGCCCTCCTCTGAGACACAGACCCATAGACAAAAATGGTACCATATTATAATGAGCATTAGTGAGGACCAATTGTATGAAGATAGGTTGAAAATGGGTGAAGTCGTCCTTGACGTTTTCATATGACTTCCTTTCAGACTGGCAATGAATCAACAAACCTATAATACCATTTTAGAGCATAGAGGCAAACAGTTCTAGCACACGGTAGCACTACTGTTGTGATGCTAGAATGTTTTACACAACACACAGGTTACACCATGGAATGAGGTGAATGGTGAATGATGGAATGAGGCCATGTGGAAAATAACACATCAGGCATAGCTCCTGATTGAATAACACTACTAACAATAGACACAGTACTATCTCACAGATCCCCCACACATTCGTAAGTACCAGAGTTATTGAGGTTTAGTTAACTATCGCTGCTGGCAGCCTTGTATGTTCAAAAGTAAAATTGTTCATCAAATGAAATGAAAACAAAAAAAATAACCTGCGTTTCAATGGATCTTTAATTTCTTTAATTTAGCTAATTTTCTTAACTTTTAACTTTTCATTTAATTTAATTGTATAAAAACCCAGAGATAGACTTTACCACTTTCAAACTAGCATCCCTGTTTTGGACTTTCATTCATCATTATAGGCATGATCACAACAAGCTGCAATATATCACGTTGTGAGTTATGTTAAGCATACCCTAATTTATCATTGGAACGCATCTGTATGTCATTTTTAGATTTCTTTGGCTATTCAAAGATAGCAGATATACAAGCTCATAGTGCGGCACCGAGTGCCGCGCTATGAGCTTGTAGATCTGCTATTTTTGAAAAATCATGAAAAGTTGTGCAAATATTTATTTATTTTTTCTTTTTTTTGTAACTCATTTGTAACTCAAATCTTTGCTTCTGGGGGTTCCTGGAACTAAATACTTTACAAATGTTTGCTTAAAAATATATATAAACCAAGATTTTGCCACAAATTTTAACGATTTTTCATAGCCAAAGAAATCAAAAAATGACACATAGATGCGTTCCCGGTCTTAATGGGTTAAAATAAATGTGACCATAATTTATTAAACACATAACATGATAATTGGGGGGAAAAATACTTTAAACTAGCGATTGAAAACAAAACGTTTTTTTATAAATGTTTACTAAGGAAATAAAATCAAATGTAAAGTCCGGCCAAAACCTCATTCACTTGAATGGAGTGTTAGTTTTTCTGCAGCCAGCAGGAGGGGAAATAGCGACAACTGCGGTGCCATTAATGAGAACTGTAGGGGAAAACGTACTTCCCTGTGAGCTTCAATTTAAAGAGCTCTCCCTTGCCGCATGGTAAGGACCCATTATGATCCTTTTGGCAGTATGGCTACCTGGCTGCTCAGCTGGAGTCAATCATGTGTCAGTGTGAGAATTTTGCTTCCAGAGGTTTGACTGGGGGGCTCCCTGGGGTCTCTTTAATCAGTGCACTAATTGACAGATTACCATGCTGATCCCAGGCAAAACACATCTGAGAGAGCCATGAAATCAATGGCAGCTGGCACTGTAAATAGGAATGATTACCCCCCCCCCCCGACACACACACACACACACACACACACACACACACACACACACACACACACACACACACACACACACACACACACACACACACACTTGTGCACGTGCACACACACACACACACACACACACGCACACGCACACGCACACGCACACGCACACGCACACGCACACGCACACACCGTCACCATCAACACTTTATGCTGATGACTGAACTGCATGTTTGTATGTGCATGGTATGGCTAGCCGTATGCCGTTGTGCTTTGTCTGCGTGTGTGTGTGTGTGTGTGTGTGTGTGTGTGTGTGTGTGTGTGTGTGTGTGTGTGTGTGTGTGTGTGTGTGTGTGTGTGTGTGTGTGTGTGTGTGTGTGTGTGTGTGTGTGTGTGTGTGTGTGTGTGTGTGTGTGTGTGCGTGCGTGCGTGCGTGGGGGGGGTAGTGTTGGAGAGCAAGAAGGAGAGTGAGGGAGAGGCGAAAAGATAGGTGGCACTAATTTTTTGGCACCCAGCTGAGCGCACACCCGCTGCATTCCATTTCACAGCACCAACCTTTTGCACACGCGGAACAGCAGGCTGGAGAGGAGTGGTGTGGCAGCAGGTGAAACGCGTATTATGCGACTAAGAGGGGGGTCCCACCAGGGAGAGAGGGAGAGAACACGACACTCTTGAGTGCTCACCTCTCCTAAATGGGAAGGAATACAAACATGTTACCCTCCATTTACGAGGCGCCCGCTTGTAGTCTGTTTTTCAGGCGATGCTTTACTGAGTCAAGGTAAGAGGTAAGGTATGAGTCGATGGGTTTAGAGATCGACTCAAGAAATCAAATTAGAGAAGGTTGAGCGATTTGGAGTTAGAAAATAGACTAGTGCCCCGACTCTAAACTCGTTTTCTGGGATAACCCTTTATTTTGGGGGTACCCAAATTATTTTGGGGGGTCCCCAGATGATTAGCTTAATGTGCAACACTGTTTTATCACTCAACAGTAAACAAACCAACATACAGTATAAGTGTATACAGGGTATCTGCACAAAAGTTACAATTTAATGATCAAGACCTTTTTAATACCAAATTGGCCAAATTGTCAAACATTACTTAAGAGGCAAACATTGTGAAATAGCCGGTCTAAAAGCTCACAACGCCTCGCAGTTGTGAGTTTGGATGTTTTCAAATATTTATCTGTGGAACCGAGTTGAACTAGATGTAATACCTACAATTCCAAGTGCATTGATGCTCCCTCAGTGAATGATATGGTTCAACATCTTAATCTCAAATTAGAGTCAGCTCTCGACATAGTGGCTCCTATGAAAACTAAAAAGAAACTTAACTCTAGAGTAACACCCTGGATTGACGAGCACATGCGCTCACTCAAGAAAGAATGTCGTAAAGCTGAGCGAATTTGGAGAAAAAACAAACTCACTGTCCACCTAGAGATCTTTAAGAAGTCAACAGTGGCCTATAACAAAGCACTGCGCTTGGCAAGGCAGGCATATTTCTCACGCATTATCAATGACAACAAGCAAAATGCCAGAGTCTTATTCTCTACCATTGAACATCTCTTAAACCCCCCCCAGGCTTACAAGGAGTCGCTCCCTGCTTCTAAAGCTAAGTGTGATGAGTTTGCATCCTTTTTTGAAAAAAAAATTTTTAGCATTCGAGCTGGTATTATGAATGCTGCTGCTAGCACTGCAAATGCGGCAAATGGTGCATGGTGCAAAAATGTAGATCCCTCCAGAGGAAGCCTAATATCATTCTGCGCAATTAATGAAGAGGAACTCCCTAAAACTATATCACAGATGTTGCTCACTGGATGTAGTACCCACCCCGTTTCTCAAAGAGGTTTTAGACAGTGTTATTGGAGATATCCTAAGAATTGTAAACAGCTCTCTACTTTCAGGCGTCTTTCCAGACTCACTGAAAACGGCTGTAGTCAGGCCGCTACTCAAGAAACACAACCTTGATCCATTGGTGCTGGGTAATTATAGACCAATCTCAAATCTGCCATTTTTGGGCAAGGTCTTAGAAAAAACTATCTTTCATCAACTGGATGTGTTCCTACAGAACAATAAGGTTCATAACAAATTCCAATCTGGCTTCAGGAAAGGTCATAGTACAGAAACAGCACTTGTAAAAGTAATTAATGATCTTAGGGTGTCCGCTGACAACAAAAATGTATCTGTTCTCCTACTCCTTGACTTAACCGCTGCTTTTGATACGATTGATCACACAATTCTACTACAACGTTTGGAGTACTGGATTGGTTTGTCAGGCACAGCCTTGTCTTGGTTTCACTCTTACCTAACAGGCAGAAGCTATTTTGTCAGTCTAGCTAACTTTGACTCAGACAAACACAACATCTGTTCTGGTATTCCACAGGGCTCAATTCTGGGTCCCTTATTGTTCTCCCTGTATATACTACCGCTGGGAGAACTCATCGCCGATCACGGAGTGAACTTCCATTTCTATGCTGATGATACCCAGCTGTATCTTTCAGTAGCTCCAGACGACCCCTGCGCTCTAGACCCATTGTTGACCTGTCTGTCCAGTATAAAATGCTGGATGAGTGAGAACTTTCTTAAGCTAAATGAGGATAAAACAGAAGTTCTCATAATTGGCTCCAGTGAGCAGAGAGAATCAATAACAAGTAGACTTGGTAACCTGGCTGTAGAAAGTAACACCACAGTAAAGAACCTGGGGGTGATTATCGATTCTGAATTGAATTTCAATACACACATTAATCATGTCACCAAGATTGCTTTCTTTCATCTTAGAAATATTGCACGAATTAGAGACTATCTGTCGTTAGACGATGCAAAAACGCTGATCCACGCTTTTGTTTTCTCTCGGCTTGATTACTGCAACGCACTCTACTCTGGCCTGCCAAAGAAAACAACTGACAGATTACAACTTGTTCAAAATGCGGCAGCCAGAATTTTAACTAAAACCAGGATGAGAGAACATATCACTCCAGTTCTAGCTTCACTACACTGGCTCCCGGTTGTTTTTAGGATTGATTTTAAAATTCTTTTAATAGTTTATAAAGCTCTAAATGGTCTGGCACCCTCCTACCTCTCTGACTGCCTAGAGAGATATGTTCCAAACCGGGCCCTCAGGTCTTCAAGTGCTGACCTGCTCGAGGTGCCTACAATGACATATAAAAAATACGGTGAAGCAGCATTCTGCTTTTACGGACCGACAGTGTGGAATAAACTCCCATTACACTTAAGACAGGCAGCCTCTGTCGATAGCTTTAAAGCACAGCTCAAGACCTATTACTTCACTCTTGCTTTTAGCTGATTCTTTGGTTGATTTTTAATTCCTCACTGTATTCCCTATTTTAATGTTGTTTTATGCCTTTGCTTTTGTTTTGTGTGAGTGGAAGAGAGAGTCACGGTAGTTAAAAGACAAGAGTCTGATAACTCCATCCGGAGGATTTAGTGAATTATCCTCTGGGGCACGTCGACACGTGGTGGACCCTCCAGGGCAGATCCTTTTGTCTATGTTTAGTCTATATATCTTGTATAACCCCGATATCATTCTCAGGGGTGTACGGTGTGTGGTTTGGATGTGATAAGTTAGCAGATCCCCTGGGCTAGTCCACACGTGGTAAACATGGTGAAAATATATTACTAAGGTGTAATATTGACAATTGTGTGAAGATATATTACTAAGGTACTAAGGTACACGTGGTAAACATGGTGAAAATATATTACTAAGGTGTAATATTGACAATTGTGTGAAGATATATTACTAAGGTACACAAGGTACACATGTAATATTGGCAATTGTGTGAAGTGTGGATATTTCTTTAGCTGTGTTGTAGAGGACAGTGGCCACTACATTTAAGTTATATCCATTTGTGTTGAAGTTGTGTAGTGGCGAGGGCCACTGCATTTTACTGCATTTTACTGCTTCTATTTTATTTTATTTTATTTTTGTTTGCTTTATTGTTAAATTGGTTCTAACTGTAATTGTATTCTTGCTCTGTAAAGCACTTTGAGCTGCATTTCATGTCATGAAAGGTGCTATACAAATAAAGTTTATTATTATTATTATTATTATGTCAGGGTGGGGAGGTCCACAGTTTAAATATGATTATTTTGGGGCGGGGTTGCGGCCTGAGAAGTTTGGGAACCCTTGCACAAGAACAATACGCCTGTACAACAAGCGTGTACTGTATATGATACATAATGGTGTAGTCTATGTATCTTCACCATTTCTCTACTCACTCTTTGTTTCAGAGGAGGGCCGTGGACAGTTCAGAAACCGACCGATTCCAAGCTAATAGAAACTACACTACAGCCTTTCTGTTCCTGGAAACAGTGCTGACATTATTCTCGCATATTTTTTTTAATATTAAATGTAATAAAAAAATGAGATGATCAAACCTGCCTACTGATGATGTCTATATTTTAAATTACAAGACTGAGCTAACAGTTAAGTTTTCTTTTTCTCTATGTGTGGTGTTTATTCAGTTTGGGGAAATCACAATCTCTCAATGGCTCTGGGCTGGTGATATAGTGTTAGACTAGAGCTAGCACTTTAAAGTTTTCAGATATATAGTACTGAATATGTGACTGAGGCTGTAGGTTTGGTCCACAACTTGGCCGTTGTGAAACAGTTGTTTTTTGGTCTGATTTACGTTATTTTTTTGCATGAAAGGTGTCGATTGGTTCAGTGCCCGTATTGTCTCTGGTTTCACCCTCTGAGCACCGACCATCTTCTCAAGCATGTGTTTGTGTTTACATATCGGAGCACGGTGTGGAGAATGCAGTTGCTAAACAGACTTTCAGTGACTTTCTGTGCATAGCGAAAGTTGCTCTGATCTGTTCAGCAGAAAGGATTATTCATTCATTGTTTTCCTCTGTGTGGAAAGCCTAAATGTTGCAGTGTGTTTGTGCTCGCCTTGCGTCCAACAGTAGCATTACACTTTTGGCCATTTCTTAGAAAGAACGATCAGAAGGCCAAACATACAGGGTACCAGTCATGTGGTTGATAAACTATTTACTTTGTTTGTTTTCTAGTCTAGGCCAGTACTGCTCAAAAGAACAACAATTTATGAACGGACCCTTAAAGGGTGTATAACTCTGGTAGTGTATAAATGTAACGAAATGGACCAGTAATGGTCAATTTGGTTACATTACACACTCTCTGTGTTATTATACTACATAATCATCGTTAACCAAATGGACCGTAAGGTCTTTAAGGTCTTTTTGAGAGCGTGTAAATGTAACCCTTGGATACAATATAAATGGACCCGTAATGGTTTGTTTGGTTACATTTATACACTCAGTGTTACTAGGTATATGGGGGTCTGTGGTCTAATGCATAGGCTACAAAATGGACGGTCCTTGAAATTACAAAAGTTCGAGAACCACTGTTCTCTAGGCTATTGAGTAGTATGGTAGAATTTTGTGAAATGTATGTGTTGCTTCAAGTTTCTATGACAGCTGACTGAAAGGTGACAATGGGGGTTGTTTGAGGTGTGGATAAACCTCCCATTGTTAACGCTCAACAAGCCCTGTTAATGTGTGATATCTTTGGAAGCTGTGTTCTATGCTTTGACTATTCTTAAACAAGATTCAAATGACCATATCTTCTTCAAATAATTATTTAATTTCAATAAACTATATTATTATAAATAATTATCATTTGAAAGCAATGATGTAAAAGCTGAAAAATGACCAGGCCCCCCTTGTGGCCCAAAGCATTGTATTCAGTCACATGTGGGCCCCAGGGGCCACAGGCCCAATGGACAGCAGCTGCAGTGGCAGTTACTTCAGGACCACGGACAGCAGTTACAGTTACTTCAGGACCATGGACAGCAGCTACAGTTATGTCTGGACTATGGACAGCAGCTACAGTTATGTCGGGACTATGGACAGCATGCTACAGTTACTTTTGGAACAAGCTAATCAAACAAGAACAATTGAAATAGCTCAACACAACTAATGTTCTCCAACTTCAACACAAAATGACACTTTCAGTGACGGCTGCAGTTTCAAAACATTTCGGAACCTTCATCACAAGTGTCTTTAGTGCTGAGAAGAGCACCCTTTTGCTGTTATGACCTATCATAAACATGATGCATAGCCAGACACCAACTTCTGGCAGTGTTCCTGGGGAATCTTGGCCTATTCCTCACGTGCAATGGCCTCCAGTTCACTATTATTCTTGAGTTTGTGTTCTGCAAACGTCTTTAAATCCCACCAAAGATTTTCTATTGGGTTCAAGTCAGGAGACTGTAAAAGCCAGTCTAGAACCTTACAATGGTTGAATCACCCAGCCTTCTAATAGATGCATTGGTTTATCCTGTAGTCTGTAGACATTAAGTACTACAGACTACTTGGTAGTATAAGTGGGCCTTGAAAGGTACCATATGAATACAGTCTCAGAGGTAAACAGGCTACAGCTCTGTGCATGCTTGAGCAACTGTGTGCACTTAAGTGCACACAGTTCATTGGGCACTACACTTTACATCCATTATATCCATACGTTATATCCACATTACAAAAGTGCACCGTTGATTTTACACTTGCAAAACACCAAGGACAACCCCCCTCAACTCACATTTTCTCTTACCACCCTATCTCAGCAACTTCCTGCATGATGACGATATTTTCTTTTCAAGCTACAGCCAGTACAAATCTTAAGTGAGATTAGAAATGAATGCACTTTTTTTTTAAATGAGATGTATAAAAAAGAAAACCATTGGTTGTCAAACACTGCAGCTGCACAGACTGAGGGCAGAGAAAGCTGCTCATCATAAACATAGAAAATACATCATTTGGCAGCTCTAGCTATGCTGAACAAAACTGATGCTTCAATGAGGCAACACCATTCCCAAATCTCACTGTGTTCGTCTTCCCTCTACAGTACAACTGAGCCACGCACACGTCAGCAAGACAAAATGCTGTAACCTTGCATCTCAATCTTTTTTTCCCCCCTTAACACTTGTGGATAATTAAAGCCAATCAACAGCAGGTTTTAAACACAGATTAGGCCTGGAGCTAATTGAGCCCATTGCAGTAATGACTCCCACAGAGTTATGTGGGCAGGACGATATGTCAGTCACCTCCTCCCCTCCTTGCACACCAGCCCTCTGCCACCCCCAACCGACCCAAGAACTACCACCACCGCCCGCCCACACCTTTCAAAATCTGCAACACCTCGTCCTTCCTAACACTCCTGTCCTCGGCGCGCAAATGCCATCTGTCGGAGCCGTGCCCTTGGCGGCGCTTCCATTACCACACACCCCGGCGTCTTCTCCCTGACCCGCCCTCTCCCACTTCGTTACCCCAGATGAATGAGAGAGAGAGAGAGAGAGAGAGAGAGAGAGAGAGAGAGAGAGAGAGAGAGAGAGAGAGAGAGAGAGAGAGAGAGAGAGAGAGAGAGAGAGGAAACCCTGATGGTTTTCATCTCCGTGCTTTTACATGCCAAATTAAACAGCCCTTAATTATGTTTGTGAGGAGTCACTTCAGCAGTCAGTTGTTTATTATTATTTATTTATTTTCGTTTTCCTCCCCTTCCCTTCGGTGTCAAATTAGAAAACATCGCTGCACTCGTCAAAACCGTGGATATATGTTGTTTAGCTTCCGTAATGAGAGCCGGGCAGAAAATGGAAAACATCCCATCTGTTTTGTGTGTGTGTGTGTGTGTGTGTGTGTGTACTTGTATTATTATACTTGTGAGGTGCAAATGTCCCAACAAGAGTAGCAGAAAATAGAAAATAGACATGGTAAGGCCCTCAAGATCAATGGTTGTTTTATTGGTTAAAACTTATTTTTAGAGTTCTGCTTACAGTTAGGAAAAGCGCTTTGATTAGACATTTAGAGGTTAACAGGTTTAGGGGTTTGGGTACGGTGTTGCGCAAAAGAAAAGGATCTATGAGCTCGTAGACCCGTCATTTCCGGCGTTAGCCTTGGGGTTTAAAATGGCCACCAAAAAAAGCTAAAGACATTCATAAAATCGGCTTCCTAAAATGTTATGTCCTCATTTGTATAGCAATACAATTTTGTGTGTGGCTGTGTGTGTGTATGTGTGCATGTGTGCGTTTGTTTTCACGGGGTACAGTGGGGACTGCCAGGCCGCCGCAGACAGCATCCATCTGCTGGCCAGTGTGCGGGGGGAGAATAAATACACAGCGGTTTCCACACTCATCATCATGTCTCCCTGCTGGCCGCTCGCGGCAGCGGTTGCCGGAGAATATCGAAACCAGTAATTCCTCAAGTCCTGTCCTGGGGACACGGAGTACAGCTGCTTTTTATATCCGAGCTGTATGAACAGGGCCTCATTAAGACCCAGGACACCAGCTGAACGCAATTAACAGATGGAATACAAAAGCAGTAGTATGGTCCATGGTCCCCCTCGGCCATGGCTGAGAACCAACGCACCAGCATTGGGGGCTCAAAGCCAGAATAAGGCCATGGGATGTTCTTGGATAGGGTTGGGGAGTTATTTAATGTATTGGTTCCTGCATTTGTGATGAATGCAGTATTTGGGTTTCCAGTGTGAAAGCAGCCGAGGACCTCTTATCTAGACAAGGATCCATCATCCTTAATCATTGAGTTATGACAGTACTTAAAAGGATGAATGCTATCACATTAAAAACGTGAATGTTCCAAAATTGGCCACATGAAGATAGACAGGTTGATTGTCAGTGACTTCACAACAATGCAGAGTTATAAACGGTGGGGCAAACGCAGATTCGGTGATATTCATATCACCTGAACTTTGTATGCGGAAGACTGACTGACTGTCTGTCTGTCTGTCTGTCTGTCTGTCTGTCTGTCTGTCTGTCTGTCTGTCTGTCTGTCTGTCTGTCTGTCTGTCTGTCTGACTGACTGACTGACTGACTGACTGACTGACTGACTGACTGACTGACTGACTGACTGGTTGATGGAGTTGCACGATTGGTCGACTGGTTGGCCTAACAACAGACTAGCCAACCTCAGAGCAAACATCCCTCCAGGCTGTGGCATGTAGTCTATCATAATGACTGACCTTTTCCTATACCATTTGACACTGGGGCTGGTGTTATTTGTGAAGCCATGGTCAAGTACATATCTCTGACCCTTGGTTCCAGTCAATCTGGATGATCTATTAAACTGGCACAGCCAAACTCCTATACTGGGATGACACGAAAATCCTATCATCACTGACTGATGATGTTACAGGACTAAGCTAAAGCTAAGCGATGAGTGTCATGTTTTTTTTTTAAATACAGCTAAGGCAACAGGACCTGCTCTGATCCACAAAGTAGCAGCAAGGCTATGAACATATTAAATGAACATTATGCACACATACTCTCCTCCCACATCAGGTAGGCTCCCTCGTGACAGAGAGAGAGGGCTGCTGCGGTGGGTGGAGGACATTCACACAGCGATGCTACTAGCTGCTTCTCAAGTGCCTGGTGATGCGTGCCAGGGTGAGAGAGAAATGACACAGACAAACATGTATAGTCTACTGGACCTGATATAATCTGAGGGCCAAGGGGTATGGAACCTCAGGTCCGGTGACAGAAGCACTACAAGTAAGAGCGGGGGGTGTAATGGTCGAGGAGTCGGAGGTGAGCGAGCGATGCAAAGAGTGTTTCTGTGTGTGTGTGTTGCAGTGGGTGTGGGTAATGCAGGGACCGCACCCCGCAGCTCCCTTCTCATCTGCCTCAGATGTGTGAAATCGATAGGGACGTCCATCTCTCTCTCTCTCTCTCTCTGTGTCTCTCTCTCCCCTTGCTCCTTCCTTCCCCCTCCTCCTTCGATCTCTCCATTCCTCTCTCGCGTGTCTCGCAAAACGTTGGCAGGGCCCAATTAGCATCTCTCTCTCTCACATTTGCCCGTCTTTGCGATGCAACGTGAAGGTTGAGTGGGTCTGACAGGCATGCCGAGCGCTGATGTTTTATCAGCACCACACATCAGGGCTCCTCTTTGCACTCCAACACAGATGACTAACTGACTACCCTCTCTCCTCTTCCCTTTCTCCTCTGGATGTTGCATGTGGCATGGCGTCTATCTGAGAATCTATACTCTAGCCCTGAGCCAAAGGGATCTCGTGGAATTTGGTTGAGTTAATGTCTGAAAACCTTCTGATTTTATTGTGCACTGAATATTTATCATATTGAATTGCACATGGACTATTGCACAGCCTGGGGAATTGTGCATAAAATGTATGTGGGAAGTAATATCTGCAGTGAATCAGCTACACTATTATTAGCCAACTAAATCCATATGGCAAATTCAAGGTGGAAATTTCCTATCTCTGTACTTTGATTATTATTGAATACCACTCAACCGACTGAATCGGTTTAATTTAAGGACCATACTGGTCCATACTGGTGGTCTGATTTAGCCCACAGACTATGGCTGGCCCGGAATTTGATGTTGTAAGGGGCAAAGCCGCTTTGGTGTTTTTTGAGGACACAATAATACTGACTGTAGTCTGTCTCTCTGACTGTCTGTCTGTCTGTCTGTCTGTCTGTCTGTCTGTCTGTCTGTCTGTCTGTCTGTCTGTCTGTCTGTCTGTCTGTCTGTCTGTCTGTCTGTCTGTCTGTCTGTCTGTCTGTCTGTCTGTCTGTCTGTCTGTCTGTCTGTCTCTCTGTCTGTCTCTCTGTCTGTCTGTCTCTCTGTCTGTCTGTCTCTCTGTCTGTCTGTCTATCTACTATTTCTCCCGAAAGTGAGCTGAACATGAATACAGTAGGTTGAGGTGAAGGGGAGGTGGCATTTTCCTGTGTAAAAAAACCCAAAAAACAGAAGCCTTTCTGAAATGTGTCCAGAAGGCAAAGCCACTGCAGCCGCCTACACTGTGCTGTGCAAAGAGAAAGGAATAGAACTCTCCAAGGCAGCCCTCAGGGTCCCAGACACAAACACACAATGATTACACAATGATAACTCTGCCTTTAAGAGCTCTTTGGAAAGGAAAAGACGGTGAGCAAACACTCTGGAACCCGAGAGGGGAATCTGATCCCCAAATGGTACGTTAAGTATTTATGAAACATACTGTAGTGGCAATCAAATACTTCTCTTTTTGTGGTACCTATTGTGCATACGCTATTTTATAGTGCTGTGCCAGAGGCAGTCAATATACAATACAGTATATATATATATTACTTTTCATAATAGTAGCCTATACTGATCTACGCCCTAAAACAAGCTAAGGCAACAGGAGCAAGAACTCAGCTTCACTATTACTCCCAGAAGGTCTACGAGACACCCTGCAGAAACCCTGACAGACCTGGACTATGCCGATGGCATCTGCCTGCTATCTAATCAAGCAAAACAGGCACAGAGTCAAGATAGAGTGGGCCAGGGTTGGCCTCCTGCTAAATGCAAAGAAAACCAAGGTCATAACCTATGACATCCCCCAGGAACATCCAGTCCTAACACCAATAGAAGGCACTGCTCTAAAGGAGGTCAGTGACTTTAAATACCTTGGCACATGGGTCAACTCAACAGAGAAGGACCTTAAAGTGAGGAAGGCGCTCGCATGGAGAGCTCTTAACGGCATGACCAATGTGTGGAAATCCAACCCCCCCCCCCGACATATCAAGATCAGTTTCTTTTCTGCTACTGTGGAGTCTGTTCACCTTTACGGCTGTGAGTGCTGGACACCGACACAAGCCCTGTACAGAAGTCCTTCGATGGATGCTACATGTGGTGCTGAACATCAAACAGGACGAACACATTGCCATCAACATCTGTATGGGAAGCTACCACGTGTGTCAGAGAAGATAGCAGTCAGGAGGATGAGACTAGCCGGTCATTGCCATCGACACAGAGAACTCCCTGCCAGAAAGCTTGTGCTACTGTGGGAACCAACACACAGGCGTCGATCAGTAGGACGACGTGCTGAAGAAAGACGCTGGTGTGGAAAGCACAAATGAGCTGGCCAGATGTATGGAGAACCGGTATGACTGGAGATGCCGATGGAGGGCTCGTCTGAGGACGACGTAGAGAAAACACATTTATGCTAATTTGATTTTCAACGTTTCAAATAAAGTGGTATATATACAGTACACTGGGCAGCACTTACAAACAATTGAGAGCAGAAACTACAAAATAAATAAATGATAATAGGTGGCTTATAGATAGATTTATATAGTAATGCATATAGTAGTAAGCCTACCTACTATGGCCTATACTATGGCCTGATCTATGAACTTATTACAGACCTACTATTGTGTCATACTGCAATGGTATGACAAAAACCAGTCTGTCCAAATATTCCATTTGTCAACGCCATCCCACACCATGGGCTTTTGAAAAAGGGGGAAATATATATTCCGTATGATGAGATTTCCTTCCCTTCAGAGTGTAAAATATTCTTTAAGGAAATGGTCCTCTACCCATTTGTCACTGACAGCAGTAGATGAATCAGTCTGCCACTGTTCTCATCCACGCTGAAAGAGCCACAGAGAGATATTTGTCAGTGTGGTTAAGACTGCTGCTCCGTCCACACACAATCCTAAGAAATGGAAGTCAGAATCATTCAAAGGGAAAATGCCAGATCACTCTCAAAGACCCAAAATACAAAAGCCACGCAGGTAATGCCCCATTCCATAAAAGCTTTTTCATAAAAGCTGTGAAGCTAGACAGCAAAAAAGCATGGCACAAGCTGAACTTTGAAGCTAATGTGGAGCTATTGCTCTAGCGTCCCGCCAGTCACAGCGCCACTCTTCCCCCATTTCTCCGCCCCACCGTTCCAGAAAATATTTCTCTCCGTCTGTCAGAGGCGGACCGCAACGCAATACACCCAGAAATATTGCTTTTCTGGGTGTATTGCGTTGTGTTTTTTTCTTTTTACTTGTTTATTTGTGTATATAAAATATCGATTCCCTATCAAATCTCTTAGTTATATCAACATTGTTCTTGTGAAGCAGTTGGTTTAAGCTAACTTATTAAGATTATACAAATTGCGAGTGTCATTTCACCCTGACTGACTGACTGACTGTCTGTCTGTCTGTCTGTCTGTCTGTCTGTCTGTCTGTCTGTCTGTCTGTCTGTCTGTCTGTCTGTCTGTCTGTCTGTCTGTCTGTCTGTCTGTCTGTCTGTCTTCTTTCTGATTGGCATGCCAGTGTCCAGCTGTGCCCAGACAGCAGTGCACTCGTAGTTTATAAACAATCTATTAAGTTTAGCGCATAAATCGGTAATGTAGTCAACCAATATTGATTCCTTTCCTTTCCTTTCCTTTCCTTTCCTTTCCTTTCCTTTCCTTTCCTTTCCTTTCCTTTCCTTTCCTTTCCTTTCCTTTCCTTTCCATCTACAGCTGCTATCTTATATTTTTGATTTCAAAATGCGCTCCTGTGCATACGGTCTGTTTGTTCACCGCAAAACAAGCAGGCACACACGCTGATACATAAGTGACAGCTGCCACTCATAACTTCGGACACGCACGATTATTATTGCTTATAGCATTGTGCTTAGCTTCACGCTTTTGCGCCATGTTTTTATGGTTTTAAGGCACAGCACAATCTGGTACAGTACAGGACTCAGCGTTGCCTTTTATTCCAATTCAACTTCCAAAATCCAATTATCTCAATACTTTTTGGAGCGATAAAAGAGAAGTCATTATCCTAAGTTCTTGGTTCAATGCAATTTATTTTAGGGGACTCAGTCTGTGAACTACTGAAATGAGTGATACTCTAATTTAGCGTAGGCAGCGTAGGTGTCACATCAAAAGGATGACATTTCTTCAGACGGTAAAGTGTTCATTGGCCTTCTATTGAAAAAATAATAATATCATGGGTGCCCGATAACATTGGTTAGGGTGCATACCACATACTGTAGGCTCTAATGCCTGACAGCGAGTCCCTGGTTGGACTCCCGGGCCCGGGTCGACCATTTGCTGCATGTCACTCCCTATACTCTCTCCCTGCTGTTTCCTGCCTCTCTCAACTGCAGCTATCAATCACCCAATGTTTTTATTATATAAATAAAAACATTGGGATCCACCTGAGAACGGCGTGGCTACAATGTGGATCTCAGACTTCATTTGGCCAACCATGTGACGTCCGTCGTATCGATGGCGTATGATTCCGAATAATGTGCGAGATTTGCAGCCCGAGCCCCATTGACTTCCATAAATATTATCAAATATTTAGAATAGTTAAATATTTCTTATGAAACATATGAAAAACGAATTAGTGGAGGTACTGTGGCCTACTGGCAGTGTATTTATTTCTTACCCATAATGACATGCCCACAATGAGCCTTACAGCCCTAACAATCTTTCATCACAAAGAAAACAATCCCCTTGGCAAGATTGCTCTTAACGTCGCATGTTGTTATACCCCATCTCTCTCTCCCTCTTTCCTGTCAAAAAAAATAAATCAATAAAGGCAGAAAAAGCCCCAAACAAATCTTAAGAATAATAATAATTGTGCATGCCATTTTCTATGCGTGATGACATCAATTGTTATGATGAATCTGCTGTGACTGTGCCATGACATCAACATTGTTATAGTCCCTTAATAACAACATGCGACGTTAAGAGCAATCTTGCCAAAGGGATTGTGTGCAGTACAATTTATAGTTTAAATCTATAATTCAATAACAATTACTCTGTTCTATACGCACTTCAATTAAATGCCATTACAGTCTGTTTGTACTATCCATGCAGAGGACATCACAATGGAAATATTATTTGTGTGAACACATAATGTTTAAACTGTATGTCCCTGGCGGGGTGAAATATATATGGAAAAATATGCAGATGGCACATTTTCTTAATTGAAAATGGGGATTTAATTGAGACCATAACAATGGCAGATGGGATTTGCCACGGCCTGAATCACAAGTATGCCAGCAAAACATATTGAAACGATAACAGCATTACATAGTATATCTTCCAGAACATAATATAGGACATGTGAGAGAACACTATATACAGTACACTGGCAGGGATTCAAACATGTGCTAGCTTCAAGACCACTGAGTCCTAGCATATTTCCTGTTTATTTATAATGCTCCCTTTGAGCTTAAACATGTGCAACCATGAAACAATGTTTGTCTCCCACAACACTCGTGGTGAACACTCAACAGCCGCAACATAACTATTGTGTGTCACCAGTCTTTCTCTCTCTCTCTCTCTCTCTCTCTCTCTCTCTCTCTCTCTTTCTCTCTCTCTCTCTCTCTCTCTCTCTCTCTCTCTCTCTCTCTCTCTCTCTCTCTCTCTCTCTCTCTCTCTCTCTCTCGCTCTCTCTCAGGTGACCTGTTCTCCAGCCAGTTGGCGATACAAACAAATAACCTGGCTGGAGATGTGAAAAATCACAGTACAGTTGTAGCCATAATGGAGGACAACACTCAGTTATATGCCGATTTACTGCTGATCCGATGCTCCACCTTGGAGAGGAATCTTTCTGGTCATTTTCCAATTTTGTTCCACTTTCACCGATCCGATGGTGCAAAGAATTCTCTGCTCGCTTGAGAGATTAGAGTTTTGTGTTGCAAAAAGTCAATTCTACCCCATCCACAGCATTTGAAAAAGAACAGGTCACAGTGGCTTTTACAGTACAACGGGAGAGGCTGTATATAGGGTGGAGAGTCGCGGTCCGTTTGGTCGCCACCATTGTACAAACACCAGAGGACATGAAAGAGCAAGCTACGAAAACCGAGATCTTGCCAGTTAGCGTCCCAGTGATAGCGAGCATCTGTCAGCACAAACCTATCAATGCCTTACAGCAGTAAATCACAGGTAGCCTTAAGACTGCAGATATCAGCACTTTTCAGTCACTTGTTGTACACAGTGCAGTTAATTTGTTTATTTCTAAATATAGATCAGGTGTGCTTTCTGTACATGGGTTAACAACTTAAACCCTATTTACTTTTGACTGGGGTCCCCCAGGTCTCTGTACTAGGTCCACTAGTACAGTATGTCCTTCTAAACCAATCTCTTAGGTGAAAATAGCACATTTACATGGTGTGTGTTTGCGCGCGCGCGCGCGCTGTGTGTGTGTGTGTGTGTGTGTGTGTGTGTGTGTGTGTGTGTGTGTGTGTGTGTGTGTGTGTGTGTGTGTGTGTGTGTGTGTGTGTGTGTGTGTGTGTGTGTGTGTGTGTGTGTGTGTGTGTGTGTGTGCGTGCGTGCGTTTGTGCGTGCGTGCGTGCGGTTAAAAAGGGTTTACCATCACGCTGCAAACCATTGTTGGCATATCCAGCATGGCCACAGCTTAAATTATAAAAGCAGTCGTTACATGCAACATTTTATTACATTAATATGCATGCATTCATAGTGGTTACAAAGGGTAGTTACGGTAAAATACCAAAGTTCAGTATCAAGTTGCATGGATCAATCATTTTGCTTTGTACGTGAGGACTACAGCAATGAGTGTGTGTGTGTGTGTGTGTGTGTGTGTGTGTGTGTGTGTGTGTGTGTGTGTGTGTGTGTGTGTGTGTGTGTGTGTGTGTGTGTGTGTGTGTGTGTGTGTGTGTGTGTGTGTGTGTGTGTGTGTGTGTGTGTGTGTGGGGGGGGGGGGGTTACTGCTGCATTAACCTGAATTTCCAGTGTGCGATATTCAGTCTAACATTTTGCACAGATTGTGTCTATATACTATGCTCTGTGCACTTAGATGGGCCAAGACATACAGTATACACATAACTTATGCTTCCTACATTTTTCTATTTAGCATTTGGGTTTCTATTCCCTGTCTCTCATTTGTGTTTGTTTGTCGACATGAAGAGCAACCAACCAAGTCAAACTCCATGTATGTGTGAATGTTAAACAGTACTCGGTCAAATGTGCAGTCTCTTCAGGTTTTCCGACGTTAGGGCTGTCACGATTATGAAATTTAGCATAATATACTTGAAAAAACAAAACTTTAATAGTGAAACTAGCCGATCTACAAGCTCACAATGTTGTGATCAGTTATTTCCACAAATTTTTAAAATGGTTGAAAATATATGAACATTATTCAACATGGAAACGATTATGACGCTTACGCAAAATAATTGCTATTATCTCAAACGTTGGATTTGCCATCAGACTTACCCTCAGGCTCCATTATCGGCTTGCTTGCCAGCAGGAAGCTCAGATTGCTTTGTGTTTGGGGTTTGAAGACATGCGTGATTCATCTCCTGAATGGGCCTTTGATTGTGCCATTGGAACAATAAGCCCCGTTTTCATTCTCTTTACTAGTCTGTCAGGGAGCGTAAAAAAGACGGCTCAGTAGAAGATGCCTATTGCTTTGTGATCTACCTGTGGCGAGACATCGTTTTACAGTTCTGTGATACTCAAGTGATTTTTTTTTTTTTTTTTTCAATTTGACGCCATCAAAGTAAAGTGCTGTCCATAAATAAGCTCCAGAAATTGAATTTCAACAGGGCATTAAATCCATACCGCTTACCCATGTGATGTATACTTGTAATGCTGGAGGCATCCGTCACATAACATGAAGGATTCAAGGCATATATATGTCCTACCTGTTCCCAGACCAAGAGCTGGGACAAGGATTTCAATATTATGTATATTATGTGTATTCAAATTATGGGACACTTAAAATATAAATAGTACAGGACTCTGTGGAAAATATTTTGATGTGATTTTTCAACATGCACACAATCTGAACAAATACAGTATTTCACTGTTCTGAGAGTTTGAGTTGTTGTTTTGGAAATATCCAACTGGGTGGTCTGAGAGCCTTTGTGTTGTTAGATTTGCCTTCAAATTTCACTGAAGTCTGCACTGCATAGAATGCCCTTCGTATCCCGTTAGTTCAGTTGCTCTGAATTTTTAAATCCTCTTACTTCTTCAAACAAGGGAAGGAATAAAGCCTGCCAGTGGGTTGAGATAATTTCATGTTTTCCTAATGCAATGTCCCTTGTTACGAGAAGATATTAACTCATCCCAGTGGCCATTTCTTCCACTTATTCTAAGATTAGATGGAATTTTAAGACTACATTAAATTACATAAACATAGACATTTCTGCAGAGTGCTGTTTCAGAGCCTTATCACATAATGTAGCTACTGTACAACGGGAAAAGCTGCATAAGGTGGAGAGTAATCTCTCAAGGGGTGGAGAGTAGCAGTCCTTTTGGTTGCCAACTTGCCACCATTGTATTGTTTCCAACTATTACACCATTACAGCTAGGCCTATGGCAAGGCTTCCCAAACTATTCAGGCCGCGACCCCCCAGAATAATCATATTTGAATTTTAGGCACATGCATAATAACTGCAATTGCTAATTTAGCTTTGATAACCGTTAATTCTATTGGATTGTACAGTAAGTATGTGGACTGAATAAAACTAGTGTTTAAAATGAGATATTCCTCCAAATCTGGCAAGAAATGTCAACATTTCCGTGTGCCCTGTTGGACATTTCAGCCCCTGCCCCTTGAATTTTCTCTGCACCTCCCCGCTATGGTAGATTTTAAATTAAACAACTAAATATGTTGTGTGTGAGGTTTATTAAGGTTGCATAATTCATGTGTACAGTAGATTCCTCATAAAATGAAATAATTTGCATATGATCAAGACATCATGTAGTTCACCCTTGGAAATGTCAGTACTGAACAGTATGCAATTATTGTGCATTAGAATCAGATGGATAATTTAGTTGAATTCAAATGCTGACTTTCCACTTGACATACAGTTGCAATTCAATGTGACATCTGAACATAACTACCGGTGTCGGTTCCCTGTTCTCAGCATTAACAGTCAGCATCGTGTGCAGTTATCATGGTGCAGCCCACAAGCCTGAACAATGGCGTGTAAGCTGCAGCATACTTCTTGCGGAAAATAAACTTTGGCAAAGTTGTAAGAACAAAATTGTGGAGAAAACGAACGAATGCATTACCATGCCATCCAACATTTTCTAACTAGACGTACATCACCAGCACACCAATGCATACATTTTGCGCGATTGGTCATAAACGAATTTGCCATGCTGATTGGAAAAGGTCTTAACTAACGCAATGGTCACAGCTTAAAGGAGAACTGCATCAAGTATAAACAAGTGTGTCAGGATGAACCTCTTTTTGGTTAATACAACTGCTTTTGAAGTACAGTATCAGTTGGTGGGATTTACTCTTGTCACATTTACTTCAGTAACGTTTTGACAAATTGTACTTGCAAGTGAGTTTTAATGCAACATATTAATGCAACACTTAAGTAAAAGGGGGCTTTTACGTAAGTATATTTCTGAAGAAGAAACACTACTCTTACTCTGTTACATTCCATTCTTTATTTAAATTTGTATCAATTTTTGTATCCGTTTCGTAATGACAGTGTTGCTCTCATGTGGTCTTGTGTTATAAATCCAGTGCACCCCTTTCATTTACAGTTGTGTACTCTCACTAGGGCTGGGCAATTTACCAACATTATATTGTTACCGATATTTAGAACCATTAACCAATTTATAACCAAATCATTGAGAAGCAATGTTTAAAAAAGATATATATATATATATATGCACTGTATATATTTCTTCTTATATACTGTATTAACAAATCAACACAAACAAAATGTTTTTTTCCCAAATATTTAAATTGATTAGTCTGATTCACCCCTTAACCCGTATTATACTTTGGTGTACACAAATTGTGAAAATAGCCTATCTACAAGCTCACAACGTGACGCAACATGAACTTGTAGATCTGCTATTTTCACTATTTAATTGTATTCTTAAATTATCGTTCATTTAAATCGTTATCAAGCCAAATTTCTGGCTTGTAACTTTCCTCCCCTAATGTGGCATGACAGCCAAGAATATCTAGACTCCCTAACGCAGAGTGATGTGTTATTCCTCAGTGGTTCACATTATGTCAGATGAGAATGGGACATTTCCAGAGCAATTCATTCCACTACTTTGCTGCTGCGTGTTCTATTCATGAACCCTCTCAACCTGATCTGCTCTACCACATTCAGATTTAAACAGGTGCCAATTCATTAATCTCATTCATTATCAAGGTTTCCGGTTTCAAAAAGAAAATCCATTTCTTTCCAGAATGGACATGATGAGAAAATATTATTAGCTTATAAATGTCCAGGTCACAGCATGCATGAACTACAATTTTTCTATGTTCAGACACTTTTTTTCCTTTCTTTGTTTGTCCAGTTATTAGGTTGGGTGCAAGAAAAGGTTGGTTTTCTGAAAGAAATGGGCTACAGATGTAACCACTATACGTCCCATTTCTTAATGCATGGCTGCTGAAGTACATCTGTACTTTTGCTTCATCCCCAAGAGGAATATTTTTGGAAAAATCTAGTTTTGCTCTATTTTCAGAAGTTACAAGGAAAGTACTCTGGACTGTTGCTCCAAAATAGATTTAGCTGTATAATGTTCAAGAAAGCATTGTCTGGTGGGAAAGAAAAAACATTCCTGAAGGGGGATTTTTATAAAGTAAAGCTTAGCTTGAGCATAGGGACATTACCAGCCACTAAAACATTAAAACTGTAAACAAGAGAGAAAAATGAATAATGACAACCTAATGAGTGGCTGTCATTAGGCAATTACTGTCAAGGGTGGAGTAATATGCATGAGTCACTGTTCCGGGGACACTTTAGAACAGAAGTATGAGATGTTTTTTTAGGGACATTTTTAATTTGTTCTGGGACCCACTGGGTTCATTTTAACTACCTGTTAGAAAGAGCAATAGTCAGGGTCTCCAATACGAGAGTTGAGAGAGAATAGGAAGGCCAAAGAGGAGGTTTATGGATGCAGTGAGAGAGGACAAGCAGGTGTCTGGAGTGACTGAGGAAGATGCAGAGAATAGAAACAGATGGAAACAGATGATCGAATGTAGTGACCCCTGGTGGGAATTAACCGGAAGAAGAAGAAGAAGAAGAGGGTTGCCAACTCCCAGAGATTAAAATAAGGGACACCTATCCTGGCCGCGCGGCAATTTTTTTTGGGGGGGGGTCAAAACCCCCGAAATGCATAGAAAACTATGCATTACACCTATAAAACAATGCAAACACAATGGTCTTACACCTGCATTAGGCTACTATTCATGATTTAAAAAAAAAAATTAGCCAAGGTTTGGCACCTGCCATACCCAATTGGCGCCCCTGCTCCCCATGAATATGGTGGTGCATAGTACAATAGTTTCCTCTGTTAAAACAGCCTTTTTTTCTTTGGTCAAAAGCATTTAAGATCCTTTCTTTCCTTATTAAACATCCACGAGAAAAGTATTTGATGGTGAACTTAAAAGAGATTCAAGGTGGACCCTGATGTAATGCCAAAATGCGTTGGTCACCTGGGCATTTCTTCTTTTCAATCTTTGCCATGGCTTAATAAAGGCTTTTGAATAATAACTGAACAGAGGGCCTTGGACCTCTTTCAAGTTCTCTATCAAAGACTTTTCACATGCATGTTTATAAAGGAAAGGAATGCTTTTGACCTATGATTCAACCCTCTCCAAAGAGCACCTGTTTCCATTATGGTATAATCACGGACCCACACAGCACTCCTTTATCTCTATTATTTGATAATAATCTTTTTTTTTCCTTTTCCCTTTCTTTGGTTAACCTTTGTTTAACTATTTACAATTGTTGCCTGGCAAAAGGCAAGGCCTCTTGAGGGAGAGGATAGATAGGGGTAAAAATAAATCAATATAAAGTGAATGAACACAATATAATGAATAACAACATAATATTAATAATATTATGCAGATTGAGATGCACAACACCATTATTTTATAATCTTATAGTGTATGTTTTCAATTATAAAGGATTAAATCTGTGAAATGAAAACATTTAGGATTTTACTGTGTTTGAGTTCAGGAATAGGAAAATATCCTCCAAGACATGAGAGCTAAGAAACTCCTACGATGGCAGCAGAAAACTATTATCAAAACATGATAGCTTTCCATAGCTTTCTAGTTGAAGGCTGGGCCTGGAAGCACACAAAGCACAGTTGATTTTCTGATGGCTCAAAACCGTGGACCGCAAATATCTACGAAATGTACCAGAACCTCCTATCGGCTATATGCACAGCAGCCCTATTGGAAATAAATTGAGCCGCTTCCTTACTTCCTTCACAGGTTTTGCCAATGAGGCTAATTAAGGTTGTGTTGCATTCTGGTCAAACAGAGTCAGGGTGCTGATATTGTGCATGCCTGGAAAGACTTTACACCACTCTGGAAAGACCAGAAACCCTCATGGTTCCTTGAGGGTTGTTCCAAATGAATGTGGTTAGATATTGTGCCATATTATGTCTGTTGGGTCAGTTTGACCAACTCGATACAGTAACATTCCAGCATACAATACATCAAGGGTTCACATAATTTTCAGGCCGCAACCCCCCAAAATAATCATATTTTAACTGGGGACCCCCCACGCTGATAAGCACTTGGAATTGCAGGCATTACATTTAGCTTGACTCAGTATCTCAGCTACATTTTGTGAAAATAGCCGCAGGTTGAGGCGTTGTGAGCTTGTAGTTTGGCTATTTTCACAATGTTTGCCTCTTTCTTAAGTAACATTTGACAATTTGGCCAATTTGGTAAACAAAAAAAAGGTATTAACTCATTGACTGCCAATGACAAGATTTCTTGTCATTTCATTCCAAGGCTCAGACCGTCAATGACGAGATTCTCGTCATGTGGTGTTTTCAGTGGTTTACGATAGATCCCAGGATCACCCAAGAAGAGTACAACCAGAAATCACGTGATCACACCAAAATGAAGCTGGTTTCGTTCAATATTATATGATTTATTTTAAAACAAAATCTCTGCTTTCTTTTGCTTTTTGGCGAAAACAAGCCACATTCAACCGCCCATATGGAACGGATTATCGCAATGGCACACATTTTCCCCCCGATTCTCCGAGACCCCCCTACAGTATGTCTTTTGAGGCGATCGCCGGGTAGATCGTTGTGAAGAATGATATTCTATGATCTTTCAAACGTTAGTAAAAAACGCTCAAAATCGCTAGCAAGGGCAGCATAGACGATGTTTTAACTCTGACAGTTAAAGTCATTAAATTGTAACTTTTAAAATGTGCAGATACCCTGTACACACTTATACAGTATGTTGGTTTGTTTACTGTTGAGTGAGAAAACAATGTTGCACATTAAGCTAATCCTCTGGGGACCCCCCCCCCCAAAATAATTTGGGGACCCCCCCTGGGGGGTCCTGACTCCCAGTTTGGGAACCACTGCAATATGTCATGCATGTTTTTAGTGGTGTTAAAGCACCATCTCGGGTGCGACTCCATGACAGATTCTCCCATCAGCTGTTGTTGTTTAGCTTGGTCGAGATCTATGTTGTCTGAGAGGGCAGCGGTGCATATCGCTCCCTGTTAGATGGAGGTATCGTCGCCATGGAGGAGACCGCTCTCACCTAGCTGCAAACGCTTCCCCTTTGGGATCAAACTGAACTGTCACATTCATTTTTGCACCTAACTCCCTGGAGGGGCTGAGCCATGATGTCAGGTAAATGGACATTACACCCTAACAGAGTCACAACAGCTCGTCAAAACATAATCAAAACAGCCTGTTATGTTCATAGCTTCCTTGGGTACATTGTGTATTTATTATACATTGCATCACACATGGCAAATGTTGTTGCAGTTACCAAGATCAAAGGGAAAAACAGCCGTGCATTTGTCACCTTTGAAACATTCAATGTAACATCAAAAAACGGGCTCTGCCGAGGTACACTCAGAGAACTACCAATCCAACACCTTTTACAGCACCCCCTGATGTTTTAACTCTGACAGTTAAAGTCATTAAATTGTAACTTTTAAAATGTGCAGATACCCTGTACACACTTATACAGTATGTTGGTTTGTTTACTGTTGAGTGAGAAAACAATGTTGCACATTAAGCTAATCCTCTGGGGACCCCCCCCCCAAAATAATTTGGGGACCCCCCCTGGGGGGTCCTGACTCCCAGTTTGGGAACCACTGCAATATGTCATGCATGTTTTTAGTGGTGTTAAAGCACCATCTCGGGTGCGACTCCATGACAGATTCTCCCATCAGCTGTTGTTGTTTAGCTTGGTCGAGATCTATGTTGTCTGAGAGGGCAGCGGTGCATATCGCTCCCTGTTAGATGGAGGTATCGTCGCCATGGAGGAGACCGCTCTCACCTAGCTGCAAACGCTTCCCCTTTGGGATCAAACTGAACTGTCACATTCATTTTTGCACCTAACTCCCTGGAGGGGCTGAGCCATGATGTCAGGTAAATGGACATTACACCCTAACAGAGTCACAACAGCTCGTCAAAACATAATCAAAACAGCCTGTTATGTTCATAGCTTCCTTGGGTACATTGTGTATTTATTATACATTGCATCACACATGGCAAATGTTGTTGCAGTTACCAAGATCAAAGGGAAAAACAGCCGTGCATTTGTCACCTTTGAAACATTCAATGTAACATCAAAAAACGGGCTCTGCCGAGGTACACTCAGAGAACTACCAATCCAACACCTTTTACAGCACCCCCTCCCGTGCATGCACACACGCGCACGCACGCACGCACGCACGCACGCACGCACGCACGCACGCACGCACGCACGCACGCACGCACGCACGCACGCACGCACGCACGCACACACACACACACACACACACACACACACACACACACACACACACACACACACACACACACACACACACACACACACACACAGCTCGACACACACAATTGTCAAAGTATTTTAAAGCACTCTGGATGCTCTTGGTCATGTATGTGTCACGCAAGAGGAATGGAGCTTTTATTCCCCGCTAATATGGAATGTGAAGCAGGGAGGAGAGGAGGGGAGGGGAGGGGAGAGGAGAGGAGAGGAGAGGAGAGGAGAGGAGAGGAGAGGAGAGGAGAGGAGAGGAGAGGAGAGGAGGGGAGGGGAGGGGAGAGGAGAGGAGGGGAGGGGAGAGCGGAGGAGAGGAGAGGAGAGGAGAGGAGAGGAGAGGAGAGGAGAGGAGAGGAGAGGAGAGGAGAGGACAGGACAGGAGAGGAGAGGAGAGGAGAGGAGAGGAGAGGAGAGGAGAGGAGGGGAGGGGAGAGCGGAGGAGAGGAGAGGAGAGGAGAGGAGAGCAAAGGAGAGGAAAGGAGAGGAAAGCAAAGGAGGGGAGGGGAGGGGAGGGGAGAGGAGAGGAGAGGAGAGGAGAGGAGAGGAGAGGAGAGGAGAGGAGAGGAGAGGAGAGGAGAGGAGAGGAGAGATATCTCGGCTAATAAAAGGTGGAAATCAATGAGTGGACTCCTGTTTCCCCCTGCAGTGCACATGCATTATTTCCCGTCTGTCCAGTATAGGCTACTGCACATGCTATGTGATGGATCATGGATCAGGTATAGCCCCCCCCCCCCCCCTCCACCCCACCCAGTCCTGTCTGTCTTGTCATCACACTGACGTTGTCATAACAATAACTCATCAGAGGCAAAGGGAGAGGCAGCTCAACATAATGAGGGATGAGTGGCTGCTCATTAACACCGCAATAACAGTAAAAAAAGAAAACATAACAATAACTATAGACTCTCTGAAAAGTCATTCCCTCCTCGGTGCTTTGCTTTTCCTCCTTAGATTAGAATTGCCCATGCATGCACGCACGGCACGCACACATCACAGGCACACTGCCAGGTGAAACATAAAGTAGCCTATATACCCTGAGCGTTACATTCCTCAAACAAACCGTTAGTATATAGCCTATACTGTGCGAGCTGATCGCTCACGGGCATGCATGTAGACACACACACACACACACACACACACACACACACACACACACACACACACACACACACACACACAGGCATTTATAAACATGTCATGCACTCAGGAGAATTGCTTTCTCTTTTTTTCCTGCACAGACTGTACAAACTCAGTCTTGTTTCTTTACCCCATGCCATGCAAGCCATGAAAACACAATCCTTTTCTTTCTTTCTTTCTTTTTTACTTGCGTCGCTGACCAGCAACGTAAGTAAAAAAAACAAGAAATAAATAAATAAAAATAAACTTATTTGTTCTGCCATACCTGCTAGTAAATCCCTTTTACAGACACAACACCCCGTGGATCTTCAGTAATATGAAGGAGTTTCAGTGCAATCCTCCTCATCTTCTCCTCTATTATCTGTCAGTTTATCCCCCTCTCTCTCTCTCTCTCTCCTCCGTCATTCTCTGTGGGGCAGTGCTCCGTGTGAGGCTACACTCTCTGTCCCTCTCCAACAGTGCGTGCACGCGTGCGTGCGTGTGAGTGAGAGTGTGTGTGAGTTTGTTTGTGCGTGCGTGCTGGAATAAGTGAGCCGGTTGTGTGCTTCTTTCTCTCTCTCTCTCTCTCTCTCTCTCTCTCTCTCTCTCTGCCTGGCTATGGCTCCTCAACTGCAGCAGCGCCGTGCAAGGGAGGGAGAGACCTGATTGGTCGGTATTCGGCTCAGCCCCTGTCAATCAGACTTGGCGCTTGTACCAGCCTTCCCCCTTTCCCCACTGCCCCCCTCTCTCTCTCTCTCTCTCTCTCTCTCTCTCTCTCTCTCTCTCTCTCTCTCTCTCTCTCTCTCTCTCTCTCTCTCATTTTTCTCTTTCTATGTTCTCTCCTTCACACAATTAACATTACATGTTTCCATTTGAGACATGCACACACACATACGAACGCACGCATGCATGCATGCACACGCACGCACGCACGCACGCAAGCACGCGCACACACACACACACACACACACACACACACACACACACACACACACACACACATAGGCTATCATTTATGAATGCATGTATCCCAGTAGCTGTCAGTATAAGAAGAAAAATGACTTCAATTAGAAAACAAAACATGATTGCATCATCTGGCATTATCAGTTACCAATATACAGTAGGCTATGTTTCAGCTGTTGTGTTATTCATTTAGCATGAGCTTCTAATGTATCAATCAAACACACACACACACACACGCACACGCACACGCACACACACACACACACACACAGTGTAGTTTATCACAAGTAAGACGCGCGAACGCGGGAAGCGAACGCTTTCAACTTGCGATCCAGCTTGAAATATGCACAAATGACATGGAATTCTTAGATATCCCAATAGCTGAACTCGTCTAGATGCTTTTAGATGTGTTCTTTTTTTACTGTAGCTGCTATATTTCTCTCAGAGGAGTGTAATTAGTCACAGGGGGCAGGCGGATTTTTGCAGCCACACTGTAGTGCACTCTGGCACACTCTGGCGGCTGCACACAGGCAGTGCAGGCAGTGCACACAATACTGCACATAGACAGACGGACAGACACACACTCAAGCCGAGCGCGCCTCCTTCCGCTGCGTTCGCAACAAGTAGGTTTTAATTCATCATGATTCAATAAATTGTGTTCTGCCCCGCCCCCCAAAATTAATTTAAGCAGTTTTGTGTTATCAGGAGTGGAAGAAGTCCCAGAAGGAGCGAGTGCATTCTCCGGCAGCGGCAGCAGCCGCGGAACTGCCGCGGAACTGCCGGTGGAGGAGCGGCAGCTGCCGGCAGTGACTACCGGCGGTG
This sequence comes from Gymnoscopelus braueri, assembly GCF_963280865.1. Taxonomy (NCBI): domain Eukaryota; kingdom Metazoa; phylum Chordata; class Actinopteri; order Myctophiformes; family Myctophidae; genus Gymnoscopelus; species Gymnoscopelus braueri. The sequence continues at coordinate 32,810,568 of NC_137623.1, forward strand.
GAGCGGCAGCTGCCGGCGGAGCAGCGGAACTGCCGCGGAACTGCCGGTGGAGGAGCGGCAGTCGCGGAACTGCCGGTGGAGGAGCGGCAGTCAACTTCTTTTTTCCGCCGATAAAGTATAGTTTTGGACCATGACGGAGGCGCGCCGACTCAGCAGACCTTGAGGCCAAGGAGTCGCGCCCGAGCGCCTCCAGGCGCGAGTGCCCGCGACGACCGGCCGATGGTCTGCTAGTCGACTAAGCGCCGTCCGAGTTATGTACCGATAGGCACATAATCGTAAATAATATTGGTGGGGACTGCGTTACACAAACGCAGCACACTCCCAAAGCTGGCGCCGCCGGCAGCTCCGCGGCAGCAGCCGCTGCCGGAAAATGCACTCGCTGTCCCTCAGAAGTCCACCCTGGTAAACTCACTTAAACTAACTTAAATACACCTGTCAAATTCCCCACACATGTCTTAATTTAAGCAGTTTTGTGTTATCAGGAGTGGAAGAAATCCACCCTGGTAAACTCACTTAAACTCACTTAAATACACCTGTCAAATTCCCCACACACTGTCATTTAATTAGTTAGTCAGTCCACTTTTCACAGTCAGTTTGCACTCTTCAGGCATTCTCCACATATTCTCCACAGACGTTTACCACTGCACAAGGACTTATATGGGCACAAAAGGGACACTTATGCTTTCTCAATTACAATCTCTTAAATTGTAGAGTAAGAAAGTTTCAGGAAGTGTTTGGCATTGCCCACAAGAATGAATTACAGACTTAATTAACATGCCACCACATAAAGAAGTTACAAAGTAACATCTGCTTCAAAGGGAAACAGCTTGTTTGCATTTATTTATTTATTTAGCAACATTACATCACTGTACAGTAGCACTCTACAGTAGCAATGTACAGTGCACAGGCTTATTAAGAAATGCAATGCCATATTGTCCTATTACCTGTGCAGGGTTTTATGGACAGTCCCTCATCCTTAGAAACTGAATCTGTGATGCAGTTTCTCTGTCCTTCAGCATTTCACTCAACCGTCACCACACCTCATCCCTCTCTGCTCTGGGCAGGTACCTGAGGTCTACAGTTGTGTAAACCTTTAGCCATGACAGGTTTATTATGTTCTCCTTTCATCTCTTTCAGGTCCTCTGTGAAAGCAGCCTTGAAGCACACTATTGTATAGGCGGGGTCAACATCTGGGACCTCATTGTAAGACGTGGCAGAGTGCAAAACATATTTTCCACCACCTCAGGAGTTGAGTAACATACCTACAAACACAGAAGACCCAACAGAATAAATGACTACACTTCACATTCAGATAACACCAGGCCTAAAATTATTTCTCAAATACAACCAGAAAGTGACTATTATATTAAATAGTTGACAGAAAATACAATTGGAGAGGATAGGGAAAGCACCCTATACTTGCACGGCTCCAGCAATGTTCACAACAGTGCCAGCATGTCATATTCAGCTGAGATTAGCATGGCTAAGTTGTGCTTCTGCTGTGACAGCGTTGCCTTCAGTGGGTCTTTGTTGTGTTCCACCCTCTGTAACAATTCGAGAGTTGAAATCCAACACGTGGGTACCTCTACGCGCCCACAGGAGAGACATGCTGAAGTTTCAGCTCTGCTGTGTTTGCAGGACTTCGTTTGAAATGTCTCGACTATTTTACGGCACTTAATTGGCTAAAGCACCTTCAAATGCGCTGTCACAGAGAGACACTGTGATTACTCTCTGTATCAGGGGTCTTTGTTGTTTTTCCAGCCAAGGACCCCTCAGCTGAAAGACAGATGAAGCAGGGACCCCCACTACATCATTGTATAAAATTGTTACACCTGTTTCATAGACTTGTTTGACAGCACTAGTATCATTGTGTAGCGTTGTGTTGGATGTTAATGTGTATTTTCAGACAGTTAACCACTTAAACCCTCAATACGTAGTAAACTTGTGCTTGGTCTTCCCTGCACACCAAACCTTTTTGCAGAAAATAGCAAGCCGACAACGCCTCGCAGCTCAAGGAGCTGTGGGCTTGTAGATCGGCTATTTTCTGCAAATGTTCCCCTCAGAAAAGGGATGCTAGGGTTGAAGTGGTTAATACAAATTATAATAATAATTGTTTTAAAGTTCCTATCACCCAAAGATTTGGCAGCCCCCCTTTAGTAACTCTGAGGACCCCCTAGGGGTCCTGGAGCTGCTGCAATCACATTGCTTACTTATGTCCATTATTCTCCAGTCAGAGCGATACATGTGGCTTGTTCCAACTTCGCTTTCATTGCCATTCCACTTCCATACAATCCATGAATTATTGTGACAATAGTTCCCCTGGAGGGTGGCTTGTATGAAGGGTCACCTGAAGCGATGTGGATAATAATGCCTTGAAGACCCTGTTCTCCAACCATTTTGGATGGTTCTGCAGTCCATGGCGATCCATTTAGCAATTGCATTGGTCATCTTGGTTGCTGTTGCTTTGTTGACAGACTTGCCCTGGGCTCCACTCTGCCGTCGTGATTCCATCTCAGTGCTGGCATCTGTGCTAACATCAGCAAAGATGTGCTTTGCCTGAAGATGGTATAGACTTCAAAATCTAAATGTATCTAACACAAGAAGGAAGTTCTGCATGGGTTATCGCAATGGCACACATTTCCCCCCCGATTCTCCGAGACCCCCTTACAGTACGTCTTTTGAGGCGATCGCCGGGTAGATCGTCATGAAGAATGATATTCTATGATTCAGTGGCTCACTCAAAAGGTGCTCTTTAGTGGAACAGGTAGGTAGTCTATACATAGAAACGTAAATCCAAGAAGCTCTCCTATTTCCCCCAGTGGTGCAGACAACCGAGAAAAGGATCACCAAAGCACTCCGTCTTCAGGTGCAAAACTTTAGTTAAGTTATCTTTTTGAGCAAGGCACTTTGCATGGTCTTAGGTCTTCATCAGGGTCTGAAAAGACACCCTCCTTGGTCATCATGTTATCTGCGTTTGTTTGCCTTGCCTTTCAGTAGCTCAGCCAGGGTAACACAATTAACAACATCTGCACTAGAGCTGTGTGAGGAAGTTAGAGTTAAACGTGGTAATATGATTTGTGTGTGTGTGTGTGTGTGTGTGTGGAGGGGGAGTATAAAGTAACACATTAAGGTTTCCAGATTAAGTACAACTTTTGGTGTGCAGTGCTTGTCTGTGGCCCTGTGGCGCGGGTTGTGAATGCAATTCTCAACTCCATTTGAATTATTTTGACTGAAAATTAGAATGAAAATTGTATTAACTGCATTCATCGCCATGTTTTTGGCCTCTTCATTCAAATGGCAATGCATTTTGCAATTGTAAATTCAACATGTGATTTCGTCAAGCAATTTGAAAATGCATTTAGCAATCTACAAATTCTATGATGTTTTTCGTTTACATTTACATTATAACTACAACCATAACTGAAGAGGGAGGTATACGTATACGTTTTGAGTTCTGGGTTCCCAGAGCTCAGGCTTAGTACTACCTCCTGAGCAGTACCCAAATTCTCCCTCTGAGAACCGCAACTGAAACCGGTTGTACAGTACATTACACCAATGATTCTCAAACTTTCAAATTTCGTTAGGGTCCATTTGGTTCTATTTGTATCCTGTCAGAGTTACATACTTGTAAGGGTGAAGTTAGACCCCCCCACAAAGGAACCCTGGAATCCACTTTGAGAACAACTGCATTTAGTGCATTTACGCACAGCACGGTTCAATTACGTCTTGAAGTTGAATAGAGCCATAACCAAAAGAACGTTGGACTACTGGGACACTGATGTTGGCCTACAAAGCAACCAAAGGTATGGCACCCCATACCTTCAAAGCCTGATCCAACCCTGCAACCCCTCCCGCTCACTCAGATCAGCTAACACAGGGAAGCTGCAGGACAGCGCTCCACACGTCCCAGACTCTTCTCCCTTCTGGCTCCCAAACGGTGGAACAAACTCCTCAGTGCAGTTAGCACTGCGGATTCACTCCCAATTTTCCACCGTAATCTGAAGACTCACCTCTTCAGACTCCACCTTAGCCCGTAGCATTAGCCTTGACGGCCATGCAGTCTCAAAGGTTCAAATGATATTTGAACCTTTGCATGGAGGGAAGCTGGATGGGGAGAGTGATGATATTTATCACTGCACGTACTCCTACGGGCTGGGGCGGCACCTGCAGGGAGTGTTGGGTGGGAGGAGACTTCAGGACGAAGGCTCTACGTCCTCCCGGTGGGGGCTCCTCACTGGCAGGTGAGTCGGTAGGATACACACACAATACATGTGTGTGGGGAGGAATTACTTGTCATAACGACTAAATTGGGGGGGAAAGAGGGTAAAGATACCCCCCCCACACACAAAAAAGGAGGTGTGACTTCCCACCCTGACGACCTGTGGCGTGACAGTGGCTCCCGAGGTACAGTGGCCGAACCGGAAGGTCCCTGGTTCGATTCCTGCAGCTGTGTTTCTGGGTGTTCTGGTTCTGTGCACATGTATTATGTATTTTATTTTGATGGCTTTGAACTTTTCAAATGCTTTTGAACTTTGCACAACCATTTGAAAAGCAGAAAATCATAGACATAAAATGCTTTTAAAAGTGTCCATGAAAAACACACAATAATTATAATTTTGTCTAATTTTCTCCTCCTTCTGAACTGCCCCCTGTTTGATGTTATCTTTTCATTAGCACAGACTGGCTGACAAGTTCAACAGATGCAGTGAACTCACTGTCAACTGTCAACTCACCCCCCGTCACGTGTGTGTGTGTGTGTGTGTGTGTGTGTGTGTGTGTGTGTGTGTGTGTGTGTGTGTGTGTGTGTGTGTGTGTGCGTGTGCGTGTGTGTGTGGATAGATAGATAGAAAACGGGATTTGTATTTGCATTGCACATTGCAACAAAAAGGCAATTCGATGTGCTTACATCAAGTAAAGGAAACACAATTATACAATGACATTAGGATGCATAAAACAAAATAAGTAAAACTAACAGATACATTACAATGCCGAAGAGAGAGAATGAGAGAGAGTGGGAAGCCCTTGGACCCAGCAATGTGTCGAGGTGTCCCTGATCGCAAGACAATATCTCCCCAAGCGCTGTACTAGATAGATACCTTAATTGACCCCGCAGAGGAAATTCAAGCGCCAGAGACAGCACAGCAGTAAAAGTTACAGATACAGGGCATAGTAGGTACAGAACATCACAATGAGGACACCCTTAAACAAATATTAATAAAAGTATACAGATCCTATACACGTATACACTAATGGCGTTCACTGCTCCAAGTAGTTATGGGATGGGTAAAATTTCACAAAAAACACATCCCAAGGAGTGGGGACCAAAGGATTATATTATTAGAGAGAGAGAGACGAGAGAGATCCTAGATGCAGGTGGCACCCTGCCTAGAAACACACCTGGTAGCCCGGCTCATCCTGGCTTTGTGTCGAAGTGTCCATGAGCAAGACACTGAACCCCTAACTGCTCCCTGAGTGCTGCTAGGTGGCTGCCCACTGCTAATAGGCAGAAAACATAATCCCCCCCTTCCTGGATGTGACATTGACATTGTCCTCGTTCACTCTGTTTACGGCAAAATGGCGATCTTGCATGAAATCGGAATGTGGCCAGAGATCGTATGGGTGTTCCAGTCCGGTGCTTGCCCACAATAGCGTTAGTTTAATTGCCTAACTCATGTAATTCTGATTGGCAATAAGGCATGATGAATCACCAGTATTAGGAGAGTAGAGTTAGGCTGATATAAATAAAGGCAGATAAACATGACTTAGGCAAATTACTTTTTTACTTCTCATTTAGGTGACTTAGGCAGAAAATAATGTTTTGGGTTTTGTCTCTCCTGAAAACCTTAAAAATATGAGTTAGGCAATTACGCTATGAGGCTAACGATATGCATCATGGGAATAGTAGGAACACGGAAAATTGATGAAATAGGCAGAGAGGGGAATTTCCTCAGGGCTGCCCTGCTTTAATCATTATGCCAATGAATTAGCTGCATTCTTGAAAGTACTTACAGTACTATAGCACACACACAAAATATGTTTACACAGCATCAGGGTGTAAATAGACACATAAGTAGCATTACATAAGCTGCAGCTTGTCAGGGCATACAGTTCATGCAATGTTTTTATACCACTTCTGTATGTGGCCTACTTTTTTTTGATAGCACAGTAACACGAGCAGAGAGAAGTAAGTCCTGCTGTGAAATATATATACAACCGGAGCTGGAGAGAGTGCTCACTTCTCCACCACTGGATATACTATCCGTCATCCAAATCAAGTGTGGGGATTTGATTTGGCTCAATGGGCAGTGCAGATGCTATAGCATATGCTGGGAAACACACGGCGTTGGAAATCAAAACCGAGAGGCGGGGCTCGTCATGAGAGAAAGCTCTCGTATATGCACTCTACTAACATAGTTGCCTGCTTAACCAGCTCACAAGGTGATCTGCTTGCGCACACACAAGGCACAAATTTACAGTCGCTGATAGGAGACACGAGAGACGGCTCTCTTTAGGAGTCACAAGGTTTAGTTAAATTATTCCATTATAAAGTGTAATTTACTATAACAATTACTTTTCCTCTCACAGCAGTCTCTCAACAACGTTCATGATCGTCAGATAAGTGCTCTCATACTTGAGTAAAAGTAAAGATATCACACTTGAAAGAGACTCTCCAGTAAAAGCCCGTAAGAAAATCACATGAGTCAAAGTGTCAAAGTAGCTTGTGTACTTACCACTTTACCCATTTTCAACCTATAACTTCATATAGTTGTCCTCAAAAAGATGGCACCAACTCGCTCTGTGTCTCAGAAGTGGGCTGTGGACATGTAGCACCCCGGTACCATATTGAATGGAATAACGGGGCGCTAAAAGCCTTATTAGACGTAGACTTATTTTAAATAAATATCTCAGACCACACTTCAAAAACATGAAATTGGCCTATATTCCCATTTGGCCTAATGCCTTTAAATCAGTGAAATCAGATGAACTCTACCTAATGTAGAGTCCCTTAATTACCTTCACACAGAAAAACACACACTTGACTTGGCGTAATTAATCACAATGTCAAAACCCAACTCACAAAATCTTAAAATGTCTTGGCAAAATCCCTATTACCTTACTACAACCAAAAAATGGTTATCACTATTCCTAAATAGCAAACACAGATCAACTTAACACTAAATACACAGTGGACCCACACACATGCACACACAAAACAAAAAGGTGCAGGCCTGATCGTGGTGATGGTGGGGCGATGGATGACTGAATCCTATGTCCTTGTTGACGAGCAAACGCAAAAAGTCCTACTCACAGTTCTTGGTCAGTTCTGGAGAACAGTTTGTGAGGTCATGAAGTGTGTGAGGTGAAGCAGACTACCCTGGTAAACTCCTCCCTCCGGATATCTCATTTCCATTTGATATCAGGAGTGAGTCTGGCCTACAGGCCTGTCTGGGCGTTTCTGCGGAGTTCATAACATGAACTCTCCAATCAGCGTCCTCGCTCATTGTTCTGTGATTGACAGTGGAGGTATAGGCCCATCAGGTGGAACCCGAATGAACCCGAATGAACCCGAATCCTCGGAGTACACATCGAGGAGGACCTCAAATGGGAGACGCACTCCACACACGTGAGGAAAAAGGCTCAGCAGCGACTGTACTGGCTCCGCCGCCTGAAGAAGCTCGGAGTAGGACGTCGCATCCTCAGGCTGTACTACAACAGTTCTGTCGAAGGCATCCTAACAGGCTGTGTCACGGCCTGGTACGGGAACTGCACTGCCCGAGAAAAGATCAGCCTACAACGAGTAGTGCGATCGGCAGAGCGGATAATGGGAATCGAGCTCCCAGCGCTCCAGGAACTGTACAAAAAGCGGTGCGTGGTCAAAGCCAAGCGCATCATCAAGGACAAGCACCACCCAAGTCACAGACTGTTCAACCCCCTACAACGACCGCGACCGGGCAAGGGGCTCTACCGCAGTATCAAGAGTTCCACCACCAGGTACTGGTGTAGTTTCAATCCGGCTGCTGTCAGAATGCTGAATGGGGCATAAGCCTGAATGAGGCATAGGCCTTGTTCAGCAGCCTGACAACAGGCAGCGCAGACTTTTTCTGGCTCTTCCTGAACACACCTGTGGATTATACCAGGGACAATGACTTGGACTTTAGCCCCCCCTCGGACACACCTGTGGACTACACCAGGTACAAATGACTTTTTGTTGCACTCCATCATGGAGCTACTTGCGGATTATACTAGGGTCAGTCCACTCTAGGTGGACACGCACTGACCTTTTGCACCTTAATCCCTTGTATAACGCACTGACTTTTTGGTCTTTTTATTGTGCTCCTTTTCCTCTAAGCACCTTAACGTCCATTGTCTATCATGCACAGTATAAGTATAACATGCACAGTATACAATACATTGCTGCTATGCTCAGGCACCGTAGTTTAGTTTTTTTTAGTTTTTATTATCTCAGGTAATTTGTAAATATGTAGATAACTTGTCTGGCCTTCTGTTGCTCTCTTGTTTTGATCTCCTTCCCACTTACCCCCCACCCTCTTCTTCTCCCCCCCCCCCTCTTCTTTCTATGGAAACTAACGTTGCGATGGGAATGATGTACAAAAAAGAATTTCACCCACTATTTTACCTTGTAAACCTGTGATGTGACAATAAAACTGATTCTGATTCTGAATGAACCCGAATGGAGCCGAGTGCAGCCGGAAAAAAAATGGAACGTGCCGCAATTGAAATTCTGTCTGCTGTTTATTGGTTTCGGTTTTAAAACTTGAAAACGCTCTTAAACTTCTTTTTTTGAGGCACGGAATTTACTTTTAAGATATCGTTCGGATAGAATTTAGTTGTTTAACTTCATATATGTGGTCAATTAATAATGACAGAGCCTATTTAAAAATACAAATTCAGAGAACCGGCAGGGGCGGGCAGTGACACCCATGCATCCGAATAAAGCAACCTATTTTCGGCATGGCCCTTTCAAAAGTCCCCTTGCTGGTTGGCTGGTGGTGGGGAAAACTAACTGCTGATTGGCTGAAGGGGAACGAACTGCTGATTGGCTGAAGGGGTTGTCAGTCAACGGTACTAATTCCGCCCAGCTCCCGGCCACAGCCAAATTGCCCATACAGGCCTGTAGGCCAGACCAATTCCTGAAATCAAATGTAAATGAGATTTCCGGAAGGGGGATGGTTTGCCAGGCTAGAAGCAGACAGCAAGAAGGTGGAATCCTCATCAGGAATACACTCCAAACAGTTATTTAGAGTCAATAGTGTCCTCGTGTTGATCAACTAACTGACTTTTTTCCCTCAGCACAAACACACTTTTACAACTCACTTAGACTTTTATAGCTCATTCATGCCTTACAAACAGAGAGAATTAAATTCTGTGCATCAGAATAGCAGCAGACTTCAACTTTTGCTTCTGGTTACTGCAACCTGTGTCAGGTCATACACCCAGGTGATACTGTTCAGCAATCATCCTCCTCTTTTATAGACTCTTGCGTCCTTGGAAGTTCAGACTTGCAAGTTCGCCTCGGGAGTACTGTACAAACTTCCGAGGGCGGGAGTACGGTAGACTAGTTCTGCGATTGGAAAGCAGCGTTCTCTGTGCAGTCACCATCTCAGCTCGTCCACTGTGTGGATATGCTCAGAGCAGATCTACAAGCTACAGTAACAACGCGTCGTGATGAGTATAATAGGCATAACGTGCATTTTACAATAAAGAAATATAAATGTTAAAACATTGTTTTATAGGCAGGGGTGCACATAACTGGTGCGCAGGTGCGCATGCACGCCCAAAATAAATAATGCGCGGCACATCAGACGATGCGAGGCGCTTTTGCGTACCAACAGCTGGGACAGGAATTTCCAAGCTTTTATTTTTTAGCAAAACTAAAAAATAAAAGCCTGGAGATCGAGGCTAGGAATTTACTTCTTGAAGCCACACTCACACAATCACGCTACAGCACGCGTCGGCCCCATGTACAGCCATTAGGCGCAGGGGGAGGGGACGCACGTGATTGTGCCTCGCCTCGCCTCGCAGCTCGCAGCCAGCAGCGGCTGTTAGAGGCACTCTCACCGATGATGAACGCACCATAATGGTGCAAAATATGCCGTGAACGTCCCAATCTGGCGGATAAAAGCAGCGCAGCACAGGGCACCAACCTTGGGGGGTTCACCAAACGCCGTGAGAGAAAAATAAACGGCATCCTTTTTTCTCGTACAGCCTATCAGGAAAAAACTTTGAAATATGCCATTTGGTATTTATTTATTATGATAGGCCTACTGACCGATTGTGTAACAACTTAAATAAGTAGGCCTACCTGTACAGAGTAGCCTACTTAGCCTATACAGACAGAGGTGATTGCCACCAACCGCAATCGGTTTTAATCAGCGTTTTGATTGACCACGACCAATGTAATGACTAACCTCTTTATAATAAAGTCTCAGCTTTCCACTTGTTTTTTTCATAAAATGTGCGCCCAAGTTTCAAGAGAAGAATCATGAAGAAAAACCTACTCAACAGCGGCCGGTAATTAATAGCCTAAACAAAGTTGTTTATACCTTTATTTTAAGATACATAGATCTGAATCAGAAGAATCATTTACAATCATTTATACGGATGATTGAACGTTATGATAATCCTGGGATCTGGCACTGGTGCAGTCATCGTTGGCATGGTAACAGGATAGGTGGGCACTAGGGACATCTGGGCACCTCAATGTAAAATTGGTTTATAAAAATAAAATATGTTAAAAAATAATAAATTTGGAAAATGATTTTAAAGTCAGTAGGCTATATACATGATTAGAACATGCTTAAACATTCGACAACTAAGGTCTAATATTTCTACAATTTTCAACAAAACCTGTCATTTTACGGCATAAACAAGAAGTTGAAGGATAAAATTAAGTCTGATAATGATAGTTTCTGAACTGTCCATATAGCCACCAATGAGCCCAGAATGAGACAGAAATTGTGCCATATTATAATGTGCAATTGCCAAATCTCTTTAGCATCAAATCACACTGGCCAAATCCAAGCAAAAATATTGTTCCTCTGGCATTTTAGAATACCTCAATTAACAGCCTATAATTAGGCTGACCTCCAGTCCTTGCAGAAGTTGCAGTAGGCCCAATTTTTGGCAGCACATTCAGAACCCAATCACATCCTGCCAACCACAGCTCTCAGCTTGTTGGCACCCATAGACTGTAAAAAAAAATGGACTAAGGGAACAGTGACATCACCCATACAGACCTGTTCTGATGCCACTTTTCAATTCAAATCCACCGCCTTGGACCTTCCGGTCCCGAAAAGCAAACAGAAACAAATGCTATTGGCTGGAAGGGCAGAGTGGGCAGGTCTTCACTCAGTAGAGCCAGTAGAAGCCCTAGAAGCATACCCCACTTCCATCCATTTTAAAATTAATGGGGCCATAATTTACACAAACACATATCATGGTAATTGAAAGAAGACTTCAAACTATCGACTGAAAGCATAAAGTATTTATGACAATGATTACTAAGGTAATAAAATCAAGGGTTAAGTCCGGACGAATGTTCATTGTAATCAATGGTGTGGTAATCCTTCTGCAACCAGCAGGAGGGGAAATAGCGACCCCTGCTTGGCCATTAATGAGAATTACAGGGCATTCTGCACTTCCTTATTGGCTATATTTGAAATGGATGCTTGCCATCTGTTGGCACCACATTGTTTGACTTATAAACACAACAATGCCGGTTCAAAAAAGTCCTGCAACGTGCGCTCTCCTCCTCACCGCCTCTTGCTTCTCTTCCAACTCAGTCTGTTTTCCAGATTGTGATTCAGTTACTTCAACAACAACTCACAAATGGAATTCAAATATTTTTTTGAATTAATATTAAATGAGCAAACATTTTATATGGTTTGGTGATTAATGGATCTGATTTTAGGTACTCTGCGGGGGCACTCTACATCTCCACATAGGGATCTTCCAAATCCCCCACAGTTGGCCTACAGAAAGTACATCCTAAAGAAAAACTGCATAGCAGTTGTAAGCCTCCGCCAAGCAGTTGCCGTTTTACATGTATCTGTCCAGCCTCATATGCTGTAGTATAATGTAGGAGACTTTGAAGGAATTGAATGAGCTAGTTTTGTGAGGTCACAGTGACCTTGACCTTTGATCTTAGACTACCTACATGTAATCAGTTCATCCTTGAGACTAAGTGGACGTTTGTGCCATGTCATGAAATCCCCTCATTCCTGAGGTTTCGCGTTCACGAGAATGGGATGGACATGAGGACATCATGAAATTCCCTCAAGGTGTTACAGGCATATTGTGTTCATATGGTTAGGATGGACGGACGGACGTGCGGATGGATGTAAGGATATACTGTACGGATGTGTGTAGACCAGGGGCCTTCTCTTCAACAGGGGGTCCTCAGAGTTACTACAGGGGGGGCCACCAAATCTTTTTTTTTTTTAAGTTAACCATTTGAACCCTATAGCATCCCCTAGGGGAGCATTAGTCGAAAATAAACAAGCTTACAACATCGGTTTGGTGTACATTAACATGCACAAGGCTATGAAGCTATCTATAAAATCTATGAAAAAGTTTAATCTGCAGCAAAATGTATACAATAATGTAGTGGGGATCCCTGCTTCATCTCTGTCTGAGCTAAAGGGTGCTTGGCCTAAAACACGTTGAAGACCCTTGATGTAGACAGACAGACAGACAGACAGACAGACAGACAGACAGACAGACAACCCCAAAATGTAAGGCTCTGCCCACCGGCTTTCTGCCAGTAGAGGCATAACAACAACAGGTTGTAGCTGGGGTGGTGGAGGGCGAGTAACAATCCTTGAAGGGCATCAGAAACAGCGGCAGGAGACAAGACATCAAACAAGCAAATGAGCTTCCCATTTAAATGGAGTGCTCTCTATTAATTATGTGTGTATGTGATTGGCTGAGAAAGGAAGCGTGGAGCTGAGGCTGACCAATGGTCATCTGCCAAGCAACTGCAAAGAGTTTCCTGACTGAACTTGCTCACATGTCACTTGTTTTCTATTACTCTCTACCCTCTCTCTCTCTCTCTCTCTCTCTCTCTCTCTCTCTCTCTCTCTCTCTCTCTCTCTCTCTCTCTCTCTTTCTTTATCACACTCTCATGGTCACACACACACACACACACACACACACACACACACACACACACACACACGTGCGTGCAGACACGCACACACACACACACACACACGCACACGCACACGCACACGCACACGCACACGCACACGCACACGGCTCTGGTACCTCAGGGCCAGCTGTTGAGTGAACCTCTGAATTCAGCTATACTTTCAGTCCTCCCAGGCTCCAGAGGGAAATGCAATGAATAATGAACAGAGCACAGAAAGAGACGGACAGAGGGTGGTCGGGTGGGTGTGGGTGGTTCGGGCGGGGGGGGGGGGGGGCCTCAGGACCGAGAGAGAGAGAGAGAGAGAGAGAGAGAGAGAGAGAGAGAGAGAGAGAGAGAGAGAGAGAGAGAGAGAGAGAGAGAGAGAGAGAGAGAGAGAGAGGTGGGCGGCAGAAGGGCCATTCGCAAGTGTTCACCCGTGATTTAGGTATAGCATGAGAAAGGTATGGCTAACAGAGGACGACAGGAGTTGAGAGAGCGGGGTGTGTGTGTGTGTGTGTGTGTCCATGAACTAAAGAGGGTGCTTGTTGAAGAGACCGATTAGGCTCTGGAGACAAAGCGGCCAAGTGTCTAGATGAGAGGCCAGGCTGGCAGAGACAGACGTAGGGGAGAGGACAGGGCGAGTGGGGGTGGGGGTGGAGCTGGCTCCCCAGCACGGCGCTCTCCAGCTCAATCCATCATCCAGGACCTAGTTCTATACGGTGATGGCACAATGTCTCTTGGTTCACATCTGCGGTTGGTGCGTGGCTTCCGAATCTCTAAAGCACAGCTGCTCTCTCTCTCTCTCTCTCTCTCTCTCTCTCTCTCTCTCTCTCTCTATGTCTCTCTCTCTCTTACACACACACACACACACACACACACACACACACACACACACACACACACACACACACACACACACACGGACACGCACACGCACACACACTTAAGTTTCCGTTTTAGAGTCTGGCCACATTTTACTTGATGTACCGTTCAGTATCAGCTCCAAAATGAAAGTGTGGTGTGAACATTTGTGTCAGGTCGAATGACGCGTACTAATAATAGTGAACGAATGGACTTTGTTGGTGGTCAATTGACAGAGGGAGGGAGGGGCGGTCTAGAGAGTCCAGGCTTCATATTCATCCACAAGATTGACTTCCATAGGCATAAAACACTTCTTCCCCCTAATGACAAGCCACACAGCGCTTTGAGGGGTACTTGGGTATTGATCCGAAAGGCCATTCCGCCGCATGATGTCCATTTCCCTGACGGGCTTTTAATGACAGGTCTCTAAATCACTTCACCAGAGAGGCTAATTGCAGGAGAGCCCTTAACGATACCGCAACATTACGGAGCATCGCCCCGGACAAGATCACTGAACGATTAAACTCTGAAGAGGACTTTTTGTGGATGTGCTAAAAAAGAGGACCAGTGAGTGTGGCTGTGAAGAGAAATGAAAAGGATTATTTTTCATTCTTTTCTCTTTTTTTTCCCCCCACGATGTGAGCCGGTGCAGCGGTTGGTCCCTGTCCACATAAGAAACGTTTGGTCAATTAATCACGACTAAGCAGAACTGAGGGATTATGCAGCTGAGTGAATCTCATTTCAAGCCTCTGCTTTCGGGTGGGTGTGTGCGTGGGGCATGCTGGGGACGCAGACAAATGGTGGAGTCAGCGAGCTCTGCTGGAGGTGGGAGACGCAGACCAGCAGGGCAGAATAAAGAATTTGTTTGCCTCCCGCGATACTCAGCTAATTTATATGATGCTGGACAAGCATCAAGGTTACACCCTGCTCAGCCGTTAAAAATCCAAACACTGTTCCTTTCCCCTGTAGAGCTTACTCTGAGCGAGTGATGTTAGCCTCTGAGCTGCACTCCCAAAAAATAAAACAAACAACTGCCGCTGAAACATCAAACTCGCTCCCTTTTGAAAACAAAGATCAAACGCATAACTGGGGAACAGGCGCCACATCAAGATCAATATTTCGCCACATGTACAGTAGCCTGAACAGCTGACAGCTAATGGTGAGCGTAAACAGAGAAATTTAATAGGAATGAAAACAGCATTATAAAAAAGTTAATTTCCAAAGTGTTGCATTTAATGATAATTATAACTATGAAAGTACAGGATTGGAGTCACCTCTCCTGCACAATCATAATAATCTGCATGGGTGGTGGTATACCAGTGTGTTCAAAATGGTGGTTGCCTCATTTGGGGGAATGTTGCTCACAATGCCCTATACCTCTGTGTGTTCATGAATTATGAATTCACATGATTTGTTTCACAATATACAAACATGAGGCTGGTCATTTAAGTGGCGAGGCAAAATGTCAAGAGGCAATCTATTCTACACAAAGTGAAATTGAGACCAGGCTCAATCAGACCCACTTCATGTTGGCTAGCGTCCTGGAGTGACTGGCACCAAACACAAAGCCGCTCTGACAAAACAATAAATGTTGGTGATATCAAAGAAATGTCATGTTGTCAACAGCGTTTTCAAATTGGCACGGGAAGGTGTGTGGGGGGTCGGGGTTCTCCTGTTTTCGCTCTACACTAAATATCCTTGCCGAAAATAGATTATACAAGCTACAAACTTGTGAGCTTCGTAGATCTAATATTTTTGCTGAATGTTTGCCACAGAATAGAGTAGAGACGCTAGGGTTAAACCTGGTGTTCCTCAACTCATCACATTGAGATTGACCATTGTAGTTGTTTTAGTTTTTCTTTTATATTTAAAGCTGCATTTGTAACTTTCCTCTTCTACCCCGGATTTGAACCCGGTTTCTTGCGCAGGTGCTGCCATTTTTACCATTGAGCTAATAGAGCCTGCCTGCCTGCTCAGGGTATACATTTAATCTTGACCCACCTAGGGTTAGGTGAGACCTTTGACACAATCTAAATGTATCAATAGAAGAGCAGGGAGACTAAATACAGCCACCCTAATTGTATAAGTTATATTGTATCAACATACAGTAAACTACCATACGCATTGGACAGCATTACATTTTATTCATAAAAGAAAAAGTTACATATTGCCGCTTTAAGCCACTATTAGCCCCATGTGGTGTCAGAGGCTGTAGGGTTCCTTGGCATGGAAACGTTTTGGAACCCATGTTGTGAGATACATTTCTTGAATAACGAGGTTCGTCCCCAAAGAGCTGCCAAACCTTAACTGCTGGAAGAAAAAAAAAACACATTCCACCAAAATTTGCCAGAAAAATCCTTCTACTGAACCAAAACATGCATTCAAACTTTGCATTTCGGGTTGCACTCATGCACACAATCCGAATGCAGTGGGGTGCCTGGTGGCTCAGCCAGTTAGAATGCAGATTATGCTCCTTGTCAGCACAAGGACCTGGTTTTGACCTGGTTTCCGCTCTCTCTACACTGACCTACCTGCAATAAATTATATATACATAAAAAAGATATCAGAATGCAGAGACGTTGTTCTGTCAATCTCTGAGTGTAGGCCTAAACAGTAGTTTAGTCCATATGGAAACAATAGTATCAACAATGATAACTTTTAATACAGGGACTTTACTCTCAGTGAAGCATGATGAATCATACACAGTAAAAACACCAGTGTTAATTTACCCATTTGTAACTCAGAGTGTACAAATGTCACCAAGTTCTGGTGATATTAGTACACTGTGAACACTGAGGATTTTACTGTGTAGCCTAATAAAAACAAGGGGTGCAATTATAGAAGTAGGCCAAGACGTTACGAGTCTCTCTCAAATCATAAGAAAATCCAATCCCTCTCCTTCAAGACCTTGATTGCTTTGCACAGACACGGGAAAATGTATGATTACTTATGTATGTATTTATTAGGCTAACAGGACAAAAACATTATTTATGATAGTGTTTGTTACCGAAGAATGATTACTTGGATAGTATGTGGGGTATTCAATCCACCCCCACTCGCCCACCCACTCACCCGCAGGCCCCTGAGGACAACGCTGGTCGGCAGGCCATTAAATATAATGATTCATCAATGCAGTGTTGAAAGGGCAGTGTGCTTCTGGTCAAGTCTTCTTCATAAAAACGACACAGCCTTCAGCAACTGGAGAGAGCTGACTGTTTCATGGTTCGAGGATGACCTTGAGAATATCTCTAATGTGCACTGATCAGTCAGGCTCCGGTGCACTCATTCCCATCCTGGCTTAAGGCTTTCCTCAAAAGGTCAGAGTTCACCCAGCGGGACGCCATTATTCTACCACCTCAGTAACGGTAGGCTAACCTTGATCAGCGAATGTCTTTGAGCTATATGGAGGAATAACAATTATTGCTGGTGGGGTGCATTATTTCTTTGTCCTTTCTATCTTCCTGGCAATTATCTGTCTGTTTGTCTTCCTCCATGTGGGAGGGAGAATTTCCACATTGTTAAGCTCCAATCAGTGAGGACTTGCTGAGGAGAAGAAATAAAACAAAAATAATCGTCCGAGTGACACAATTGTGTCATCAAGATCTTAGAAAGAAAGACAGAAATCAAGCCAGGCAACAAAGGAAATATAAATCAATAAAGTTACAGGTTACAGCTATTGAACTTGTATACTAAAATGGCTGGTCAAAATAATACTGAATATGCTACAAGTCTACAACTGTTGGTTAAGTCACTCACATTTATGTGTTATTTGTCCTTTTGTAGTTTGTTATTCATAAGCCATCTACAGCCATTTATTTGCCAAGGATCACTTTAAATATAGATTGCTCATGCCACAATGCGGCCTTCACGTCTAGATATTCAGGCCTCTTTGCATCCCAAAAATCTAGAAGCGCTGATCAGAGCAGTACATCATGCAGAGCTTGGCCAATCAAATCCGGATGTTATGTATGCCTACCGTCCACCCACAAGGCAATGTTAATACAAACAAAGATATGTTTTTGTCCATTAAGTCACATCATGAATCACAATAAAGCACAATGCAACCTACAATGTTGTATTTAATTAAACAAGACCAAGATCCGAGATTGACTTCCATTATAAAAATACACTTACATATTTTTCCCAAAAATATGAAACATGCATGGACCGGCAGCGTGCACAAGACATTTGACGCTGATCGGTCCAGCAGTTTGCGAGATTCGCCCCAGAGAAACCCAAAGACACACCCACAGACTGGAGTCATATGTCATGGATATGTCATAGATGACTGACATAGATGACTGATGTCGCAGGCTGGAGTCAGAGATCCACATCGGAACCATGCTGTTCCCACGTTGATCCCGAG
Organism: Gymnoscopelus braueri; assembly: GCF_963280865.1. NCBI lineage: Eukaryota > Metazoa > Chordata > Actinopteri > Myctophiformes > Myctophidae > Gymnoscopelus > Gymnoscopelus braueri. Next base: position 32,828,945 of record NC_137623.1, read on the forward strand.
ATCCACATGATTCGATTTTTCCGTCCCCACTGGCAGCGAAATAAAGACCCAAATAAATTATTTAACACAATGATGGATCGACTCGTTAACGGTACAGGCAAAGTGTGACTGCACGCATGCTTGCTTGCTTGCATGCTTGCATGTTAAGTAAATAGCTGACTTGCAGCTAGGTGATAACATGATGTCATTATGTTGCTGTGTGGGCACTCTTTTGCATGCCAATGATGGATTCATCAGAACTATCACGTGTTGCTGCCCCTGGCACTGTGCCCCGAACCACCCTGGCCTGCCCTGCACAGAGGTCTAACTATAGACTGACAATAACCAATCAGATTGCATACTTATAGAGCTCTGCTGTAACATAAATGACAGTCCACATGGTCCGCAGAGATCATTTAGTACGCTACGCCATTGCCAACATGGTGCTCACTCCAACATCATCACAGATCATTGTGAGCAATGTATTATGTTAACCCTCCCCCATCCCCCCCCCCCCTTTGTCAAGCCCTTGCCTTGCTATCCAGTGGCTGTTGCCAAGGTACTGCTGATATGGGGGTGTTGGATATCCCCTGTGAGATGCAACATGGGACAAAGGCTGAAACCACCTCTCCCGGAACTTCAACTTTTATTTATTTATTTCAACTGGCAGACAGCATGTTGTCCTTTCTCATTTGTGCTTTTAGTAACCCTAATAGTAGCACCGTTCACCACCTGCAAAACAGTGATTGACGAGGCGATCGGTGCGTAGCAACCGTCGGTAAGCAACTTCATCTGAAACCCAGCTGGAGAACGAACATGATGGCTGTGAAGTGATGAAACTTAATCATGTGAAATCAATTTGAAATGGTTAAAAGGTGTTGTTGAGGCTCTTGGAACACAGACACTTGCGTGTACAGAGGGCAATGATATTTTGAAGAAATGCCTGTTGTGGATCGAACTATGCGGAAGATCATAGTCTCAGTTTGATGTAAAAACGTTCAACAGGCATACTTGTGTTTGTTTAATTGTGATAGACTTAATCTACAGTAGACTCTGTTCAGTGCATGTTAAAGGTAGGGTAAGTGATATTATTTGTTAAAATAAGTGTTAAATAGCTCTATATTCTGATAGTAATCATTGCTATAGAGTGTTTGTTTGTTCAGTAACAGGAGTTGCATGTCTCTCCAGCTCTTTGGTAAACAGAAAAAAAAAAATGTTCAAGTTAGGATACCAATTTTATCCAATCAGTAGCGAGAACTCTCACAGAATTCAGATTAAAGAAGTGTAATTGGAAGTGATGACACAAAGAAAAGAGCAGACAAAAATTGGAACTGGAACACAGTATAATATTGAAGCTGATAAAAGGGTAGGCTATACTCTTCTGAAAATGTATTTTCTTCTTTATTAAAGAAGCTGGAGAGACAGAGACCCCTGTTACTGAACAAACACTCTATTATAGCAATGATTACTTTCAGAATATAGCACATTAACCTTTCAACAAAAAACGTTTAGTTTTCACCACGAACTATCACTTACCTTTAATGTGATATGTAACAATAACATTATACCACAATGTTAAGATCTATCAACACTATCTTTTCCACTCTCTCTGTCTCTCACACACACACGCACCCACGCATGCACCCACGCATGCACGCACGCACGCACGCACGCACGCACGCACACACGCACGCACGCACGCACGCACGCACGCACGCACGCACGCACGCACGCACGCACTCACTCACGCGCACACACGCACGCACGCACACCACTGCATGAATCAGACACTGACAAATCAATTCTAGACATCCAAAACGCTCGCTGGCATGTGGTTGCCAAGATGGGAATACTGTGTGGTCTACAAAAAAGAAAATATATTTGATTTTATTTCATTGGTGGGACAGGCAGCGATCTTGGTGTGATGTGTCAGCCTCCTCTAGGATACAAGTACAGTATATTGAAATACAAACCTCTGAAACCTCTCAAACCAACTAATAAGCGATATTAACCGTTCTTTGTTATTTCTGGTCGTACAAAAGAGTGATACTCAGGTTTTTTTCCAAACCCCTCTTAGGAATGGAGCAACAATGCGTTCAGTATACTCAGTTGTATAAAGTAACTAAGTACATTTACTTTACTTGAGTATTTCCATTTTATAGTACTTTAAACCTCTACTCTTTATTTTGTGCATGTTCAAATCATGTACTTTACATTACTTAAGACCATTTCTCAAATATTATATATTTTTAACATTTTGGACAAAATAGCTATAGCAAATTTTACATCGAGGTGCCCACTCTTCCTTAGTGGTACACTCCTATTGTATACTTATATTGATGCTTAATTTTAAATAAGAGTACAAAGTTGTCCAGGCAGAACAGCATAGACCACCCCAAAAGATTTACTCCGCTACTTATTTGATGGTTACTTTGCAGATTTGTATTACTATTACAAAACCCCTTGTCTATACTTGTTGCAATGCGTTGTGAGGTTTTAGATTGGCTATGTTCTACAATTCTTTTTCACATTTAGTACTTTTACTTTTGGTACTTTAAGTACATGTTGATGCCATTACATGTACTGCATTTTTAATACAGACCTTTTACTTGTACCACATTGTGGTATTGCTACTGTGGTATTCACTTTCAAACATGTTTGGGGTCATTTTAACGTCTACTCTGGCTTTTGTGAGCACCCCATACAGTTTTTAAGTTGCTTGATTCAGTTTTTAGATTTATTATCAGACACCCTCCTTCCTATAGCCTGCAAACCCATTAGAACTTCAAACTCTATTTTATGAAAAGAACACCTGTCCTTGGTTCTGGTGACCGATATTCTCCTTCTAATACCTAATATGAATTTTACTTTTTGTAATTTTCCCCCCAAAATATATATTTTTTAATGAAAAATGTGTTTTCAATTAACTTCTTGGCTCGGTTTTCAACTACAATCCAACTTTTGCACTCTATGAGTTGTGATTTACTACTTTTGAGGAGACGTATATACATACTGTACATATACTTCCAAACCCTGTTCTGGAACGCAAAAAATGAATGAAAAGATAGTTTCCAAAATTAGACACTGCTTGAAAATGCTTGACCAAACTATAATTATTTCTAGATACTACTGAATGGTAAACATGAAGTAGAGACCCTTTGCCACCCCTTTCCTACAATGATATGCAGCTAAAGCATTTCGGAAATAAAGTCCTCCCGTCACATCTAGAGACTAGGCTATTTATAATGTTCAGCTTGTTTGCTGTTGTTAGATTTTGGTTGCTTGTGACTCGCTTTGCCCTTTGAGTCATTGAGATAATCGATATGGGGTCCAGAGTGCAGCGGCTACAGATGAAACCCAAGCTGGGACTCCAATAGCGGGCCCGGCACATTAACCACAATGCCATTGAATCATCCATAATAATAGCTGAATGAGAGACTGCATGTCTGCTTATGTCTAGTACCAAAAGAACGTGCAATGGGTCTATTATTGTTGTTATTACTTGTATTACTATTATTACTAGACCTTTTTATTTTCATTATACCTTGGGAATGAAGCAAGTCGGGAACAATGCAAGTTGGGAAGGCATTCTTCAACTGGTTATGCAATACCCATTGTACCCGTGTCTCTTTTATGCCCATAATATGAAGATTTCTCTGTCTGCCCATTTATCCGCAAATATTGAGTAGAGCAGATGCGTGGGCCCAGACGGGCTGGGAGTGACAAGGACTACTATGGGGGAATTCACAATGGCAACATTGGGGAGAAAATGAAAAGAGAAATAAAGAAAAACAAGGAAACACCCCCATGCTGTAAGACTAAAGTACTGTGCCGCAAAAGAACAGCTTAGGGCAATGCAAAGTGACAGTATAAGATTACAACAGTTTGCAGGAATTGTAGGAATATGGTGTTGGGACCAATTAGAATAATATCCTTGCACTGCTGAAGTCCCAGTCAGCCTTGGTTACTGCTTTGGTGCCACACGATACAAATCTATGTGAACATTAATTGGTCCAAAGGACTACCCGCTCCCCCCACCACACACACACACACACACACACACACACACACACACACACACACACACACACACACACACACACACACCACACACACCACACACACCACACACACACACACACACACACACACACACACACACACACACACATTCTGCTGGTTCAACAAGAGTTACTTAGAAGGCACAGACTTCACATTCTGTAGTGATTGTATGGACAGTCTCCTCATTATGCCTGGTCAAGAGCGTCTAAATTAAAAATTAAGTGACAAGAATGTTTCATCAGGGTAGCGAGAAGACTAGTGTAGTCCAACAGGCCAGAAATACACTTTTGGCTTTATATTGATGCAGTCACATTTGCAACAAAGGGTTGAAGGCACCAGTTTCACACAGGTTTTACTGTACTTTTGTTTAGCCAGGTGTTCAGAGGAGCGCAATCATCCTGGCTCTCATGTTTTGAAATGCAACTGATGATCAGTCCGACTTATGATATTAAAGCAAAAAAATAAACAATATTTTAAAAGGGTAATGTTTTCGACAAGAACATTTCAGAGAGAAATTAATCAAATTCATTATCAATGTTAACACAACGGGCCAAGCAGTTTGATTGATTGATTGAAATAAGCTCTCCAGCCATGCTCTAACCACGATAAAGTACACCTTGCCATGCTCAATTCAAAAATGCCTCATCACTAATAGATATTACTCCACCATTAGAAATTTAGCCTACTGTTCAGCCTTGTCGTCACTAGAAGCTCCTACCACTCTGGCATCCTCCACCGGCTGTGCCAGTGAGCCAGTGACATGCAGCGCTGTCAGTTTAAAAAATACACGAGGAGTTCACAGAGCAGAAAGTCGCTACATCTGTCCATGAATTTATTTTCTTTCTTTTTTGAGCAGATGTCTTAGTTGAGATTGAGAGATTCAGCTGACAAGGCAATGTTGTGCTTTTATGCATGGTATTTATTGAGTTTGGGAAAACACAATCTCTATTTGGCTCATTAGCCAAAGTTGGGTGGCTGACTCAGCAGGAACTAGACATTGTCAGACAATTCCCAGTTTTTTTTTTATAAACATTTTAATAAATCTCTAATGAACTAAATCTGTCATTTTAATATTGTTTTTAAGACCTTTGTGTTGCTGTTTTATGTTGTTTCCTTGATGCTGCCATCTTGGCACCCACTTGTAAACAAGATTCTGAATCTCAATGGGACTCCCACTTAAATAAAGGTGAAAGAAATAAAGAATATTTTATTTAGAGAGTGAATTGCCCCACAATGTGAAGACATTTTTGATAATATTTTCATTTTATTGATATCGGTAACCATTGGATAAAAGCAATAGCAACGTGTTTTTTGGCATGGATGTGATCTGCAACGACACTCCACTTTGTGGTTATTGGCTCAGCACAGCCAAGCCAATAACCACGAAAAAGCACTCCCTCTCTGTCTTATTGCTTATTGCTTAAATAGATGATTAATTCGGAGCATTACAATGTAACGCCTCTGCGAGGCAATATGTCAGCAAAGCAATGATGTAGCAGTAAAAGAATCCCCTCATCTGAAATAAACACACTTTTAAAGCAGAATAATTCATTCAAATCATGAATTGTATATTACACAGTTTCCACGATAACACTTGGGAGGATACGCAAGACAAGAAGCATTGATGCTGATAAGTTGATCACAACAGAAATAAAACTGTGAATTACAGTATGCTTCGCTTGGTGTGTAGTCTCATGCAGAGATGGTTTCAGTAAAATAAGACTGCAAAATGGTAACAAAACAACTGATGTCCCTGACAAGTCTGCAAAGCATCACCAATCAAAACGTTTTCAGTTATCTGCCTGACCTACTTGTTGTTAACTAGTTGTACGAACGCTTGTTTTCTATTGTTGTATTGTTTATTGGATCTTGTTTAGTCGATACACTTAATTGTTTTAGCTCATGCTCATTTGACTTGGCTATTTTGTCTCATCTGTTTAAGGAAATAGGTAGCTGATATATTGCACTTTTACCTTAGCGCTAGGTATACTCTTGGTTGCTTGTTTTTGCAGAAAATGCACTAAAGACTTCTGGTGATTAGTAGTTTTCGTTCCCTACCTATGTTGAATACACTTATTGTAAGTCGCTTTGGATAAAAGCGTCTGCTAAATGACTGTAATGTAATGTAATGTAATATCTGGTCTTTATCAGCACTCGTTCGAATGTGCACGTCAAACCAAAGTGCAACTGCCCAGAATTCACCTTAAAGCAACTCAAAAAGTGGAAGTTTCAATTGAAACTAGAAAAAGTGCTTCGGCCAGGTCAGGTAGGTTATTGTGGGCCAGCAATGTTAGGAAATCGCTAACCAGGATGGAATATGAAAAATCTGACAGAACCATCTTGATCCCTTGACTATAGAGATAATGTGTACCGATTTGCATGATGTTTGGACAAAATTTGTATGAGTAATATAAAAAAGAAAAGTTCCTGGTGGCCCTATAATAGGGCAATGTTAAAAGGGTGGCATTTGTTCCTCACTGTAGTGCAAATGTGTGTGCAAAGTTTCACCCAATCGAACGCTGCGTGCATCATTTGCGACATTTTGTTCAAAACGGGCCACTCCTGCAAACTTTAGATGTCAATCTTAGCCAATCAAGATGGAATATGAAAAATCAAACAGATTCGTCTTGATCATATGACTATAGACATCATGTGTACCGATTTGCGTGAAATTTGCATAAAATCTGAAGGCTTAATACCAAAAAGATTGTTTTACATAAGTCGGCCTCCTGGTGGCGCTATAAAAGGCAAATGTGAAAAATGCAGGGCAAAGGTTTTTCCTTGGCCTCTAGAGAGTGTGCATACAGTACAAAGTTTTACACAGATCGGTGCAGTTATAGGTAAAAACACGAATCGGCCTGTTATAGCGCCACCATGAGGCTGATTTGAAACATTTCAAGAGGCATTTCTTCCTCAGCCTAGTGGGAATGTGTGTGGAAAATGTCACGGAAATTGCAAGCTGTGTTCATGATTTGAGGCCTTTTGTTCAAAACGGAGCACTCCTGCAAACTTTGGAAGCCAATCTTAGCCAATCAGGATAGCGATTTACCGATTTGCGTGATGTTTGGACAACATCTGTAGGAGTACGGTCAAACAAATTGTTTTGCAAAAAGTGGCCTCCTGGTGGCGCTATAACAGGCCCATGTGAAAAATGTGGGCCAGAGGTTCTGAATTGGCATCCAGGGAGTGTGTGTGCTCAGTTTTGCTGCGATCAAGACAACGGTGCCGGAGATTAGCTGTTCACGGACGGACGGACAGGGTGCAAAACATACTCTCTCGCCATGCCTTTCGGCCTGGCGGAGACAATTAATAGATACTCCAGCATTCAAGCCTCACAGCAGTGTCTTTGCAGCTACAGTAAATGGTGAAAGCAACAGTGTAAAAGCACATAGTATTTTATAAATGATCGTCTCAGTTTTTAAGGAGGCAATCATATTTGCAAGGATCATAAACGATAAAGTGTTGTGCTTGGACAGTACAACAAACCCTGCCGACACCAACATCTCTTGTATGTTTGTCAATTATTGTGAACTTGACCATTGACCTTTTCAACCTAAAAATAAATCTCTTTGGGGCAGCCTATGGATCATTCCCACCAAGTTTAATGAAAATCGCTCCATTCTAACAAGATTTTGTCCTTGACCTTGATTGTGACCATGATCTTTCACCTTTTCAACCCAAAAGATAATCATCTCCTCGGGGCAGCCTATTGATTCCCACCAAAATGAAATCGGTCAATGAGATCTCAACTTTGACCTTGACTGTGACCCCAACCTTTGACATTTTCCCCCCGGTTTTTGGTTGCTTATTATCCCAATATAAGCAACCAACCAATTATCCATCCCACACACTTTGTGTGTTGTGACGGCTGTTGTATCCTACTGACTCACCTACCAGTCAGGAGCCCCACTGGGAGGACGTAGAGCCTTCGACCTACTTCTCCCGCCCAACACTCCCCGCTGACAGGTGCCGCCTCAGACCGTATACGTGCAAGTGACAAATGTCACCCTCCCCGCCCGGCTTTCTTATCCCGAACACGGGCCAATTGTGTTCGTACAGATTATCGGACAAAGCCGGATGCACCAGACCTTTGACATTTTTCAAATAATATCTTTGGGGAACAGCCTGATGAACTCACACAAAAACAAACAAACACAAACACACACAAAAAGACGGGATGATTACAACACTGGCTGGTCAGATTGCCTGGAAAAAAGGAGATCCGCACACTGTCTTCACTTACAGCAGAGAAGTAGTTTATTGTTACAACGTTTCGGTCCAACTGACCTTCATCAGGTATCTGGGTCAAATAAGCAACAGACACATATATAGGTCAGATTGCCTAAAATTCCAGATTACCAAGTGACATTGATAACATCTAATTTGTCATCTTGTCTTGTCTTGTCTTGTCTTGTCTTGTCTTGTCTTGTCTTGTCTTGTCTTGTCTTGTCTTCACGAGCAGGTACAGTAACGAGTTGCATTTACTTGATTCACTTTTTGAATACATTATACAGAGTATATACCCTTACAACATACTATAATGTTTTACTCAAGTTTATTGTGAAGAAAAACATTTTTTTTACTTGGGCCAAATTTGGGAGTTAAAGTAACTTTTTTCAAATGATGGTGCTATATTACACTTTTATTTTTATCCATTAGAAAAAATGGGGAGGGGGGAAATAATCATGTTCTGTTAAACTCTCTCAGAGAGACATCAGCCGAGGCTGACTGCTATTTGCATTGGCTTTGTCACATGGCTCTGTTCAGCCGATCAATCATACCACCACTCACACGGCACACAGATATCTCCATGTGCCACTCTCAGATCTCCCTTTCTTATTCTGATTCCTATGTGGTTCTAAATGGTTAAGAAAACGGAAATCTTCCTTTGAGACCAGGGCTCTATAACCATGCAGCAGCAAGACGGTGTCCCGCTGAGTTGTGAGCGGGATCACAAATGTTGCAAGCTCCTTGATCTGCACGCGGAGCACAGATTAACTTTGTCTCCCACATAAAGTGTTCCTCTGGAGGTGGCAATCATTATATGTTCTCTTACATCAAAAACACACTCCAAATCCATGCTATGTCAATCAACGCTACGTGTTCGGCCTTTGTAAGCACATCCGAAGAAGCTCGAGTCAGAGAGGGGGTCGTAGTAGTTAAGATGATGACGTTTTCAGTCAGGTTTCCAGTCAGTAAAAGAGGCTAATATACATACTTTAGGATGCAAATTAAACTAGAAAAAGTGCTCCTCGGAGCACAGGTCTCCGCCAGGTCAGGTAGGTTGTTGTGGGCCAGCAATGTTCGGAATTCGCCAATCAGGATGGAATAGGAAAAATCGGATGGAACCATCTTGATCACTTGACTACAGAGATAATATGTACCGATTTGCATGATGTTTGGACAAAATGTGTTGGAGTAATATAAAAAAGAAAAGTGTTGCAAAGATCTGCCTCCTGGTGGCGCTATAATAGGGCAATGTTAAAAGGGTGGCATTTTTTCCTCAACGAAGTTCGAATGTGTGTGCAAAGTTTCACCGCAATCGGACGCTGGGTTCATGATTTGCGGCATTTTGTTCAAAACGGGCCACTCCTGCAAAGTTTAGATGTCAATTTTAGCCAATCAGGATGGAATATGAGAAATCAAAGAGATCTGTCTTGATCACATGACTATAGAGATCATGTGTACCGATTTGCGTGAAATTTGGATAAAATTAATATCTTAATATCAAAAAAAGTATTATACTTTAGACGGCCTCCTGGTGGCGCTATAAAATGAAAATGTGAAAAATGCAGGGCAAAGGTTTTTCCTTGGCCTCTAGAGAGTGCGCAAACAAAGTTTTACACAGATCGGTGCAGTTATTGGTAAAAACATGAATCGGCCTGTTATAGCGCCACCATGAGGCAAATTTGAAAACATTTAAGTGGCATTTCTTCCTATGCCTAGTGGGAATGTGCGTGTGAAATTTCACGGAAATTGCAAGCTGTGTTCATTATTTGAGGCATTTTGTTCAAAACGGACCAATCCTGCGAACTTTGGAGGGCAACCTTAGCCAATGAGGATGGAATCTGGGAAATCGGACAGATCCAGGTTGATCACATGGCTATAGAGATACTGTGTACCGATTTGTATGACGTTTGGATACAATCTGTAGGAGTAATATAAAAACAATTGGTTTTGCACAAATCGGCCTCCTGGTGACGCTATAACAGGCCCATGTGAAAATTTTGGGGCAGAGGTTCCAGGGAGTGTGTGTGCACAGTTTCGCTGCGATCAAGCCAACGTTGCCGGAGATTAACTGCTCACAGACGGACACACACACAGACACACGGACGGACGGACGGACAGGGGGTAAAACATACTCCGCTCTATTCTGTGGCAGTTTTCTCCCCCTCTAAACCACGTTAAATCCGGATAATGGAGCTGCGCCGCCCCAATAGGTTATTCTAGCACCTGCTCTACCCGTCACCATTATGCCGACACCGTTATTTGCGCATGGAGGTGTGCCCGTGGGCGTGTTGTTGCTATATCCCCCACATTGCAATTCTACAGACACACATGGGTACGGGTTTCGGGGGGGGGATAGTGGAATCTAATACCACCCGCCGGTTCATAAAATCACCCGCCAAGTGCACACAGACACTACAATGGCTTTGTGCGTTGGACCATGAGCCGTGTTGCCAGCCTTGGCGAGAAATAAGCAACCGCAGTCCGCAGGTCTATGAAAACAAGAAGCAACTATAAGGCCACATGAGCACTTCAAACTACTAACTAGAGCTTTCATATCCCCTAAATATTTCAGCCCGGCTCGACTAATAATTGACAAATTAGACCCAGCCCAGCCCGTCAGTAATTTTTCTAAAGAAGCCTTATTTCTCATTAAATCTTGGTAATTCGTTAAGAACAGGAGTCATTCTACCCTATTCCAACAGTCTATATTTTATTTAAAAAACAGCTTGGAAAAATTGGGCTATATAAATATACACTGCCCCATAACCATTTAGAAAATGATTATGGTTATTCTATGAAATATATGTTTCATAGAATAACTGTAATCATTTTTGCGATGGAGAAATCACATCCAATGTTACCTTCTAATGCCCGCTGCCTGTGCTCTCATAGTGTCTCATTTGAAGAAATAATCCAACATTTACTTTGAGGTGAAAAAGACATGAAGAAAGCTCAATAGTCTGAAGATGTCATGTTATGGTTTAAACTTTAAAGGGGGCTGCTGCCGTCATGACAAGACTGATTGATTGATTTGACCTACTTTTGGTTGCGCTGCCCTGTTGATTAATTATTTGGCATCAGCTGTGTAAGAATATATAACTATTTTAAATGGCTTTCATATACTCTTGGGGATCTGACTAATATGACAAGTTGCTTATTGTGAACACAATAGCCTACGCTACAAATGAATTAATATGTGAATTTATTTGGATGTAAAAAAAACGTAGACCCGGCTCAGCCGGTGCCGACGGGCCGGGTCGGGTCCCGTTGGGTTTGGGCTAAAATCTTAAGCACTTACATTTTTTATAAGATGATCGGATCATAGTGTGATTTTCATTTTGGCTGCTGTCTCATTAAACCCATGCTGCGGGTGAATATTATATTATAGCCTATATTATATATATTAGCCTGCTATATTATTATTATATTCCCCGCGTAAACGCTACGTTCATGACCCCCCAAAATAACTATATTTGAACTGGGGACCCCCCCATTTTGTTTGACTCGGTTCCACAGATAAATATTGTGAAAATAGCAGATCTACAAGCTCGCCAGGCGTTGGGTGCTCCATTGTGGTCTCGACCCACAGGTTGAGAACCACTGCATTAAAAGCTCCAAGCAAGTTACATGTCTAGTATGTTGTTGACCACGTAATGTAATGTTTTTGGTTTAGTGATAGGCTACTCCGTGGCGCGCGCGCGCCTCATTGTATGCTGTCCAAAATAACAGATCTGTAAGCTGTCGACACGACATGACGCAGCGCCGTTGATAGCTTGTATGTCTGTTATTTTGGGTAGGTAGGCGACGCACATACGCATCGCAGCAATGTGTCTGGGTTTGAGAGGCTTTGATTGATGTAAACTTAAAGTTTAGCTCTGTTCGGGATTACTGAACAAAGGTGGATGATGAAAGATAACGGGGACAATATGGATGTAAGTTAACTTTAACTGCGTCACTTCAGAGGAAACTATGGAGCAACTTCAGAGATGTTTACACACCCCTGGAATCCATTAGAATGGTGGAAATAGAACGATAACAGCCAACGTGAGTACATAGGCTATAGACCTTTCCTAAAACTGTCCAATTTATTATACCCATGTGCTACTGTTTGTCTGTGCACCACGTAGGAGCGTTGTTGCAACATGATGTAATTAATTATTTGGGAGCAGCCGGTGTGTACCAATAGTATACATATTTTAAATGGCTTTCATATACTATTCCGGATCTGACTAACATGACAAGCTTATTGTGAACACAATAGGCTACAAATTAATATAAAAATGTATTTGGATAAAATAAAATAAAAGAAGGAAAACAAGCCCAATGTGGCTTATAATAATCAGACCAGGCAACAGTGCAGACAGGTAGATAGGCTAGACAGAGCATATATTGGATCGGGGATGACGGCTAGCGCAGTCTTCTCTTAAAGGCAATGGCTTCTGGCACGGTGATTGGTTTTATCATTGTAGCGCCCAAACCACACCTATGCATAATGTAACGGGTAGCTCAGGTGTTTGGCGGGTCAGGGGGGTGCCATAGAATACCGAATTTTGCGGGGAAACGCCTCTTGCCTAGTCCGAAATCCGTAATTAGTGGTTTGTTCAAATCTAGCCCTGAATAGGGCCCACTCTCTCGCCATGCCTTTCGGCTTGGCGGAGACAATTATCAACAGGACCGAGAGGTAACAGGTTCAATCACAGCCTTGTATACAGTTGGACGTTCACTGTACATTGCTTCATACAGCGGCATCATGCGTCATGTGTGACACCAGTGGCTCAATATTAGTGTATTTCTCTCTCTCAAAAAAAAGAAAGCTATTAAAATACGCGATCTAGAGCATGGACCGTCCGTTAGCTGCGGTGGACTCAGTATGGAGTTATGAAAATGTTCTATTAACATCATATAAAGTTAAGAAAAAGGCTAGTCCGAAATTCCCCTTTAAGGGCAAATGTAGAGGTCAATTGAGGTACAGTGGACCAAGTACAATGGAGTAAGTATATGAATGACCGAAGCTCAAACTGTGAACAAAAGAAAGACAGACACACCCCAGAGAAAAAAAAAATCCTTACTTATTAACTTCCTCCTCCTACCATTCACCAGTGGTGAATGAGTAATGTTTAGGAAAGATGGAAATAGCACGATGAATATTTCAGAGCCAGAGGCTTTGGCAGCTATTTAGCAAGTGCTTCTTCTGCTGCTGCTAAGGAGTGATTTTATCACAACAATTCCAGGGAATGGGACAGAGGCTTGTGTGTGTGTGTGTGTGTGTGTGTGTGTGTGTGTGTGTGTGTGTGTGTGTGTGTGTGTGTGCGTGCGTGCGTGCGTGCGTGCGTGCGTGCGTGCGTGCGTGCGTGCGTGCGTGCGTGCGTGCGTGCGTGCGTGCGTTTACGTGTGCAAGTAGAAATGTACTTGTGTGTGTAGGTGTGTACGTTTGCTGTGTGTGTGCGTGTGTGTGTGCGTGTGTGTGCACGTGCAAATGTACTTGTGTGTGTAGTTGTGTATGTACGTGTGTGCGTGCGTGCATGTGTGTGTGTGCCTGCACCAGCGTGCGTGTGTGTGTAGTGTGTATGTGTGTGCACGTGTGTGTATTCTCAGCATAACCCTCATGAGACTGTCTCGTGTGGCACTAATCTTTGTGAGACAGGGCCAGGATTAAAAGAATCAAGCACCGCGTCCCCCAGGTAATCCAGCATGCGTCTCAATGGCGGGAGGTCAAGAATGTCAACGTCTGTTGCTCAATATGTTCGATGGCTGACATGCTACAGTACAAGTGAGGTCTGTGGGGGAGGGGGTGGAGAGCATGAGCTCATTACCTTCGCTAGCTAGCATAGCTGTGTTGGAAAAAAGAAAAAAAAGGTTATGGTTAGGTACAGTGGTGGACAAAGTACTCAATCCCAGTACTTGAGTTAAAGTATAGATACTCCTGGTCAAATAGCACTGAAATACAAGTGACAGTTGCTCTGTCAAATTTGATTAAAAAAATACTTATGATACGTATTCAAAAGTACACGCTTTTAAAAGTACATTTTATTTGTATTAGTTTTACATAACCAGGCAAGTAGTAAGGTAAGTTTGTCATTACTGTTCAACTTCAACATTACATGCGGTATGTTACTCTGTTACAGGAAGAGCCACACAGAAATAAGACACTCCCCCGAGCCCAGCACAAACATAATATTACATCACCAACATTGAAAATATTACCAACACGCTCTAGGCTACTGATGCCCATGGATGACACCACATGTGCATGTAGTTCATCCTGTATTTCCTGACCTTTTTTCGATTTCTGGCACTGTGCTGACCCGCGGAGAAAAAAAGTGCTTCCACACTCAAATGCTTTAAACATTTAATAATGTGTAATCAATGCAAGAGTTTATGGAGGTCAACTGCAGCTCTCACTGTAAAAAATAAAAAGAGGCCTGGCCAGCATTTCATATAATCTCGGAACACCACCCGGGTTAAAGTGTGTGCGTGCGCGCGTGCATGTTTGTGCGTGCGCGCATGTGTGTGTGTGCGAGCGTCATGCGTGTGTGCATGCATGCATGCGTGTTTGTATGTATGTGTGTCTCACCTTTGAATAGATCAGGAAGAATCTACGTGACGCGTATGTGCACACATGCGTCACGTGTGTGTGTGTGTGTGTGTGTGTGTGTGTGTGTGTGTGTGTGTGTGTGCATGCATGCGTGCATGCATGCATGTGTGTGTGTTTGTATGTATGTGTGTCACACCTTTGAATAGATCAGGAAGAATCAGAATCAGAATCTCTTTATTGTCATTGTACTAGACAACAGAACTAAGGTAGCAAACACTCAAAGACACATCTCACCAGAGAGGGTCATGATGTTTCACACTTGGAAGCATCGCTCACACACCCTCTCACCCCCGCCTACATACGTGCGCACCACTCACCCCATCGCCTAGATGTTGTTCCAGACATCACACACTTAAGAAAGCATGGACTTCGAAGAACGGCGAAAGCGTCGACATCATGACCTCCTGCGAGCTTGCCTTTAACACCTGACCCCAATCAATATCGCTGACCTCCCATAACACCTCGCAGCTTTTGGATTCCCTGCAGACACAGGGATGTGCTGACCTGTGTGGGAGGCATGCAGGCCCCTTTTCACTTCCCAGGTTATCACAGTAGGGATACCTCTGGAATGCATATTCTATTCTGTTGTTCGACAGCGGAAAAGATGTAATAAACCCTCAAGCTCTTTTTTTTTTGGTGAACTGTAGCAGCCATCCATGGCTACGAGCTCATTAAACCACTACATTTAAGAGCACTACGGCACATCCCTAGAGCAATAGCTTTACGGGGACTGGAGGGCCATTTTTTATCCATAACGGCGGCCATCTACTTATGAAATAAAACTATTCAAGTGTGAATAGCCTTGAAATGTGGATACCAGTGGTTTTATATCATGCTGTATATAGCCTCTGATTTGAATAACAAACAGATACTCAGCTCAGTTCAAATCCCTGTCTGATAACCACACATTTTGCACTTAGGAAATACATCTGCATGAGCGATTCCAGGGCATAATCTCACAACCAGTCCATCACGTGCTCACTCCCCAAACCACGCTGGGAAAGGTGCCGGGCGAGTCATTTTGAATCCTCCGGCCGTGCTAATAGAGGGCCTTGCCGTGTGAGGGCAACATCTTAATCTCTTACCTCATTAAGCCGTATAATGTGGCATAATAATGTTCTTGTTCCAGGCACAGTAGCAAGAGTGTGTTGACTTTGGAGTCCAGTGTTTCTGCCACTAGCACAGAGGATAAATTATACAAAAGGCAGCTTTAGCAGCAGGCGGCGAGCAAACTCACTTACTGTGGATGTGTGTGTGCGTGTGTGCGTGTGCGTGCGTGTGTGTGCGTGTGCGTGTGTGCGTGTGCGTGTGTGTGTGAGCGTGCGTGTGTGAGCGTGTGTGCGTGCGTGCGTGTGTGTGTGTTTGTGTTTGTGCACGAGAAACAACCTTTCCGGGACTAACCACTGCTACCACTGGGGTTACTGGTAATACCCCGCTAATCTGCGGGAGAGATTAGGGAGAGATTTCCTCGTCATAAACTATTTCCAGCACCAAAGTTTGCTGTTCAATCTACGGTACATTTGTTTACATATCGTTGCTATGGGGCAAAAACCTAGTACCTCCATATTTCATCTTTATATTGTTTTTTTTATAAATTAATGCCCTATTTTCTACTTTGCTGTATGACAGTGTCTTAACAGTGACATAAAGGTAGTGGATATAGCCGATCTGCAAGCTCACAAGGTGTCGCAATGCACTGTGAGCTTATAGATGTGCTATTTTTTGCTAGTGTAGAAAATGTTTGCCTTTAATGACTTGCCCATTGTAGGGACTTCAGGTTGAAAGTGGTTAAGTCTGTCTCTGGGTTTTATAAATATTGAACCCTGTTTGACCTAGCAAAGTGGTTGGGAAGAATGGACTGCTGTTCAATTTAGTGTACCGGTATATTTGTTTACATATATATACACATATATATATGTAGGACATTTGTTTCAGGTTATGGTTAGATACTGTAATTGATACATAAAAATAAGATAAACATGTTTACATTACTTTGCATTTTGCTGATGCTGTTAAAGACAAGCACGAGAACAACAGCTATAGGCAGTCTATGTCTCACCAAAGGCTATCTTGGGGACCACATGACTGCTGAATGAGTCAAAGCAATTTATTCGTTTAGACAATATGTCTCATGTAAAAACCTTGTCTTCTTGCCTTGCTGTCAAGCTGTACTGGTGCTCTCTTACCGGAAGATGTAGTCATAGCTACTGTGTCCCTTAATGCATTTTAATGAATACCTACTGAACTGTAACCATATTATAGGCTATCCGTTGTAAATGTCACAGTCAATACATTAGTCCTGCATCCATTGTTCATCGGCACTACACATGCGTTCATTGGTGTAAATTGACTATTTAAATAGATGTCTCTCTACAGCCACTTTGTCATCCAGCTAACAGCTTTGTGTTCCAAATCATACAAATGAATGGTTTTCAAACTGTCAAGTTGAAATCATCAGTGGCAGTTGCACCACAGTTTTTACTTCTGTGTGAATTCTGTTACGTAGAATCTAATAGTGTTTGATCATATTTAAAGGTGGTGAAAGTGAACATTTATGGAGCCATAAAATGTATACCATAAACTTGGTATCGGGACATTTTCATGTCCCGATACCAATTTGATCCAATCAGGAGAGAGAACTCATACAGGATACAGGATAAACAACAAGTCAAACTGGAAGTCATGAATCAATACATGAGCAGACAAATCTGGAAATGGAACACTATACAATTCGACCTGAAAATGTATTCTCTGCTCTACAACAGATATGGAGAGACGGGGAGACCCTGTTACTGAACAAAGTACAAACACTATAGCAATCATTACTATCAGAATGTAGTTTTTTTTCTTTCTTTTTTTTTACAAGAAAGAAACGGTTCTGGAGCCGTGATAATCCTGAGATAACTCCAAGCTAGGAAAGATTGGTAGATGCTTATTCTCAATAGAATGTCTACGGTGCTATAATATATATGTTCTCATGCATTTCCATAGAGCACACATGTCACTTCAAAATAGTCCTGTGTTGCTGTGTATAGTCACACAATCGTCATCTCCAGACATGGGCTCACTTGTCAAATATAATGCATCAGAAAATAAAATGAGTTGTTGGTCCCATCTGTTGGGGCTTTAAACTCTCCCATATTGTAAAAGTGTGTGTGTGTGTGTGTGTGTGTGTGTGTGTGTGTGTGTGTGTGTGTGTGTGTGTGTGTGTGTGTGTGTGTGTGTGTGTGTGTGTGCGTGTGCGTGCGTGTGTGCGTGCGTGCGTGTTTGTGTGTACGCGCGCGCCCCTTCGGTCAATGTTTGTTACTAATGGCTAATGGTTTTTTAAGAAACGCACATAGGCTATGTGTTGAAAATTAATGTGCTGTATCAAACTGGACACGACTAGAAAATTCTCCTGCCATACATCAGTGTGTATAATAAATTCTGTCTGGCTGTCTCTGAAGTCAGCTATGGTATTTCAGACAGCCTTTAGTCGAGTCGAGACGGCTTCCATGCCTTCCATTCTCCCCGCGTGCTCTGCCAAAAGCCTCCCCGGAGGCGCTGGCCACTCCAGAAATTTCTGCAGGAGAGCCCTCGCTTGTACCTCCTCTGAGCCCTCTGTGCCTGGAGGAGGTAAAGCTGTGGGACAATGTGCATGTCCGCACCACACAGAGCTAGGCAGTGGTGGAAGAAGTACTCCAATTTTAATACTTTTTTATTATTGTAGTACTAGTAGTAATAATTCAAGTACCAAAGTATAAAAGTATCAAAATCTGTCATTTTTTCCCACAAAATAGCAGATCTACAAGCTCACAACGCATTGCAGATGCAACGCATCTGCAATGGCAGAGCACGCGGGGAGAATGGAAGGCATGGAAGGTGTGGAAGCCGTCTCGACTCGACCAAAGGCTGTCTGAAATACCATAGCTGACTTCAGCTTGTGAGCTTGTAGATCGACTATTTTTGTAATTAATGTCTTTGATTAATTGCAGTGGAGCAAAAAGTACAACATTTGTGTATGTGATGTGTATTGGAGTAAAAGTACTGAGGATTGGAAATACTCAAGTAAAGTAAAAAAAAAAAAAAGAAGTGCAGTATTTGAGTACATGTACTTAGTTTCTTTCCACCACTGTACTAGAGGGATATGCTCCTTCAACCTCTGTTTGTGAGGTTTGTGCGTGTACAGCTCTCCATCTTGCTAGCCAGACGAGGGCTCTATCCCTTGATGGTGGCTCAAAGGTACACGTGTGGGGATGTTATTACATGATTCCTCTGCACTTACAAGACACAAAACTATTGTGGTAGTTTGCTTTTGAAGGCTATACAATTTTAACTAACACTATTGAACTTTATATTTGACTTTTCTAAGCTATACTGCACTGCACTAAATTATGCAATACACCGGTGGTTCAAAGATACACCTAACCAGGGATGTCCCTACACGACTCCTCTGCACTTTCAAGGTGCAACACTAAAGCTGTAGTTTGCTTTTGAATGTTATACAATTTTAACTAATACTGCACTACACTAAATTATGCAAAAATTCCAATATAAATCATGTGTGACTATTCCTTGTGCACGTTGCATTTCTAACATAATCCGTTTTTCATGCCGTTCTGCAGTGCACTGCACAAACGTTTCGACAGAAAGTTATCATTAGCATTTCCACAACAGAGCTGTGAATATGATGTCAAACGATCTTGTGAGTTCATGAGGTGCACCAAAGTCTTTCAAACAGGACCTAGTACATTGTCCAACATTAACTCTTGTGTTACGCTGCGTGGTTTAATCTCTGCCGGGCCAGAGGTCAGACCGAAGATCATGTTTTCACCCCTATATGTGTCATGTCAAAATTGTGTCACGGTCTGCTCCCCTGACCCTCCTGGCCATATTTCTTACCCCTGGACATTAATGGCTTCCTCTCTATGGCTATGCTCTTCAGTTGTTAGAGGACCTTTAGTTGCTTCCTCTGTTCATGTTCCTTGTCTTTGTTTAGTCTTGTTTCCCTGGTTGCTTATGTGTTATGCAATGTATTTTATATTCTCTGCCTAGTTTCTGTAGTTCTATGTCTCGCCTTTTGGTCTTGTAGTTTTGCACTAGTTTCCCCTGAAGTTGTGTATCTTATTTTGAAGTATTGTTCCTAGTGTTTCCTGTTTTCCCGTCTTGTCGAACCAGTCCTGTGATTTGCCAGTGTTTCCACCTGTGTCCTGTTAGTCCCCTAGCCTACCCCAGTGTCAGTTGAGTTCACCTGTGTCTAGTTAGTCCTCGTATATGTGCCCTTGTGTAATCAGTGCTTAGTCAGTTGGTAAAAATATGCCACAGTGTTTAGTTAGCTCCTATCCTAATTCCTAGTGTTAATTCGTTGCTCCTAGTTCATGATTAATTCCTTGTCCTGTTGTTTAGTTTTTAAACCCCTTGTATTCGACCTGCTCTGTCTCTGTCCTCTGCTTCTGTCTTTCACTTGGGTGCTACACCTCTTGACTCTTATCGTGACACTGCCAGCTGTACATGAGTCCGTAGCTAAATGGACCATTCAGTGTCAAACCTTTTGAGCACACTGCTACAGTAACTAAGTGAGTAAAGTGCATTTATAAAGCGCCTTTCAAAAGCTAGACAGATACAGTGCCACATGCGCATGCACGAGCCCCACAATATAAACTGACAGAGAGATACAGCGAGACCGCACTTAATCTAAAAACACATTGTCAACACGTGTACGGCCCTAGTACAGATTTTAATCAACAGATTGCGATCCTACCAGTGGCTGACACACCCAGTAATTTTACCCGTACAACGTTTACTATGCAAATGCATGCTTCAACGACAACATTTTGAGTTGATGCAACACCACACATCTTCCCTACCAATGTCATATTCTGCCTCATACCTAATGGAAAAGCAAACAATGGGGAGCACCCATTTTCTAGCTGCTTCTGTGTTCCATAAGGTTATGTATGTTTCAATTCCGACTGTATATGAAAGACAGCAGCAGCTCTGCGGAATGTGAAAAAAAATTGGGAAAAAAAGAAGTATAAGACCAAAGATGAATACACTAGCAAATGTGTATACTCTGATCTGCCCTTTGCGGTTCATGCTTCAATGATTGTGCTTTTTTTGTTCCCTCCATGGAAAACACATGAAATGTCATGTTGGATCCAGGATGAACAATCAAAGCCAGTGCATAGCTCTTTTCTTTTGATCACTTTTCATCACTGTATTTGACTGAGTGTAGGCCCTGGAGTACGAAGCTTGACACATTTGTTACATGATCAAATGTTGATACTATTGTGTTCTGACGGTATGAATGTAGTCTTTCTGACCTGAGAAACACAACATCTACAGTACAGCTCAAGAAAGGGGAATCCCCCTGATGAAACGTGTATGCACTTTCTATATGCTCCAATGAGCTGTTGCTGGCTGCCTGAGAGTGCTTTGGCTATAGTATTGTGTGGGAGTGACTGTCTGGGAGTGTTAGGTGAAAAATAAAAAAAAAGAAGAAAAATAAGATCTTGTTGAAGATATCTATTTACTGTCTGATATGTATTGAGTGCTCATCAAAATGTCCCATGTTTGTAGTCAAATATGCACACGTCCACTCTCCTCTACGTCCATAACTGCTCCGAGTTTGTGCTCTGCTACCATGATAGGTTCATGCCTACTAATCATGGCAAGCGAGGACTGCTTGGATCAGACTTTGATAGACAGGCAGGCAGGATAGACTGATGAACCTTTCACTCAAACTAGGATACCTTCTTCTCTCTGAAGAAAAGAACAACTTGAAAAATGAACCAAAACACCAAGGGTTGTCCTTATACGGCTCTCCGTATTTGCCCACATACTCCCTTCTGACTAGCCTGCACAACCACTGAGACATTGGTGTTTTCCCAAAACGCAATAAACATCACACATTGAAAAAACTATACTTTACTCTTAGCAAAGACATTAATAAATTCATGGACACATTTAGCTTCTGTGAACTTTGCATGCATTTTTAACCGGGTAGCACTTTAGCCTAGCGCTATGTTCTTTCCGGCTCCTTCTGCCTTCTTTCTTCTTTGCTGTGTATACCATTGTGTTCGTCTTGCAAGGGATCACAACTAGCCGATACAGTTTACCCTCTTACTCAGTTTGCTCTGTCTGTGCATATGAATAACTATGATCTGGGGCTAGAAATGTCAGCAGAGCACGGACCGAGCACGGATGGAGAGCCGAACGTTGCCAACTTTGTATACTATAGATGATCCTTTAGACTGCCGAATATTCCCGTTTTGCTGGCATTTGTTTGGCTTGTGTCTCCTCCAAATCTCCAAGCCGGTCACCTTTCTTTTCAAGTATACAAATGCCAGTTTTTTTTTCCCCCCAGAACTGGCACTAATAACATTATACGATAGATTTTTCAGTTTTCATTTCATTTGAGCATTACAGTAATAATTGCTCATGTTATTATAATTTTCAAGGAATTTGCTTTTAATTTAATCAGCTGTCTAGTGGCTGCAGGCTGCCGACAGTCCAACTAGCCATTTTGGTAGACGCGTCTGGAATGACCAATACCTAATGTATCCTACAAAGGTTGAATTTGGTATAATGTTATTACATTCATTTGTTACCATGGTGTTCACTTATGTGAAGTGCTGAGATGTTGTGTTTTAATGCCTTGCATAAATCCCTTTGCTGTTGATCCATGATTGATGTGATTTGGAATAAAATGTTATCTCTCCAAATTACTGGTGCTATAAAAGAGTCATGGGCTAATAGATCGCAAAGAAATGCTAATTTTGCTGGGTTCTGGAATAACGGACTTGACATTTTGTGCATTATGATCATATTAAATAAGATATTAATTAGTTATGTGATTAGTCTACATTAGCATTTAATGTGTCAGACTATGTATCGGACTGTGTGTGTGTGTGTGTGTGTGTGTGCGTGTGCGTGTGCGTGTGCGTGTGCGTGTGCGCGTGCGTGCGTGCGTGCGTGCGTGCGTGCGTGCGTGCGTGCGTGCGTGCGTGCGTGCGTTCCGTTATCTGTGGTGATGGCAGATCATTAATTTCCGATGCAGAAGAGATGTCTGCTCTAACACCTTACTGGCACTGACTGGACAGATGGAACTTGCCCATGCAGGGCTGAGGAGCTCACCGGTCCGGAGGGAAATTAGGCATCAAACTCTGTGATGATGTGGTCAAGAGGAGGAGTAGTAGTCATGACTCATGTTTAATCTGAAGCACATCAGAGTCTGTATGAGCTTTAGTCCTTTGCACTTGTATCCCAGTAGTGGTGGACAGTAACTACATTTACTTGAGAACTGTACTTAAAAGCAACTAAGAGCTTGTAGATCTGCTGTTTTTTGAAAAATCGTGAAAATGTGTGAAAATCTTTGAATATTATATATATATTTAAAGCAAACATTTGTAAAATATTTTATTCCAGGGACCCCCCCAGAAGCAAAGATTTTAGTTACAAATGTTTGCTTTAAAAAGTGTTTATTCAAAGATTTGCACACATTTTCCACGATTTTTCAAAAATAGCAGATCCAGAAGCTCATAGCGCGGCACTTGGTGCCGTGCTATGAGCTTGTATATCTGCTATTTTTGAATAGCCACAGAAATCTAAAATGACACAGATGCATTCCCGGTCTTAAAGGGTTAAAGGACCACTTCACTCTTCATACAATTTTGTTCATTATAATGGTACCATTTCTGTCTACTCACTGTCTCAGAGGAGGACTGTGGACAGTTCAGAAACCCGCCTACCAGTGACATCGGTAGGCAGGTTTGGTTATTTTAAAAAATGTCAAATTTCTTTCTTACATTTTTCATTAATGCAAGAACAATGGCTTCTATTAACTTTCCAGGTGTAGAAAGCCTGCAGTTCCTATTGGCTTGGATTACCCATCGATGATGTCATTGGTAGGTGAGTTTCTGAACTGTCCACAGCCCTCCTCTGAGACACAGACCGAGTAGACAAAATGGTACCATATGATAATTAGTGAGGACCTTTTTGTGTGGAGAAAATGGGTGAAGTGGTCCTTTAAGTAGGCTATGTCACTTTCTCTCTTCTACATTTGAAATATAGTACTTTTAACTACACTACATTAGGAAGGGACTCTTGGGACGGAAATGTACAAAATATGTTATGAATTAACCACAATTTCAAATATAGTGAAAATAGCCGATCTACAAGCTCACAAACGCGTCACAGCACAACAATTTTTATTATTTTTTTTCATTTTGGGGGAAATGTTCTGAATTTCAATACAGCAATGCATTGATATTCAAAATAAATTAGCTCCGTAGTTAGTACTTTCGAATACTTGATTATATTGTCCATCACTGTCTCCTATACACGAATCCACGGAGCGCTGCCCTGTAGGTGACGTCGCCATTGCTGCGGTGTCAGACTCATCAGCTTCTGCTGTGGTTCTGTCCGTCTGTTGACGTTACTCTTTACCTGCTTGGCTGTTGGAGCAGCCACAAACTACACTGGTTCGTCCCGATTTTCTGTACATCTTTGTAAAGTTAGTGTTAGTAAAAAGCAGGTAAAAGATTAACGTGAGCAGTCAGTGACAGCAGCTGAATGACACCGCGCAGCAGCAGCTGCTGACCGAGTCTGACACCGCAGCAATGGCGGCGGCGCGGCGCCCCCTACAGGGCAGCGCTCCGTGGATTCGTGTATAGTGACTATGGGA
This sequence comes from Gymnoscopelus braueri, assembly GCF_963280865.1. Lineage (NCBI taxonomy): Eukaryota > Metazoa > Chordata > Actinopteri > Myctophiformes > Myctophidae > Gymnoscopelus > Gymnoscopelus braueri. The sequence continues at coordinate 32,853,475 of NC_137623.1, forward strand.
AGAATCCCAGCATCTAAGTGTTATTCAGCAGAAAGCAGAACTAATTACTGGTAGGTTCTGTGGAAATGTTTGAGGAAGGAACCTTATCAATCCTCCTGAGCACTTTGGATGACTTCGAGTGATGGTGAAGGTTAGAGAGGTGGGCATGAAAAGCGAAGTCTTGCAAGTTCAGACAAAAAGTCTCATAGCCTCTGCTTTGTACGCTATTTTCCCACCCTTCTAGCGGTTACATCTGTGCTGTACCCTCCAGCAGGAAGATTAAGGGCAATGACTTCCAGTGCTTTCATGAAGAAAGTCTTTTATGGCAGAGCTAATGTGCTGATGAGTAATCCTAGGCTAGGTGCTCCATTCTAGAAGCTTCTTTGTGACAGTAGCTCAAACTTCTTCATGTCAAGGACCCCCCAAATTGATATGTATTTAGCTGCCGACCCTCATCTGAAAAGATTTTGCGCACTTGAGTTACAAATGTACTCAGAATCCCCTTACAAGATTTGTGTTAAAATATTAAAATAGTTTGGTAAAAGCAGTCTGAGTACATTTGTATCTCAAGTGCGTTTCATGAAGACTAGAGGTTTAAGTGGCCAGTCACTAATGGTGGCACTACACTTTCAAAATGTTTGAGTGATTGCCATCATTGTCCCTTGCGGTCCCGGCAGTAGTGTGTGTATGTGGAAATGTGTCCGAGTGTGGAGTAGGTCTGTGACAAGGCTACGATAGAAGAAGGTAGGGTCAGTCCGCGGGCCAGTCAGGCGTCATTGACGCACATGGGAGACAAAACTTGATCCGGAAGTTCGTGAAATACATTGGAGTCAATGACAACCGGCTGGACCAGCTTGTGAACAAATACTATTTCTGAACGATTGCGTCCGTCAGCAGAAACCAATGTGTGATATGTCTTACTTGGTCCTGGACCGAGTATTTTCCCAAGGTCTCAATCGTTCAGAAATAGTGTTGGTTCATCAGCTGGTCCACCTGGCTCTCATTGACTGCAATGTATTCCACTGCTGCAGTTTGTCTTCCAGTGAGACAAATCTGCCGGCTGGAATTGCTGGACAGCGAAAATGGCCGTACTTTGTTTTTAACTTTGTGGTTAAATCCAGGTGATGCCTATATGTTTTTCTGTTAATGTTTTAAATGATGTCATAAAAAATTTATAAAAACAAAGCAAAAACAGCTGAACATCTGGTGAACATAGCAGATCTACAAGCTCACAACGTGCACGGCGCATTATGAGCTTGCAGCTCTGCTTCTTTCTGTGAATATATTTGTACAGGGGATAAAAGGAGAGGACCAATAAACAGATCCCTGGGGGACTCCGGTCAACAAAGTATACAGGGTGTATAAGCGCAGTTAAAAAGTCATGTACACATCTCAGATCACACCAGATGGCCCAAGAGGTGACACAAGTGTGGTATGTGTAATATGGATTTATAAACTTGTGGCACGGTCGCATCTGTTGAAATGAAAACTGGAGCTGACCCTGAAAAGAGAAAAACAAAGAGAGTAAAGGTTGTTTGCAGCAAGTCTCTGTAAATGTTAAGCCTGATTTATACTTTGTCATACGATCCCATGACGAAAATACATATCTACAAGTTTGTATGTAAATGGGCCTTTTTCGGTAACCAGTACATTTACTCAAGTGCTGTACTTGTAACATTTTTAGGTATTTTTACTTTAGTGGAGTATTGCCAATTTTCTATACTTTTACTTCACGACATCTCTGAGGAAAATATTGTACTTTACTCCACTACAATTATTTGAAAACTTTAGTTACTAGTTACTTTGTAGATTTTATTATTATTACAAAACATACATTACCCACTTCAGCCCTATATACATTTCGGCCATTTGAAAATAGCCGATCTACAAGCTCACAATGTGTCGCGATGCGACGCATTGTGAGCTTGTAGATCGGCTATTTTCAAAATATTTTTATACATTTGAAAACTTGTGAAATGGGACATTCTGCATAGTGAGTACTTTCTACTTTTGGTACTTTAAGTACATTTTGATACCTATACTTTTGTACTTTTACTTTTTTAAATTTTGAATTCCGGACTTTTACTTGTAACAGAGTACTTCTACATTGCAGTATTGATACTTTTACTTAAGTAAAACATTGTAGTACTTTTTCCACCACTGCATCCTACACAGATCTGCTTCGTCATTGTTTCATCAAACCCATCTGACCACCACTTAACACTGTAGCTGGCAGTATTACTGTAAGTGGTTTTGCCAATTATTTGGGGGCCCATTTGCAATATCCTCATGACCCGCCAAGCGGGCCCCGGCCCACAGATTGAGAACCACTGCAGTAAAAGATGCATGAGTCCTTTGTGTTCCATTATTGTACCGATTCCGGTGGTACGGCTCCTGTCATGGTGAAGAAGCTTTTATCACGAGTGAGTTTTTTTTCCTTCTTTTCTCTTCCTCCTGACAACACTTTGACTGGGCCTTAGCTGCTTCAAAACAGATAGACTCACTCAACGCCACTGGAGCCTATACTCATTTGTTCATGGATGAATGACCGTCAGAAACGTCGTTTGAACAGCCGAGGCAATCCGGAAATGAGAGAGAAAGAGAGAGAGAGAGAGAGAGAAAGAGAGAGTGCTGTTTTTACTTAAGTAAAAGTATCAATACTACATTGTAGAAACACTCTATTACTATATAAGTAAAAGTCCGGAATAAAAGCATTACTTGAGTAAAAGTACAAAAGTATTGGTATCAAAATGTACTTAAAGTACCAAAAGTACAAAGTAGCCTACTCATTATTGCAGAATGTCCCATTTCACACGTTTTCAAATGTATAAAACTAGAGGTTCTAGCCGCTGCGCGAAAGGGAAACCAAACTGCAACATGCAAACCGAAAGCTTGGAGAGGCAAACAGCCACGTATGCATGCAGACCTAACTTGTAAAAGTGCAGACAATTGGAAATACTCCAGTAAAGTAAAAAAATACCTCAAAATTGGAGGGACAGCGAGTGCATTTTCCGGCAGCGGCAGCTTCCGCGGAGCTGCCGGCGGAGCTGCCGGCGGCGCTAGCTTTGGGAGTGTGCTGCGTTTGTGTAAGCAGTCCCCACCAATATTATTTACGATTCTGTGCCTATCGGTACATAACTCGGACGGCGCTTAGTCGACTAGTAGACCATCGGCCTGTCGTCGCGGGCACTCGCGCCTGGAGGCGCTCGGGCGCGACTCCTTGGCCTCAAGGTCTACTGAGTCGGCGCGCCTCCGTCATGGTCCAAAACTATACTTTATCGGCGGAAAAAAGAAGTTGACTGCCGCTCCTCCACCGGCAGTTCCGCGGCAGTTCCGCTGCTCCGCCGGCAGCTGCCGCTCCACCGCCGGCAGTCACTGCCGGGAGCTGCCGCTCCTCCACCGGCAGTCACTGCCGGGAGCTGCCGCTCCTCCACCGGCAGTCACTGCCGGGAGCTGCCGCTCCTCCACCGGCAGTTCCGCGACAGTTCCGCGGCTGCTGCCGCTGCCGGAGAATGCACTCGCTCCTTCTGCAAAATTGTACTTAACAGTACTTGAGTAAATGTACTTATTGTTACTTTACACCTGTGTGTGTGTGTGTGTGTGTGTGTGTGTGTGTGTGTGTGCGTGCGTGCGTGCGTGCGTGCGTGCGTGCGTGCGTGCGTGCGTGCGTGCGTGCGTGCGTGCGTGTGTGCAGGCGTGCAGGGAGGGAGGGAGGGAGGGTGCTGGGCAGTAAAGTGAGGGAGTGGAGCAACAATATCCTTCTGATTGATCATGACACTGGACATTTCCGGAGCGAGTCACATCTACGCCTCATCTCCTGTTTCACACACGGAGCACCTAATGGTGCCCTCTAGGCCTACAGTACGACCGGGCCAAATGCAGTCTTTGTCACTATTCACTCTTACTGCGTGGCAGTATAAGTGCCCCATTTAAGTTAATTCACAATCACTGTGCTTTAGATGCTCACTGGTGGTCAGCCCTGTTCACAAAGGTTGTGTGTGTGTGTGTGTGTGTGTGTGTGTGTGTGTGTGTGTGTGTGTGTGTGTGTGTGTGTGTGTGTGTGTGTGTGTGTGTGTGTGTGTGTGTGTGTGTGTGTGTGTGTGACTAAAACCTAAAATCAGTCTACAACAGTTAACAACTTTGATCCACTGATTGATTGAGCATTTTATTGAAAATGAATTGAAAAGGATAAAAGCACAAAAAGGCCAGAAGGCCTGTTTCCATTGTGGTCCTTCGTGTGACATATAATAGCTGCCTGTGTGCAGACCTTTGAGTCTGGCCACCCCGCAGAGTTTTCTGATTTTGATATGCCATCATGACATGAAACCGTGGTTTCTTGGTTGAAAAAGTGATTGTCCAATCAGTGCCGCAGGAGTACAATTAGGTAATGTAGTGGCGAAATAGGATGAGGCTGAGGCATCCACAGACAAACCGGTCTGTGGCACACATCATTAACCGCAGGGCATACAGGCTGATTATGACTTGTATAAAAGGAATGTAATGTATTTGTAATCTGGTAAACACTCTATGTGCATGTAAGTATTCATAGCTTGTACTAGTTCCTGATGAATCCCTTGAGGATGTACTGAACGTCAAGACCAAATTGGGTGACAGAGAAGTAACAGCTTGCGGAAATCTGGTAGGAAGAGGGGAGTACTGCAAACCTTGAGATGTGAGAATGAGATGTTGTCCTCTTACCACGGATTAATCAAACAAATTGTGAAAGAACGGGTGACAATGACAGATACGTGTCAGGTCATAATGATCCTGATGCTACGTGTTCATGTCCTGTTTGAATGCAACAACAGCAATGAACAGCACGTGTTGGACCTAATACCATTGTCAAGCTGTTGACAAGTGTTGTCAAGTTGAGCGGCAGAACCGAGTTGGAGTAATAACAGCAATGGTGTTCACTATAGACAAGAAGGACGCTACTATCGAAGGTTGTTCTAAAATTGTTGTTTTACCTAGACGGCATGTCTTCTCAATATGCCCTGACATTGGAGTTTGTTTTTCGCTCTGCTCCACTCCACTCTTAAAACCTTCTTTAAACCAATATGTTATATGGTTAGTCATCAACATTGACTTCAAATTGTATTCAGTCAGATGTGTTAGTCTATAGTGATTGGTTAGGGGAAATCTAATCCCCCCCACGTAAATGAGTTAAAATGAAGGTAATGAAGATGAAAATGTAGTGTAACAAGTTGAAAATGATGTCTGACATCAGGCAAATCTAGAAGGAAATAAGGTTAATTTGATGTATTTACCTTTCTTTATCATCATGACCACTCTGAGGACACAGCATGGTTTGTTATTATGGTTTGTTATTATTTATTGCCATGGTGTTGTGGTGCTGACAGTGCATAATATGCTACAGGTGAGCTAACGCTACATAATGTTGGTTATGGAGCGAATTAAGCTCATTCCATAGTTGAAATAATTGTACAACACTCTGGAAAAGAGTGTAAATGTAAATGCAAATAAGTCAAAAGTGTTTCCTCATAATCTCAGCAGCACAGTTCCTGCAGCCTGCCACCATGACAGACAGCCTTGCCACTGATCAAACCATTTAAAAGACAAAGAACATCCCCACCGCAGGAGTTTAACCAATTCATTTAACTCTGTCACACTCGTTGCTCATGTTCCCGTGCTCTCACAATGTGCAATTGGATATGACAACCACACCAACATAATCCTCACACCGAAAATGACAGAGCCGGCATAAATCATGTCACAATTTGTCTCTGAAAATGGAGAATGAAGGCGGCTACTCCCTCTGATGGGGGTCTTGCATATCAATGGTTTTACATCGTGTCCCAATCTAAACTGACAGCCATGGCCATTGTGATGCCATTTTGGTGACAAATGACTTGCTTGCTCCAACAGTATGAGAATTGGGATTCCTCTTTAGAAGTTGTACGCTTTCAGCATTCACTAACACAGTAGCAATTAAGCGCTGTTCAGATAGGAGAGATAAGAGGGCTGTCCACTGTCCTTTTGCCAGTGGAGAGGAACAAAGTACATTAGGGCTGTCCACTGTCCTTTTGCCAGTGGAGAGTAAAGTACATTACTTGAGGTCTGTCCTTAAGTAAAGGAAGGATTTTAAAACTCGTGACTTATGTACTAACAGATAAATATTGTACTTTTTACTCCACTGCATTTCTATGAAGGTTGTCAATGTCATTACTTGTTACATTTAAGCATAACTTTGAAGTTAGCTGTGTGTGTGTGTGTGTGTGTGTGTGTGTGTGTGTGTGTGTGTGTGTGTGTGTGTGTGTGTGTGTGTGTGTGTGTGTGTGTGTGTGTGTGTGTGTGTGTGTGTGTGTGTGTGTGTGTGTGTGTGTGTGTGTGTGTGTGTGTGCGCGCGCGCGTGTGTGTGTGTGTGTGTAAAATCAAATATGGGGAAATGGCCAAACACACAACCTTCCATATATGAGTGTATTGCAGGAGTGGGCACAGCCCACACAGGAAATGATAAACTAATAAAAAGGACTTTGATAAGGCGCTTGAAATGGTTTTCTGAGCAAAGATATAAGGGTCACACTTTGTGGAATAACCAGTTTTTCCTAGGAAACCACTTTCTCTTCAGGTGCCATTCTCTTTATTGTGCAGCACAAGGTAAAGTTGGTGAAGTTAAGCCATGGTTTATATATATAACAATTCAAGTGATGGTTTGTTAAAAGTATAGAAATTGAAAATTGTGCCTTGTGTGACTTAAGCTACATCAAGGTATTCTCGTTGTCCTTATCTAGTCTTTGTGCTCCAGGAGAGGAGGGGACCACATACTTAGCACTGTAAGAATTTACAGCGCATCAGGATTATTGGCAACGATTCTGCTCCGTAACACAGTCTGTTGATGCAGCGTAAATTGATGGTGCCTGGTCCAGCCCAAAACGACAACAAATTCACCCTGGAAAGTGATGTAGGGATGGCAGCTCGTGAATCTTGACATATTAAAAAGCCTTGGCACCATCAATTCTGTTCAGCCTTCCCCAATCAGTTATGGTTTATGGCAGGTCTACAAGAGGAACAACCAAAACGCAGGCAGGAAAGAGAATGAGTGCATTGGCTTGTCACAAAAAAGACCCGCATTGTCATTCTCTCAAACATTTGGATGGAGCCATTCCTTTAAATATTCTCAGTTTGATAGCCAAGCAGCAGTTTAGGTTTGTGATTTTTCATGTGTGCCACCATGCTGGAAGAGCCATTTTATTAGTAGAATGTTTTTTTTGTTATAATAATTCATAATTATTGTGCTATTTGAGTTGCTTATTACCTTTTATATTCCATTTGGTTAATTACAGATGTCATTGGTTTAATTGGTAATTAGCTCAAACAGTTAGTTTTGTTGTGATTGGCTCATTAAGTAGGCTACTTAAAGTACCTTAAGGGTTTTGTGTCAGTTGACAACTGTGCTTGATTCAGTTTTTGACCATGACCTGTATTTATGTTTTGTTATTTTGTGTTAAACAAAACAAGTGAACAGTGATGAAAGACGTCCCGGAGTCCATGCGTCGACTATTTGCTCAGTTTACACAGTTTTGTTGTGTGGGTTTGAACGGACATATTAAGAAACCACACTTACACAATAGAGCCGGCACAATTTAAGTGAAAACCAATTCACAGCCTCATGTCACATCTCTTCCTTTTGCTTGCCTTTTCTTTGTTCAAAATGTAGTGGCTGTAGTGAAATGTCATTTTGGTAGTCTCACTATCCATGTCCAACCCCCCTCCCCATTTGAAGTTCAATTGCTTGCTGATGAAGATCCTATGGACTGGAGGGGACTGTGTAACTGACAGTCAAGCCGCAGCCAAGTCAATTCGGTTTAATTGGTTCAAAATTAACTCTGGAGCCACGACTGCAGGCCCGGCACTGGATTTAATTGTGGCACTTTCACTACTCCCATTCGAGTGCTCCGACTCCCTCACTTCACGCATTTAATTGATCTGGGGACAGCCACCGAAGCCTCAAGTAACCTCTGGAATATTCATTATTTTCTTTTTCTTTTTTTCGAATAAAATAGTACTAAAATAGTATCGCGTGCCAACTATCGTTCTCTCTCTTTCCAAATGTTTGCAAAGCAGCATGACCGCTGCATGACACATTCCTGAAATTTTGCAGCCAAAAGGTGAATGAGACACCCAATTTATGACTCAGCACACTTCCCCCTCCATCACGCGGTGGTGTCTTTGTAAGCAGACATGTTGAGATTGCTTGCTTGCTTGCTTGGCTTGTGACTCATCTCCAACAACGCGAGCTCGACCTAAAGAGCCTGGCATTGCATTGACACCTAATCAAATCACAATTATTACAGCAGCCGTGCATCTGGTTTTTGCAATAACGCTCGTTATTCAACACCATTGCATGGCAATGAGTGCAAACTGTTCAAACACCTGCGTTGTTTCCCTGGTAGTATTCGTGTGGCAATATATTACAGTGTAGCTCCCAAAGCCCTGCTTAAGATATGCCACATATGAAATTCCTTTATTTGCTCTGTCACATTGACTCTCCCTCACCCTTTTCAGATCTAATTTACTGTAGGCATCTAGCAGAAAATGAATAGAATATTTCATTTCTTTCATCTTATTGTGTGAGACGGGACACTTCAATCTGATGTCTGCTGAGATGGCTTGCCCACAGAGGCCTTATCGTTGCTGATGTATAAGCTTCAGTGTAATTTAATGAAAGTCATTTTTCCATCTATGTAGCAGAGTGGCCATACTATGCATCGCGTTCAATCCATAGGATCTCAATTTCCCCACGTAGGAGGCTGATTGTCCCTGCCATCGCAGAGGCATTGCCTCCCTAATAAGCCCCAGTCTGGTCCCTTTCCCCTGGTAGCCTTTCACCTTTTTAGTATGCATGTTCATTCATTAGCTTCATTTCTAATTCAGTAAAACATAAAACACCACTGGCATGGAGGGAAAAAAGGAGAGAAATAATCACATCTGACTGGTAAGAACTTTATTCCTTTTAATTTTCAGTCTTCAATGCTTGAAGATTAACTAGCACTGCTGATTGCCAAAATCGTGATGGTACAGTAAATAGTCTGTACTTTTACAGTGGTACAGTAGCATGAAAACATACAGAATGTCATATTCAATTTCTTCAAAATGATAGAAGATGTATAGGGTTATTATACCCTGCCACCCCTCGTTCTATAGCTGGGATTAGCAATGTAAATCAGAAAGCCTTTTAGCCTCAGGACCCGATGGAGCTACACATGTGTTGTGTCTGTGTGTTATCATGTACTTAGATGGACTGTTTTGCATATAGGTTTCCCTCGCTTGTCAGTGTGTGTTTACGCATGCCTGTGCATTTATGAAAAACCCTTGTGTATACCTCGCAGAGGCAATAGTTCCATGAACTTGGCAGGATTGCTCGAAATGAGAGCAGTTGTAAAACTGGGATCGTTCTGCTAATTCAGCCCCAACTGAGAGGTGACATCTCCTGCCACTACAGAGCACAGCTATCAAGCCCACAAGCTGCTGTGTTTATAGTTCATTAAATGAAGACTTATGCTCCCCTGGGTTTACGGCACGCCTCTTCAGCTTCGTGCTAATGGTTTCTCTAATATCGTACACCCTGATATTGTCATGCTTCCCTATCTATTTTTGCTTTTAAGACCGATAAGCCTAAGAAGAAAAAAAAGAAAGGAAAAAAAAAACAATTCCTGTTGCTTTTATGACAGAGAGGCACTACGGATGAGTGCTTTATAGAAATGCTGAAAGAGCATTTTACAGTTATTGTTAAACGCTGCGAGAATTCCTACTTCACACACAAAAGGCAGAGGCAGTGCAACAAACGTGCCACAGACAGCAGCCAACAAGACATAAACCATCGTCTCCGATTTCTGGTCAATGCTGACCACAGACTCCATCCTTCTGGGGGAGGTAGGATTACTCAGCCCTGCACCGTAGCGGGGCCGGTGATTGGCATCGGGAACCCAGTTGGAGAAATGCGAACGCAGTTGACCAGCACGGCCCGGCGTGACCCCGTGTTGGGGTAAGGTAGCAAAGCTGATGAGTCCCAGCATCACTCTCTACTGCTAGGGTAATGGGATTCAGCGAACAGACCCTATTGATCTCTCTCTCTCTCTCTCTCTTTGCCTGTGGCTGCCAGTCTAGCGCCATAAATAGTTCTATGAGAACACAATGAGGCCGCCCTCCCCCCCATGGTGCAGCAGCCATCTTAGTCATCACTGTTGGAGCAGTAGGAGACCACTGCATGGGTGCCACTTTGTCAGCGACTTAATAGTTTCATTTCTGTGAGGGAGCGCTGTGGAGCCTGTTTAAAAAAAATCCTCATGCACATAATCTGTATGTAGTGACAGAAGGAAAACAAGGTATACCTTCACAAAGTGCCCGTGTGCGCGGGCGGGTGCACGTGGAGCAAAACACACGCAGGCTGCTGGGGTGATCCAAAGGCAATTCCTGTTCCCGTTAAGAACCTCTCAGTGGATTCCTTAAGGCTGTTCCCCCGTAGCTGCCTGTTCCTGAGATAAGACCCCCATGTCCCCGGACGGCCCCCTTAGGGGCTTCCGCGGAGATGGAGGAGGTGGTTGTAATTGACACGGAGCATGTGGTGTTATACAGCGACCACCACCGCGCTGGCCACGGCCCCACCCACGCTCTGCTGACCCCGCCGCGAGACATGCAGATAAAAAGAAAAGGCCACGGCAGGGGGAAAGAGATGGATGGAGAGGAAGAGAAGTACTTAGATGGAGATGGAAAGAGAGAGAGAGAGAGAGAACCAGCTTGAGATACTGAGACGGACCCTACCGTTTTATGGCGGGACTCTGTAGGAAGCAATAAGCCGTCTATAAGGTCAGTGTGTGTGCGTGCGTGAGAGAGAGTGTGTGTGTGTGGCTGGAGCTAACAACTTGACCGATCAGTGCAAAACTTTATATCAGGGCTAGAAATCGTGACTGTTTTGGTTATTATGCCCCTGAAATTGTATCGTTGCAACCTCAAATAATTCATAATCATGTTTTAGTGTTCAATCATGTGCACTGTCCCGACCAAATGAGCAAATATAGTGACGCAAAACAAGTACGCAGATATTTCCTGAGTGCAAATAAGCACAGGGAGAGACAGAGAGGACTTGTCTCCCTGAGGAATATTTCAGCAATTACCCCTCATATGAAAGTTGAAGCAGCTGTTGTGATTGTCTGACACGTGTATGCTATGACAAGATACAGCTGTACCCTCTATGACTGTTCCGTCTCTGGTTCACTCATCCATTAGCTCTGGTAAGGGCGAGAGACGCTGAGCATAATGAAAGACAAAAATAAAGTAAAGGGACAGGACGTTGCGTGTACAATACAGCAGCTCTCTGGAGAGCTGTTTGCAATGTTCCAACAACAGGAGTACAATAGTTATCTGTCCATGTCCCTGCCCGCTTAAAAAAGAGTCCTCTGATAATTTGATTTAGGTACATGTTGCACTTTTCCAATTATTTAGAGGTACATTTTGATTCAAGCAAAGAAAGAAAAGAACATTTATGTTTTATATTAATGAGTTGGATCCAGACAGTCTTTCAAGCTGCTATTCCTGAGAGTTGAGCATAAATGAGCAGGGTCTGGCTAGCCTGCTTCCTTCGGCAAAGAAAGGTTTACAAATATTATCATCCAGTGAATCAATTACACCTGTGTAATGTATATGCAAACTTGGTCAGTTACTTTTGAGCCAATACGACATATAGGTTACTAAATTGCATGTATGGCCATTTGCACAAACAAAACTGCTATTACATAGGCCTGCTTGCATCTTTCATCATTGCACTTCCTCGTGGTGCTGTAGCATTGTCTTGACATTCATTAGTGTTTATGAAGAAGTACTATAATGTGTATTATATCAGAGAGGGCGAGATAATATCTGTGTGTGTGTGTGTGTGTGTGTGTGTGTGTGTGTGTGTGTGTGTGTGTGTGTGTGTGTGTGTGTGTGTGTGTGTGTGTGTGTGTGTGTGTGTGTGTGTGTGTGTGTGTGTGTGCGTGTGCCAACATGTTTCGACCAGTTAAAGGTTTAATGACATTCACTTTTACACCACATTCAAAGTCTTTGTCCTGGTCCTTCAAAAGTGTACAAAAAGTTTTAAGTGAAAATTCCATTCCAGTGATCAATGGCAGGTGTTTTTCTCTCACATTTCTAAAGCCTTTTCAACTGCAATGAAAAAAGAAATCTTTGCCTGCGGGTGTCGCTGGTGAGGGATTTTGCCTGTCAATCATCGCCTCTGCTCCGCCCCCCCCAAAGGAAAGGATAGGGGAGGGGAGGGGCAAGGAGGAGAGTGGGCGGGATTATTCGACAGTGACCTCACTGTCGAAGGGCCAAGCTCAGATTACTTTTCAGCCTAATTATTCAGAAAACCCCAGACCACAGAAAATCCACTGAATGTTTTAAGTTCAGTTTTTTTGGGTGTAATTGAGGTCATAAAACCCCAAATAAAACATTGAAAATAAAAAAAGTGAAAATGAATGTCATGTTACCTTTAAGGTCTTCATCTGTTCTTGCCCTGATGAAGACCGTAACTGGTCGAAACATTTTGGCATTTTCTATATAATAAACTTAGTTTTAACTGTATATCCTCTCCTCCACATTTTGGGAGTGCTCGGATCTCCTCTTCTTTTTAAGCCTGCATTCCCGCTGATCCTAGAAGCACCTTCAGCATACTTTTTGGACTTTTTTTTAATCTCCTTTGAGCACCTGGTTGGCCTCTGTGTTTTATTTCAGTTTAGGACTACATCATCCTTGATTATTCGGGCTAAAATCCTAGATTTTGCGATGAAATATGTAGGTTTTTTATGTGGTTGTATGCGTTGAAATTGCGTGAAGTTGCAAAATATGAGGAAAGTTGCGAAATATGTCATGTCACACGAACATGTAGCTGCTTGTACCTGTATGAGGGAGTGACAAATAAACCCCTCTTGGTTCTTGTTTCAATGGCAGTGCTTTCGATGAGACAACTGTAACAGCGATTCTGTTTGGACCACTTTGTAACTCTCATTCCGATTGGATGGTTATGTACCGACGATTCCAAGCGGATGACTTTGAAACAGTGATTCAGTGGCAAAGAAATGGGAAATGGCAAATGGGAAATGGAGAAAGAAATAACACTAGAAAGGTGCACAATTCTCCCCCCGAAGGCATGGTAACATGGTCTCTCTCTCTCTCTCTCTCTCTCTCTCTTTCTCTCTCTCTCTCTCTCTCTCTATCTCCCCCCCCTCTGTGTGTGCGTCTCTCTCTCTCTCTCTCTCTCTCTCTCTCTCTCTCTCTCTCTCTCTCTCTCTCTCTCTCACACACACACACACAGACCTGGAAGCAACACAAATTGGAAACTATTGGAAACGAGCCACAACTTAAGTGTCCCCCTGCCGGAGATAATTACAGTATATGGGGGAAATTAGAGCAATATTGAGGAGAGAGAATGAGAAAAAGAGAGTGCACAATTCAGGTTGTGGATGCTTGTCCTCTTTTTATGACAGCGAAGACTACATTAATATTGATTGTGTTTGATAACCGAAAGTAACACTTAAGTGCTCCTATTACTATGGCTCACCATAAATGGTCTGCGCGGCACATCAAAAGACATAGAAGACTATAGATGTGTATCATTTTACATTCAATAAACATAATAACCAGATTTTGTGCATTAGCTTATTATGAAATAACTTTTTCACAAGAAGGCCCAAGGCCAGCAACCGCTACAATTGCTGGCCTTGAATATCTCTCTTAATGGATGTTTAATTATTGTATTGGCTTTTTGTGCCTTTTTGTCTTTTAAAATGGCCATTTTGATTCTTCAGCACTTTGGTCAACGGTTCTTCCTTCATAAATACACTTGGTTTGGCTTTAATATGGTTGTTTTATGCCACCGTTTGCTGTTACAGTGTAATTTAGGGATGAGTCATCGTTTAAAAATGATTTCCATTTGCAATGAGAATGAGTGAGCCAGTAAAGGTTCAGCGAGTCTCTCAGCGACACGTCATCACTGTATGTGATTTGGAGAGCTGACCTATGACAGTTACAGCACATTCTCTTCTTATTCTCTATTAGGTCTCCACACAAGGGTAGGGCCCACGAGTCACGACCAGTGGAACCCACTGACTGACTCACTCTGAAGTTTGCACTATCATGAAGTCAAGACAGAATATGTTAGATAACAGAATATTCCCTTTTATTATCTTCAAGTTGTTCCATGCAGTGCTATTAGGACGTCTCTCGACTATCTTTTAGGTCCTGTCTTAGACCCATAGTAAGATTAAGGGTTTAGAAGGATGTTCAGCATAGTAGAATTACTAAGCCTGCGGTGATCCCAACAAGGCTTCCATGAACTCCTTCCTGTTCAGTTCAAGTTCACTGCAACACTTAATTGTGTCAAATGGGAAACGTACAATGCAGCAAGGAATGAAACAATACATGCTACTCATAATTAAAATACACAGAACATAAAGGTATATTAAATTAAGCCTGTACGTGGGTGAACTATGCACATCTTACAAACTGCATAGTTGATAGGATGTTCGCCTCTGAACCTCAGTTCGGGTGCTCTTGCTGGCCTATACTGGCATCAAATCCCAACAGAGCCCTCCGCCTGTGCCAGTTAACTCTGTCTATCTGAGTCACTCATCTTCCCTTTGGCCTATTTCCATACAAAAAGGAAACCGTTGAGTAGAGCGCATTGGGTTAAGAGTCTGTTACAGTTGAACCACATGAAAGGGAAAGGGGTCTGTTGGGCTTAGCTTGAGGTCACCTGTTCCCAGAGCATAGGGCCTCATACGGTCCCAAGTCACTAGAGTAGGCTATGAATCTTTGGACTTAAGGGCAACTTATGTTTTTGTCAGGAACATAAGGCGCTAAAGTAAAAAAGTTAAAACTCTATATTTCTCTATATTATAATCCGAGCTTTTGTTCATTAACAGGTTTCCCCACCTCTCCGGCTCTTTAGTAAACAGAAAATGTATATTCAGGTAAGGATACCAATGCTAGGACCCTGCAGTATTTATTTTAAATTGGTATTCACATAATACTTAATACTTAATCTATTTATAAACATGAATACTTACAATTTCTAAAAAAAAAGAGTGATACTGTAATCAGTTTAATAAATGTCTACGTCACCAGTGCTCTGCATTTACAGACAATAAAGGTAGAGAAGTCTTATGAATGAGGACTGATCTACAAAAATGATGATGGTGCATTTCTGCCGCGAGAAGTGGCATTCTCTATTACATTTTGCTGACTATGTTTCACTTGATTGGATTCAATATGCACAGCCCTTCTTGGGAAACACACCATGGTGTCAGGCACAGGGACTGTATTTATGTTACAACCCATCCTCTTTCTTTCTTTCTTTCTTTCTTTCTTTCTTTCTTTCTTATCCATTTACAGCATCCACGTTAACTGTGATAGTTAAGGTATTATTTGTGTTTTGAAAGGCAGCAACTGCTAAAACAAAACTAAACTAAAAACCAACAAAAGACATTGTGTAGGGAAAATACAATAAAACTAGAGGTTACGTAGGTAACCCCGGTTCTTTTAGTTCTGGAGTGAGACACTCACTATGGGAAACAGCGCCATATGGTGATGCAACAGAGCTACACACAATACGCTCCCAGGCCCGTTCATTGGGCAAGAGGGTATGTCACGTGACCGGCCGCCCCTTCCCCTATCCGGAAGGACATATAAGGCCTCGCGTGACTTAGGTATTTCCTCTAACACAGTTACTCTGCTCGCAGTGGCGAACAAATTTGCATCGCCAGATGGCGCTGTTTCCCATAGTGAGTGTCTCACGAAAGAACGAATAAGAACCTCAAATGTATGAATGTTCATGTGGTTTTATATCAAGCTAGGAACGCACTGCATCCTGCAGACACCACAAGTCATCACAGGGAAAAAGAAACAGAAAACAACACACCTGTGTACCAAAAAATGATTAATGTGGTTGTTTTGTCTTATTTGGGAAGAAAGGTGCCGTTTAGAGTTGCTAGGCACCATAGGTGCACAACACGACTAATTGCAGGTGTCTTTAGGCATTCCTTTTGTAATTTGAAAGTTTTCTGATTTAATGTTGGGCCTGACTTTCCTTTGACTTTGCAAGAGATGTTGGGATCAATGAGTAATGCTGCCATCTGTTAGTGTCAATCCCAAGCAGTGATTAAGTAGATTTCTCAGTCCTATAGGTGCTGAGCACAAGATTTGCACGTACCCTTCACATTATGGCTGCACAAATGGGCAGTTACATTTTATGTAATACACATTTGGTTTATTGCCTCTATGCAATTTATTGCTACCATGTCCTTTCTCATTTCACGACCACACGCCACCATCTTTTCAAATAAACTTAAATGTTGTCTTAAACATACCGTGAGATGCTTTTGTTGTCAATACCAGAATGTGTTGTACTTCAAACAACTGACTTCAAACAATGTTATTGCAAGTACAGTATGGGTGCATTTTTGGGGTATAATTTTTTTATATGAAGCATAGTGGGCAAGCTTCTTTAATGTAAGATATACTGTAGTAACACAGCTTAGAGGGATTTATTTGATCTCTGGCCATCACTGGTTGAACGCTAATTATTGTTGATGATGCACCTAGTAGAATAATTATCTATTAATTATCAATTAATGAATTAATAACAACTAAAACAACTCCAAAAAACAACTCCATAACAATTTGTTGAAAATTCGTGCTGCTTTATCAATGCATGCAATTTGTTTTAATTTTACATTACGCAGAGCACAGATTTAATGTGTAATGTAAGAGTAAGAATTGATAAGCTAGACTGTGAAGTTGTCAAGAAAATAATATCAAATAAAGTACAAAAGTTTGCTCTCTTAACTCAAGGCTTACCAAAGCTATAGCTAGGTGCGAGAAGCCCGTATTGTCCACAAAAAAAAACTGAAGAGAATCGCACAGTGACAAAAGGGTGACACAGGTGCAAAAGTGAAGAAAGTGGACGTCATCAGCAAGAAAATAATATCATAAATACATCGGCAGAGCAGTGATTCAGGAGTTCAAGCCAACACAGACTCTTAAAAGAAGTTGAAATCTGAGAGGGGTATAGACATGTAACAGTTCCCGACACCTGTATTAAAGATGACTATGATGATTGGAAATATACACTCATTCATGTACGGCTAAATTTACGGAGCCACGTCGTTCCCATGTGGATTCTCATAACCACGTGATTCAATGTTTTCTCTCCCCTCTCTTTGATGCCTCTCTATTCGCCATCTGGTCCCTCAGGCTAGTTCGAGACATAACTCAAAAAAAAAGCTCATATTGTATGTGTGAAATTTTGATTAGTAAACTCCCCTTAATCACTCGGTTCCCTAAAGGAACATTGCTTGCTTGATATGTCCTTGAGATCAAGAAGTGCTTAAGTGATATGTCTCAGCCGTGTACTAATGCACTGTAGCATTATTTAAAATGTGTGTTCATGAAACAGGCAACACATTTGTTTTAAGTATGTTTTAAGTGACAGCTGTGCATGCAGTAAATGTGTTCTGAGAAATGTAATATACTAAGGTACTTATGGTTGTTGATTTTTTAAGCATTATTTCCATAGTTTGTTGGTTTCAGTATTAATGGATATCAGCACTGGTTGTTAAACTAGAATAACACCCATTCAAACTGAGGGTAGCATCTTTGGACAGTGATGAAGAATTATTAATAATGGAATAAAGTTAATAATACAGCAATAAATTGATCATGCTGCAGTAGGATCTTGAAAGGCTACGTTATTTACCTCAACAAGCCTGTCTCAGAGGCTAAAGCCTTTTATTTTTGTAATCCATGTTAATCAATAATGTAGCACTGAGCCAAACACTCGAGCAAGGTGCATGAAGTAGTTTGCATGAAGGTTACAGTACATGGGAATGACCATAACAGTACCCCACCATACAGCACATGAATCCTTTTCACAGACCCAACTGTTTCTCTCCCATGCATGCTGGAAAGGCATACAAGTGAATGCGAATGGCCATGAATAGAATGGCTGCAGCAGCTTCACATGCATATGTATGCCAGTGTACACAGACGAGCCCCCAGAAACAGATAAATACTTTTTGCTCATCATTAAACACGCATACGCATACGCATACGCATACGCACGCACGCACGCACGCACGCACGCACGCACGCACGCACGCACGCACGCACGCACGCACGCACACACGCACATACACACACACATACACACACGGGAAGGCTGTTTAATTCTTCCTTCTGTTTGGAATCAGCCTTTTTGTTTCTTTCCTGAGCAAAATACACCTTGCGCTGCAGAGGGTCCTCATGCAGATCGATAAGGCTGTCAGCAATTGGCTTTTCATTATAGTCAGTAATGTGTGCCCACTGCCCATGGTGTCAGGAGGGAAATGCTTTACTGTTTGTGGGCTAAGTGGGCTCTCATAAAAACGCTGCTCTTCTCCAGTGTCCAGGACTCTACAGCACTGTTTCCCACATTTTTATGGGTCGCGGGTAAAATAAAAAAAAACGTGTATAGTATTTCAAAAGATTGAAATTGAAAAGAATAATTTCCATTAATAAAAAAAAGTTTCAGAAGTAGTTAAAATAGCAGATCTACGAGCTCACAACGCGGCGCTAAGCGATGCGTTGTGAGCTTGTAAATCTGCTATTTTCACTGGGCAAATGTCTAATTTCTCTTTAGGGTTCTCAAGTGGGTTGGGAACCATGCACTGCTCTACAGTATGTTTGCGCTCAGACAAGTTTAATAGCACCAAGGACAGTTACAGACATCCTGTCATATCCACACAATGATGAACTGTTTCTAAAGAGTTAGCATATAGTTGGAATGGTTGGTGTCCCATATTTTGGGCATGTCGTTATAGGCAAAAATGATCCAAATTAGCCTATAGGCTTAGATTGCCTGATTTATGCACGTCATATCGTGGCACATTGTGAGCTTATGGATCGGTTATGTTCATTGTATGACATCTCTTTTGTTGTTGTTGTTGTTTTTCACCCCCTTTTTAGTCGTACCCCGTCTGCGCCATCGAGCGCCCTATGCCATCTCAGACTTAAGTGGTTTTACTTTGGAGGTCATGGGAGATCATTTTTGGAGTGGTTCTTAATGTGGCCTTGTGGGTTGTCCGCCCTGAGATTGAGAGGCCAGGGTTTATCCCTGGTCGAGTCATGCCAAAGACTAAAATGGGACCCAATGCCTCCCTGCTGGGCACTCAGCATCAAGGGTTGGATTGGGGGAAAGTCATATCAGCGTCATGTCTATGGGGTGTACTTGTACATCAATCTGCCTCATGCTATGGAAACAGAAGATAAGCTCCTGGCCTATGGTCCTCATGGATCGGGAACTATTGGCTCCCAAGGCTGCTTACCTTACTTACGTAATGTGGAGGTTACAAGGTCATTTTGGAGAGGTTCTTAACGTGGAGATCAGGAGCTCTCTTGTGGTTACAAGCTGAAGGTGGGATCTGAAAAGCTACTGTATATGTCTACAGTATAATGTAAAAAAAAATACCATGATACAACAACACTTCCTGGTTTATGCCTACTGTATCTATAATATACGGAATAGGCACGTCAGAGAGTTTACAGTAACTAATTACTCTAGCACGTTGTAGTAGTTTTCAACAGTGATCAGGGCTTGGATTATTATTTTTCTTTCTAAATTAGCTCTCTCTCTAGGGACTATTATAGTCCTGGGGTGCCAGGTAAATACAACTAGCTTGCAGAAGCTTAAGACTTTATTAGTGGCAAGACCACCTCCACATCAGATCCAACCTATTGTAAAACATTAGCTATAGTTACCTGATATAGAAACAGCCTTTAGGCATTCAGCTGACGTGCTCTGAATAAGCAAGTTGGGGTTCATGCCGTACTCAAGCACACATGGACACATTTTGTTTTTAGGTTGTGGATACATTGTAGTCCATTGAAAAATAGTTCATGTTAACCATAGAGATTGGCTCAGAATTCTTATTCTGATTAACATTCCTCGACCTATAGATCAGGACGCCGAAAGCGTATCACAAGATGTTCTGACGGGACACCTTTAATGTATAGCTAGACGCTTAAGGTTAGCTATAATCGACTCCACAGTGAGCTACAGTAACGAGATAGAGTTCGGTCAGATCCTGTGCATTGCGTGACGTGTAACAGGCATCATGCATGTTTGAAGCTCAGCCGCACTACAACAACAAGTCGCCGTTTGCGGGGAGTCCTCTGCATTCAGCCCACGTCTGCAGCTGCTGAGGCATATGGAGGTAAAAGCACCGTTCCTGCATAATTCTTTGCAGTACATCGCCATGGTTGATTATTTGTGACAACGTCAATTTGCATCTCATTATGTTCATAAAATAGACATCTGGCAGTTTTAGAAGCCATTCGAATGATAATGTATATGTTTATTTTTCTTTATATATTATTATACAAAAATTCCCCGTTTTTCTCTCCTTATCTGCTGAGTGCTCTTGACGAGCATCGTTAGAGCAAATCAAATACCATCAACAGAAAAAGAACACTACGATCCTAGTGCATAAAATGCACTATAGCAATGTAGGCCTCATTTAGGACATTATGTCTAGCTAAGAAGAAGGGAAATCTAAAAATAGCCAATCATCGTATTTTCAAGGACAACACTTTCTTGGACAAGAAACGTTGACTGCAGCTCATTGATTCCATGTTTGTTGTGCACGTGTTTGATTGTATAACCCGGTCAGTTACAGCAAACGTGAAGTGCACTAATTTACTGCACGTAGCCAGGAGTCTTTGAACTAACCTTCCTTCATGTGTTAATTACACACATCTTCAAATGGATGATGGTTAAAGTCTACAGTACTTCAAAATGCTGTCACCCGCACAAGAAGTTGTTATTGTGTTCATTTAGAATAGGGGAACGTCCCTGTGGAAATTATTTTATGCATGTCTTACATTGCGGTGACCTCTCTCTCTCTCTCTCTCTCTCTCTCTCTCTCTCTCTCTCTCTCTCTCTCTCTCTCTCTCTTTCTCTTTCTCTCTCTCTCTCTCTCTCTCCTCTATGAATATCTTTTTCTTGGCAGACAGACAGACCAGACGGGGGAGTTCAGGTTTCAAACTCGGTCTTTGTCTGTCTGCCTGTCTGCCTGCCTGCCTGCCTGCCTGCCTGCCTGCCTGCCTGTCTGCCTGTCTGCCTGCCTGCCCGCCCGCCCGCCCGCCCGTCCGTCCGTCCGTCCGTCCGTCCGTCCGTCCGTCCGTCCGTCCGTCCGTCCGTCCGTCCGTCCGTCCGTCCGTCCGTCCGTCCGTCCGTCCGTCCGTCCGTCCGTCCGTCCGTCTCTCTCTCTCTCTCTCTCTCTCTCTCTCTCTCTCTCTCTCTCTCTCTCTGTTTCCTTCAGTTGATTTTTTTTGGATAAAAATCAAGTCCAGAACTTGGAGCCACTGGACATTAGTCAAAGCACGGTGGTGGTGACAGATGGCAAACTTGAGATTTATTTTGGTGGTTGAGGTAGAGGAGATGCTATGTGACTGAGGTTTCAAAGGCGAGGCATTAATCCGCCTCCTGTCTCGCAGTGGGCCGTGGCACCATTTCAAGGCAGAGCCAACGCAAGACAAAAGTCTGTGAGATCGTCAAAAGCAGCAGGAGGGACTGTCTACCTGATCTTCAAAGGGACGGACCTTATAATGAGTACACTGTGTACATGAGCAACTCCAGAGAATGTCCTGGTTGTGCATTATTTATGGCTACAATCCATAAATGCCTCCCCCCTATGTAGTTGGAATTCATTTGAGCAAGCTTCCCACAAATTGCAGTTGCATTTTGAATAAATAATAAGAGTGAAAATAAGAGTAAACATTTCAAATACAAAAAAATAAACATAAAATATACATAAAGTATTTTGTGCAAATAAAGTAGATCAATTAGCTGCATAAATAAGCTTACCACTAATTGCAGTTGCATTTTGAATAAATAATAAGAGTGAAAATAAGAGTAAAGATTTCAAATACAAAAATGAATATACATAAAGTATTTTGTGCAAATAATTAGCTGCATAAATAATGCATAAAATGTATGTAAATGTTGTATATGCAGTCATATTTATAAAATGTGTGAGTACCAATGTAAAGGGAGCATGTAATATTTATCCTCGGGGGGAAAAGAAATAGCCTTATCTGAAAGTCACCCTCCAATATCATATACAGGATGAAAGGTTTTCTCATAAGGAGGGACACTAACCATACTGTAAAAGAATCAGAGATGGAAAGCCTCTAACAGGATTTAAAAATACAGAGCGCACATTTCTCTAAAGACAGCAGACTTAAAGGAGTATAGTTCCCCAAAATAATTACTTATTTTCTATCAATTACACACCCATGAAGCCTTGAATTCATGGAGATTTTTTAGCTTTTGTCACATTCCTAAACCAATAATTTGATGACCAGCGGAGACTCAATTGCAGTCTCCGCCTGTCCGCTGCGACGCGTTTTGAGCTTGTAGATCGGCTATTTTTGCTACTTTTGTGTGACAAAGAATGGCGAAGTACGGCAAAGAAAAGTTAAAATACGGAGATAAGAGGTGTCTGCCCGACAGTATATGCAATGTGGCATATACTGTATGCAATAATTCGATGGCTAGTCAGTAGGAGATTCCACACTCACTCCAGAGGGAGTGAGTGTGGAATCTCCTACTGACTAGCCATCGAATTATTGCGAACGCGGAAGGAGGCGCGGAAAAGCCGTGCCTCCGCCCAAGTGCAGCTTACTATGAAACCGTGCTCGGGTTGCGTGTGTGTGTGTGTGTCTCTGTGTCTCTGTGTCTCTGTGTGCGTGCACTGCCTGTGTGCCGCCGCCAGAGTGCGCCAGAGTGCAGGAATGTAGACAATGCTCTGATTAAAATGCACAACAGCCTGCAAACACACACACACACACACACACACACACACACACACACACACACACACACACACACGATGTCAATGTTCTCTCCCCATCACGGTGAAATAACACGGATTACAAGTCTGTAAATACACAATATTTTCGAGCTGCGTTCGCTTCCAGCGTTCACGCGTCTTACTTGTTGGCTCATGCAACGAAAACAAAAAACTAATTTGTTTTTATTTGTGAGGTGAACTACTCCTTTAAGCACAACTCACTACACAGTAAAGAGTGTCCACCATTCAACCATTAAGAACTTAAGCTACAAACACAATTGTTAATGTGTAGTACCAACATTTTGTGGAGTGTCTCTATGGGCCCGCTCTGACCAGCGTCCCATGAGAGGTAAGAGGTGTGCTCTAGCTGAGGTGCAGCACTGCAGACCATGTTTGGCCCGCCTAGGCAGAGTGATTGAGGGGCGGTACCTACTGTTCCTGCATTCCTCCTCAATCAGCTCGAAATGATGACTGCTGTGCCTGATTACCAAGTAAGGACACCTGGGTTCTGATCAGCCTGGGTCATAAAATGCTGAAGCTCACCTCAGCTCAGTAAGGCTCACTCTTCTTCTGCATTGGACGCTGTCGGGCGGTAAGGCACACACTCCACTATTTTCCCAACATTTGAGTTGAAGTTAACTCGTTACTAATGGGACACTACTAACTGATGAATGTTGATGAAAATACCCCGAATGGGAAGATGATTTAAGTTTGGCCGCATCTATTCCCCCACCCCACCTTTGTTAATTACCCTGAATAAACCTGTTTTCTTGTGAAACCCAGCTCTCTCAGCGTCCTGGTGTTGGTCAGCTTCCACAATTTGTTTACATTCTGGGGCTGTGTGTAATTTTTGAAGAATAGGTGCCACTTTTTTTTTATCAAACTGTGTGCCCACAAATCTCGCATTTTAAACAAAGACTCTGCAAAACATCAGCAATTCTACAGTGTTACAGATGGGAAGTGATAACTGACACATGAATAAATAGAATTGGTACAACTGAAGTTCAGGAGGGAAAATGATAACCACCACATTCAACCCCTCATACCAACCACACACCTCTCTACAATCAAGCAGATGACAACTCTGCCCCCATGCCAATCAGCAGGTCACATAAACACAGTATTTAGAGTGATCTCCCAGGGGACACCTGGACACAAAGCCTCGTGGAGCCGAGGATTCTAGACGATTCCCGGATGGCCACTCTACCTACTGAGCCATATCATTTATATACTGTATACCCAACCCACGTCTGCCTGTCAGTGTGCGTCTGTATCTCATCCCCTTTTGTCTAATTTGATCTCTCCTCTGTCCATCTTTCCAGGTTCCAGATGGGGGGTCCCTGAGTTTTTTCCTCCACACAGGCACATGCCATGGACCCTAAAGCCAAAAGTACTAGCATCTCCCTTGTAAGCTCAACTCCTTAAAGAGGTGATGCCATGGTTTTGCACTTTTTCTGTTTTTCATGTGTCTATGAGGTTGATAGAACTTCATTAAGCCCTCTGGTGGTGTTTTTATGGTGTTTTATGTCTTCTCTGACTATTTTTAGTTTCTACCTGGAGGCTGAAACCTTGAGGGTCAAACTTGCCAATAGAAAAAGAGCCCTTTAGTGACATAGTACAATTGTACCCTCCCCCTCATTATCATAACACAACAGGTGTGGGCATGAGGAGGAGGAGGGACTAGGACAGGTGGGTGGTGCTAAGGTGGTTGAGGAGGTGCTAAGGTGAGAACCAGTTATACTTAATGAACTGGAGGCGTGTCCACATAAAAACATAATTTTAACAATTTTTTTACACTTTGTTGAAAACAATCTTCCTCCTAGTATAACCATAATACCTGATGATTATGTTTTAGGGGGGAGGAGAAATCACTGAAAATCACGGCACCCCGTCTTTAACGCCCCTCCATTATATGCCCTTCATGTGGTGTGTCCGTAGATGACCTCTGATCTCCGTTCCCTGGGCCTCAATGTCGCACGCAAACCAAACAGCAGTCGCTGTTAATTAATGTTAACCCATTCAATCCGGGGAACGCATCTGTGTCGTTTTTTATTTTAGCTATAACCATTATTAGTAGATAGTAGATCTGCTATGTTTAGAAAATTTTAAACTCAAGTTTTTGCTTCTGGGGGGGGTCCCTGGAACAAAATATTTTGAGATGGGGGTCCGCGGCCAAATACATATCATTGTGGGTGGTCCTGACATGAAACGGTTTGAGCACCACTGATATTTAGCAACACAACTGTTAGGATTTAGAAGACATTTGTAGATGCGTTCCTGGATTGAATGGGTTAACAGGGCATCGGTAACATATTTCTTAGAAGGCCATGAGTAAAAAAGTTATGCTAATCGTCTGTGTAAACATCAACATCAATGTGAATTGTGATTTAACAAGCTCTAATTGACTGAGTTTGTGAGGCTGCTGGTTTCCTATGATGAAAGTCAGGTAAAAAGCCTTTGATGTTTATTTTTTATTTTTTTATCATTCATTTTTTCCCTCTTTTTTTTCTAATCAAGCTAAAGGGTGTGGATAGAACCACATATATCAGTCACTCGTCTGCTGGAAACGCCTCTGAAACCTTTTCAACGCTTGATCCCAGGCAGCCTTCATCTGATCCTAATGAGCATTTTTAATGAAACTGATGAAAGAGCCTCCCTCCCAGCTATTAGGGATGCTCAGCCAATACTCTGCTGATACAGTATAGGGAAACACAAAAAAAAAACAGAATCTTTGCAAGCCAGATCACTGAACTCTTAGACTCCACTTGGATGCCTTGTAGATGGAAACTGAAGCATTGTTATTGCAGATCATAATGTCATCTACAACACAGATGGGAGACTTTTTAATGGCCAGTCTTTAGTTGATCAAAAAGTTGAGGGTTTGACTGTTGCGATGTGTCTCATCGTGAGCTGGCACTTAATGTATCGATGTCTTGACGAAGTGGGGTGGGGAGGAATGATAGTAGCTACAACATGGGAAAAATGAGCTTATAATGCTCAAAATAGGGATGCCAGGTTGAAAGTCCTCAAAGGACGACTTCCAGTGGCGGAACAACTGAGAGCCGGGCCGGTAGGCACGGCACACTGATCAGGGCCCCCCCTGCGCACACACGCGTGTGTGCCCAGCCCGTGTGTGCCCAGCCCGTGCGCGCACTCGAACATTTGAGGGTTTTGGACGGATTGTGTTCGTTTTTTTGCTACTTTATTTCGGTTTTAGGGTTAGGGTGAGGTTCCAACAGTGTATTGGGGTGCCTCGAATATATTTTCAGTTCCATGTAAGCAGGTGAATTTCTGGGAAAGTTGCTGAGAGGCGGCCGCGGAGAGGCGGAGCACGCAAAGTGCGTCTAATTCTAATAATAAAAGGTCCATGTGATCTGACGGCCCGGGCCCCCGGAGTCCCGGGCCCGTAGGCGGCCGCCTACCTGACCTACCCGGACGCTCCGCCACTGACGACTTCACCCATTTTCAAGCTATCTTCATTTAATTGGTCCTCACTAATGCTCACTATAATATATATGACACCATTTTTGTCTACTCCGTTTGTGTCTCAGAGGAGGGCTGTGGACAGTTCAGAAACCCGCCTACCAGTGAAATCATCGATGTGGAATCCAAGCTAATAGAAACTGCTGTCTTTCTATTCCTGGAAAGTTAGGATGCTATAATGGAAGCCATTGTTCTTGTGTTAATAACATCTAATATCTAAATAAAATAATTAAAATCTTGCCTAACGATGATAAGTAAGCGGGTTTCTGAAGTTTCCACAGCCCTCCTATGAGACACAGACTTAGTAGAATATGTTTTCACCATTTTATCATTTGCATTACGAGGACCAATTATATGAAGATAGGTTGAAATGGGTGAAGTCGTCCTTTAAGTCTGTCTGTGTGTTTTATAAACATTTAACCAATGAAAAGTATTAACACGAGCTTTTGACTGAATAATATACTACATTGGATCTATTCGAACGCTGAAAAATGTACGGCTTTGGACGTACTGTTCAAGGTTTCTGCCCGACTGTCACATAGAACCTGTTGTATGATTAGTATTATTATGCCATTAACATCTTCGGAAGAAGAGTGGTAAAGTATTAGCAGTTGCCATGGCATCCATCAGCTATTGGGGAAACATTTAATAAGCAATAAACAATATTGTAAAAATAGAAAGAATGAACAGAAAATGATGTACAGTGAACTCAATTTGCACTTGCAAACCTTTTAAACATTAATGGTTAGATTAATTGTGCCGTAGGCAAATACATTCCCTGGGTCTACTTAAATTTTCTGTCTATCAAGTATCAAGATTGCAAAATAAAATACAGTGGTTCAGAGCAATCCCCACTATTGGTAACCCACAGTGTAAACCCCATTAGCGAAACATATGTGAGGCAGATGGATCTATAGTACACCCCCTGGACCAGTATGTCACAAGGACTCACCCCAAATCTAACCCTTATAATGAGGGGAAATGGGAATTGGTTACCTTTCATATATATATACTGTACTGTATATAAACTCTGCCTGATTGAACCCAGACCTCCCAGTCTCAGGGCAGACACTTCCCACGCTACCCACAAGCCCACTGGACGGTGGAGAGTACTGCACGGTAAAATAAGTGAATGTCAATGCACAGTTCTACCACACTGGTGGTTTAGCAAACCAATAGGGAGAAACTGACCTTTGCATGCAAGTGCGGTTACTCCACATCGTTCCCTTGATTACAGGACCATAGAAAATGTACCTTGAATTTACCATGAACTTCACATTAAATAACCACTATGTTATAACTCACTTTAGCTTAACTGTTCTTCACGGTATGAAATAAATATATTTATGTACAGTACATGCATGGCTTACATCAGTGGGCTGCCCCGGAAAGAGTAGGTTTTCGGGTAAAACTGTCAAAGGTCAAGGTCACAATGGAGAGACATGGAAGAAGAGAGGCCAAGTGCATTTGTTTAACGCTCTTATTTGTATTAACCTCGATTCTAACAATTGCTCTGCACAGTAGCTCCTGAGGTTATTATTCATTTGGTAAATGTGTATTGTCCGAAGTATTTTCTGGTGGAAAGACTAAACTAAAATCAAATTTAAAAAAATACCACGAAACATCTCTCAAATTATCTCCAAAGTTATCCCATTATTATGTTTTGCTACCTGAACAATAAATCCAACATTATTTAAGTATTCCTTACACAAAGGTATTCTTTGTATCTGCATCATTGATGCTCCCAGACAGAAAGATGTTCGGTGCTGCTGTAAAATAAGGAGGGCATGGTGTATCCTGTCACTTTCATTTAGCCCCATCTCTTCCTCCCCGCAATGTTCCAAGACACCTGAGTGAGACATTCCCATTCCAAGTATCGTTTGACAAAACCTTGGGGTCTGCATTGACATACCCTCTGTTGACAATGATGGATGCAGCTGTCAAGGACACTGACTTGCTAGGCTAAATTAAATTACATTGAAACAGTTTTTTCTCCTTTCCAAGGCTAGTGTTGCCATGCGGTGAGATGCGAGGCGCAGGAATACTCACACTCGGCGAAGGAAGAGCTCAAAGTCCTTTGGTGACCGTAACAGCCACATAGTTGTATTATGTCAAAAAGTTGATGTATCTTAAGTGGTTCAAGTCAATAGATGAAATGAAATGTTTTGTCATTTCGGTTGGCGGGGTGCCCTCAATGGTTCGATCCAGGTCTTCTGGACATCTGCTATCCCTCTTCAGGCAGCAGCCTAGTATTACAGAGCAATATTTAATGTAGCAGATCATTATACCCATCAGATGCTCTCCCTTTTTTACGCTAATGCAGTAGGCCTACCGTTATAGAGTTTCTGGAGATTGGGGGCTGTAACTTGATTTCAATAATGAATAAATGAGGTAGTGGACAAATAAAAATGAGAGTATTACATACTCTCTGCAGTTTGAACAGTAGTCATTTGAAATTATTCACAATTAACTGATTAATTAATTGTTCAACAACACTTGATAATAATAAAAACATACATACATACATAGTATACAGTACATAGTATACACACATACATACATACACACACACGAACACACGAACACACACGCACACGCACACGCACACGCACACGCACACACACACACACACACACATATTTGGGGGAAAACTATTTCCATATGTTAATTCGATATAACCACTTAAGCCCTATTTTCAGAACTAGGGCTAAACCTGCAATACTATATAGGTGATATAAGGTAGCAGATGGCTTGCTGTCTAAAAGGAAAAGTAAACCACCTGAGATGACAGGCTGTTGGATTGGGTGACAGTTATGAATGACAGTTGTTTGCCCACAGCACCGCTCTGTAAGCACGGTTGTCAGCCTTCCTCAGGATAGGCGGCCCGCGGGCCAGCTGAGACCGACCTGTGCCGATTATCTGGCCCGCAGCGACTCCTGTCATAACATGTTATACACATACAGCACAGTAACAGTGTTTTTAATGGAGTCTGAATATAGCAAGTTGTGATTTGCCATGAGTGTACATTCACAGACACTAACCTTCATGTCAAGGACCCCCAAATTGACACTTATTAGCCCTTAGGACCCCCATTTGAAAAGATATGCCACGGACCCCCTCATAAGAGATGATTTTTACAGCTCTAGCAGTCAATTGTCAAATTGAAGGACCCCCAGTTTGGCATGCATAAGGCTACGGACCCCTATGTTATGGCATTTCTATCTCTGGGACCCCAATTCATATTGTAAAATCAATGTTCATTTAACTCTGAGAGTGTACAAATGGAACCAAATGAACCCGTTAGGGTCCATTTGTACACTGTCAGAGTTACAGACCCATAAGGGTCCATTTGGTTCCTAACTATCCATCATTTAGCTGGGGCCCCCCTGGAACTCCCTCAAGGACCCCTGGGGGTCCCCGGACCCCACTTTGAGAACCAATGGCTTAAGCTAACTTGGATTGTTTAGCCTTGTATCAAGGCTATGGATTTTTATGAGTAAAACATGCAGGCATTTTTGGCTGGACAGGGGCAAGTGAAAGCAAGTGAAAAAGGGGGTACGTCAGTGACGTAGGGGTTCAATGGTTGTTTGCATCGTGCCTATGACTGTGACGTGACAAGTAAATCCTTGGAACTCAACAGTACAGTAACTTAATATACCTAGTTCTTACATACACTATGTACAGTACAGTATATGTACATTCTAATTTTAACACTGCTTAGAAAGAGGGTACCATGTGGTTATTAAGCTATTAAGACGTTTTTCTTTCAACTGCATGAGTTTAAGTGCCAGTTTAGTGCTACCATAATGTACACAACTGTCAAAAATACAACATTTTTAGTAGGAATACATTTGCCTCCTGTGTGAATTGTGCATATGAATAGGATGGGGCAGGTGTACGCTACTGTATTTTAACATCAGTCGTACTTGGAGAGACAAATATTTTCTGGGTGGTACTGGTAAAAAAAAAAGGTTGATAATGAGAACCTGATCTAGGCTATTCTATTTTCCGAACATGCAGTATTTTGTGTGAATTACAGTATGTGTTGTAACACTAAACACACATTGTATCCTATTGTGTTATCCCCTAAAAAAATGGATATATTTTATGATAATACTGTTAGCAGTCATATCTTAAATACAATATGTATATTGACCTAATTAAATTAGTTTAAATACATTATTTTATTTTATTTGTTTGACTAAAACCAATGACTAAAACCATTTGAGTTTTCGTCGACTAAAACTAGACTAAAACCATTTTGAGTTTTCGTCGACTAAAACTAGACTTAAACCTTTTTGAGTTTTCGTCGACTAAAACTAGACTAAAACAATTTGAGTTTTCGTCGACTAAAACTAGACTAAAACTATCAAGGATAGAAATGACTAAAATGTGACTAAAACTAACAAGCATTTCGTCCATAAGACTAAATCTAAAATGCCTGCCAAAAACAACACTGGTGTGTGTGTGTGTGTGTGTGTGTGTGTGTGTGTGTGTGTGTGTGTGTGTGTGTGTGTGTGTGTGTGTGTGTGTGTGTGTGTGTGTGTGTGTGTGTGTGTGTGTGTGTGTGTGTGTGAGAAAGAGAGAGTGAAACAGAAACAGAATACAAATGCACACATGCAGGCAGGCACACACACACACACACACACACACACACACACACACACACACACACACACACACACACACACACACACACACAGTGAGAGAAGTAATCATAATAACAATAATAAATAATAAGAGCAGCAAAAACTATATATAAACATACAAAACAAATTTTACTGGCGGAGTGGAAACTTGCAAAATGTGTTTGGCCCCTGGCCTGCATGTATAATAGTCTTCACACAAGTTGGCCCTTTGGGGGAAATAATTGGGAAACCCTCCGCTAGGCAGTCCCCTAGGCTGCTTTTAACCACATTTAAAGTCAGTCATTGTTTTTAATTTGTTCTCACTCGTATTCAAATCTATTATGGATTCTCCCTGCCATCCGAAAACACATATCAAACTAATTGCCCCTGGTGGGATTAATGAAGTTGTTTGAAGTACACTTAGTTTAAGTGCTTGTGTGCGTGTGCGTGTGTGTGTGTGTGTGTGTGTGCGTACGTATGTGTATGTGTGTGTGTGTGTGTGTGTGTGTGTGTGTGTGTGTGTGTGTTTGTGTGTGTGTGTGTGTGTGTGTGTGTGTGGATGCGTGTGTGTGTGTGTGTGTGCTCGCATGCGTGCGTGGGTGGGTGGGTGTCGTGTTGACTATCACGTGTGGTGTGACAGAGAGAGAGAGAGAGAGAGAGAGAGAGAGAGGGGGGGGAGTACATTAGCATGTCTCGTAAGTTGTACTTGTGCAACATGCAGTGTCTGGTTAGATTGTGCCATGTTCAGTTCTAGAGTAGACAGGTTGCTGCAATGTACACACACACACACACACACACACACACACACACACACACACACACACACACACACACACACACACACACACACACACACACACACACACACACACACACACACACACAGAGACACACACACACACACACACCACAATCCAGCAGCAGCCACCCTGGAGTACAAGCAAGCATCACCCTCCCCGTTTGCTTAATACTTCACTGCCTATTATTGCCGGCTCATTTTCTCATCCCTCTGTTCAGCTATTGTGCTCCTACATGGGCACTATTCTGTAAAGGTTCCTTTGGCACAGGCCGTTCACACAGTCTTAGCATCACAGGCCAGTGGGCAGGGGGATCCGCTATAGTCGACATTGCTCACGCGCAGACAGGACTGCAGGATGTTTAACAGGCTGAGAAGTTACGCATGGCCACAACATTTCATTAAACAAGACAAGGTCGCGGACCCTGGTCAAGGGATCTGTTTTAGAGTCACTCGAGGAACGCTGTCGGCTTAAGTGGCTGTTGACCTCGTTGTTGTTGTTCTTGTTTCCTAACAGACAGTGGGCTCCAAGTCCCCAGTAGCCAGATCGCCAATGAGTGAGAGGAATAGAGAAACAGACTTGCAGCGATAGTCAAGTTAACTCATCTTTATGTATTGTATTAAAAACAACAGACCCAAATGCTTTCCAATCCAGGATGACAAAACAGAAACACATCCAAAATCCATAATAAGTCATGGTCAACACAAGCAAGACTAATTACCAACACTTTTCAATTATTTATGAATTATAATTCAATCAATTATTATAATATTATAAAATTAAAAAACACAATCGCAATAAACAAATAAATAAAGAACAACAATGAGTTTGACTTGATTAAAATTGACAAATGCAATAGCGAAAAGGTGGGTCTAAATTATTCTAAATGAATTAAAACACAAACAAATGCATTGCACTTAACCACTTTCAACCTAGCACTAATATTTTGGATTATAGGGAAACAATAAAAAAAATGCCAGACAGTCCTAAATAATTACATAAAATAGCCGATCTACAAGTTGTGATGTGTTGTGTGCTTGTAGATTGCCTATTCTCGCTATTCTACGTACGGTGAAGTACTACGGCTTAATGATGCAATGTAACGAGCCCTTGTGCTATTTAGGATGATGACCCATTAAAAAAAAACAAATTGAGTTTCGATGATAAGACGAATGAGGTCGGTTGGAGTTAGAAGTGGTGAAGGGGCTTATGCGGCTGCCTCCAATTACAGATGTTTTCTTGAAGTAGGCCAATGCCACTCCACTCAGCTGTGAATTGTGGTATCCTAGAATCACCCACCCTCGATGCCTGCTCTTAAAACTAATCAAACATCTTCTCAACAACTGCACCACACTACCACAATACTGCAGTTACTCTCTCAAGGATACATTAGATACCACCTAATGGCCATCATCTTGTGTTTAGACAAGGGGGTACATTGCCCTGCTGGGCTGGAAGCCACCGACACGCTGGTTAGCCATGATAGGAGAAGGGAAACCGTGCTCCCCACTGTGCATGCATAATGTTATGGCTTAGTACTTGTACAATATTAATTCCCTCAGTCAGTAGCCCTGCATGCACAAGGCTTGTGACATTGCGGATTCAAATCTGGCCTGGGAGCTGCGTTGCACGTCATCAGTGCCAATGAAGAAGACTTGGCCTCAAAAAGAATCCCTTTTAAATATAAAGTAAAGCTGACGTGCTGCTGTGCTTTGATATGGGAAGAGCAACGGTGCTTCCGGCTGTGCATGTATATTGGTCTCCGCTTGATTACAACACTATTGATTCCTCTTTGGTGTTTCCTGGTTGTCCCCCGGTCATCCAGCGAAGGCTAATTTATACACAAAAAACATCAACACTTTCTCTCATTTGAAAACATGCGTTCAATAAATTAACCCTTTAGCCGAGTCGCTGTGGCTGTTAGTCAAATGGCTCTGCTGCCGCAAAAGAATGGCCTTTAATGAAATACTTAATTTTAAATATATGATACATAAAATATACTTTACTTTACTTTATTCCGGATCCCCATTAGCACTTGCCTAAGCATGGCTATTTTTCCTGGGGTCCGTCACTCCCAAATACATATCATACACAACAACATATACTACAGATACAACAAACAGACAATAGTTCACCTACAAAAGTTAAGAAATACATTTCAGAAAAAAGTTTTTTTGCAATATTGTACATTTCACGATAAAAGGAGAAAAAGGAAAAAAGGGTAATCCATACATCTTACGTTTTTTTTTATATTCCCCCCTCCAATTACATGCAATGAACTTTGCTATAGAGGCGAAGGGGAACCGCGCCTCCTTTCTATGCATGTATAATTAGATTTGACACTTGATTTACGGCACAATGCAGTTAATTCCGCTACTGCTGTATTGATAGGCAGCGTCTGCCGGTCATCCGGAGGCCATCGCGTCCATCTAGTCGTATGATGTCAAGGGTCCACGCTGGAATGGCTAATACAGGCAATTACAGAAGTTCACGTGTTAGGTCATTCACTTATCACGTCACAGTAGTGACTGTGTCGGCTCTACGTGGTGGAGGCAGATTTCAGCAGGAAAGGGAGGCTGAAAAAGCCTTTCAACACACATTGAATTATCATTTCACACCTTTTCTCTCTCTCTCTCTCTCTCTCTCTCTCTCTCTCTCTCTCTCTCTCTCTCTCTCTCTCTCTCTCTCTCTCTCTCTCTCTCTCTCTCTCTCTCTCTCTCTCTCTCTCTCTCTCTCCTGTCGCTCTTGCACCCCATCACCTGCTTTGTATAGCTTCTCCTTTTCTCTCTCGCCTCGGTACATTTTGTACAGAGGGCGACTGAGCGTTCATTCCATTCGGATCACGTGAGCAGATTAATAACCTTATTACTCGTATCGGACATATGCATAAAATGACAGACCCGACCTTCACTTAACCTGTACTCAACAAGAGACGGGGAGAGAGAACATCCATTAATTGAATGGAGAATGGCTTCACCATAGGCTCTAGAGTTTACTTAGCCTTGATGTAAGTGTTATAGGGTCCCTGGTTGCCAATAAAAACAGTACCCCTTCTTCTCTTTCATCCATTTCCCACTAAGTACATACTGGTACTGTATGTGGACCTTACAATGACTCTGAATAAGGACAAAAATGGTTATTGCGAGCTTGGTAGCGCGGCAATGTTCATACCTGCTCCTGGGGTCCCAGAGTACTTTTGGGTTTTATTCTAAGAAGGGACTAATTTTAGGTCTGGGACACCATGTGAATCCAATTAACTGTGGAATATAACACTAGCATTGATCTGTCTCCCCGGTATCTGAGTGGTGATTTTGGAGGATACATTTAATGGAAAATATGAAGGGTCTCATTCTAAATGAGAAATCCATGCATCAGCTGGAAAGTGACATAAACCTACAAAATAAGTGACAGTTTGAAATGGAGTCAAATGCAGAGATAATTGATAACTTAGGACAGTTTTGCAGACTCATGCTGCACATTTTCTGCCACCTGAAAATGTCACCTCTTCAGACTCAAGCTTCATACTCTAGTTAGCTCATTACTTATTTTTCTGCACCTGCACTTGTTGCCATGTTCAGATGTTAGTCATGTTATTCACAGATGTTACAGTGTGTTATTTACTGTTTCACAGATGCTAGGATGCATGTATATTCAGTTTGCTTGTCCTCAGATGCTAAGTCGGCCTACTGTATGTTTTGCTTACGTTGTTTAGACAGATGCTAGGTCTGACGTACAGTATACTTGCTATCCTATTTACTTTGTAGCACTCATAGGCGGCGGGTGAGCTTGGCAATTGGGAAGGCTGCGGGTCGGCAAAAATAGCTGATATACAAGCTGGTGAGCTGACATGTTGTGAGCTTGTAGATAAGCTATTTTTACTATTTTTAAAATATACACACACACACTGTATACTGCATACTATTCTTTTTAATTGCAGCCATAATTAAGGTGTAAATCTTCATGCAGGTGAAAGCAATAGAACAGAGACCTAATGTAGCCGTGGTGTGAGCCTCCAGGGCCGTAGAGTAGAACCACAGGATAACAACTAAAATCCCGGCCAGCAGTCATCCAGAGAAGGAGTGAAGCAGGCAGTCTCCCAGACAACCTGAACTAGGGCTGCAACTATCAATTATCTTCCTAGCGATTATTATATCGCTAACTTTTGCGATCAATCAAATAATCGAGAAGCACGGTAAACATTTTTTAAACAAAATAATAATAATTATGTCATGCAAAAATAGTCACGATAGCGTCTACACGCTCCGGACTTATTTTAACGCAACACGTTCTGAGCTCCTTTACTTTATATATTTTTTTTTTCTTTGAAACTTTTTGCCTATAAATGACATGCCTACAATAGGGATCGATTACAGTATCAGTCAATAATTGTATTAAATTATTTATATTATTTTTTCCGTTAAACTGATTAGTTCAATTTAATGTTGCACCCTTAAACAGAACCACACCAGCCCGCTGCATAGTGGTTTGCCAGTGTTTAAGCAGGCATCATACACTCACCTCTCTCCTTATTTAGTGCCGTTTGTCAGCCCCCCTTTCTCTGCTGTGGTACTGAATGTTTTATCCAAGAGAGGACCATTATTATACCTTATCAATCTCTGCTGTCCTCGCCCCACACACACACACACACACACACACACACACACACACACACACACACACACACACACACACACACACACACACACACACACACACACACACACACACACACACACACACACACACACACACACACACACACAGAGAGAGAGAGACAGTGTTATTCTGTCACCTTAATTCTTCTTTTGGTAACACTACTTTGTTTTGACCTCCATCTGTCTCTTTGCGTGCGTGCGTGCGTGCGTGCGTGCGTGCGTGCGTGCGTGCGTGCGTGCGTGCGTGCGTGCGTGCGTGCGTGCGTGCGTGCGTAAATATGCATGGCCCCTCATCTACAGTATGAACATAATACAATATGTATATGGGTTCATGCACATATAGTACATGTACCCATTAACGTGTCTAATGTGCCTAATTTGATCTCATTCGTTACAATTCACCACTTGCACAGATAATCAATGTTTTGGTGTGTTGACAATGACGGCTCTTTGACGGGTTGCTGCCCGCCAGCAGCTCCAATTGTGGCCCTATCCATTCTGTGGACCGGCGTTGACACTGCGGCATGGCCTGATGCGGGACAGGGTGGGATATCAAAATCTCTCAGCCCTGATGGATCATAACTCATCTCCTGCCCATCTATCACTGTAGAGGGACAGCATGTATGAGAGAGAGAGAGAGAGAGAGAGAGAGAGAGAGAGAGAGAGAGAGAGAGAGAGAGAGAGAGAGAGAGAGAGAGAGAGAGAGAGAGAGAGAGAGAGAGAGAGAGAGAGAGAGAGAGAGAGAGAGAGAGAGAGAGAGAGAGAGAGAGAGAGAGAGAGAGAGAGAGAGAGAGACTGTGCAAATTTGACATATCACTTTGTTCAGAAACGCTAAGGGGTCTTCAACGTTTTTCAGGTCAAGGACCCCTGAGTGAGAGAGCTGAAGCAGGGACCCCCACTATCATCAGCGTTGTGAATACATGTTTTTGTTTGTTTGTTTATTTTGTTTACACTTTATCTTTTCTAATAAAATGATTGGATTGGAATTAGAGGACATTCATTTTGAAGAAGTAGGCTACAAAGTTAATGTTCGGTTATTCTTTACTTTGACAGGATTACTGAGTTACTCAAATTATCGTCTGGAAAATTGTAACATTGTTCCTAAGTGGATCATCTGTATTATGGAGAAAAAGAGAAGAAACAAACTCCCTTGCACAAGGACACTCCTATATCAAGTGTTAATCAACACAGTTCATCTTCTGATGCAAAATGGTTCATTTGTGAGTTATAAGTCATTTTTGATGGATGAATGGTGTGAAGAAGAAACAAAAACTGAAACAGAAAGCCATACAGTGTTTATTTTTATATATAATAAAGGAATGTGCCTATTTCTTTAATGTCGGGCGAAAATAGCCAGCTCAGTCACAACATGTCATGGTGTAGCTTGTAGATCTTCTTTTTTTTTGCCATTTCTTGAAACGTTTTGAAACATTTTGCCTAGAATGACATAGGCCTACAGGTAGGGAGACCAGGTTCACAGTGCGTAAGTCTCTCCGTGGAGAGAGTATTAATCAATTAACAAGAGCTTGTGACTAAATAAGAACTGCATTGGATCCATTGGAAATCTGGTTTCTTTTTTAAATGCTGCGAAACTCAATGTTGAAGTTACCTACAGTAACATGTGCAGCAGGGAACTGAGCCTGTGGTATCTCTTTTGATCTCTCCAGCCAGGCCTTGCTCGTACATCTCCCAAAACATTGAAAGGTCATGCAATGCAGTGCAACGTCTAGGAATTTGAAGATGTAATAAAAAAATAGGAGGAACTGAAGCTCACGGTCACTAACATTCCAACCCCAAAACACAGCTACTGTACAGTTATAAGTTTATTGCCAATAGTATGTGAATAAGTTAAACAATCCCCCAGTGAAATACGGTGAAAGCATGTGTGGAGATGGAACTTACTGCGGTTATGGAACAGTCTCTCTAACAAGGTAGGGATCCAATCTAACAGCCCTGATACATTACCTCTCAGTCCCCAAACGGCCAGTAGTGCTATAATTACAAGGTTCACAATAATCTTTTCCTGCACACAAGAAGATGAAAGCATATGTGTTTTACTTAAAAGGTCTTCGAAGCCCCCTCTTTCACTTTCATATCTCTCTGTGTCTCTTTAGTGAGTTCTTCTCCCAGCACAGTGGAATGTTTTCAATGTTACACAGATCATTACTACTGTATAACCAGGCACCTGAGGAAATCAGCACTGGATGTGTTATTAATGTAATGTAATTCTGTCTGCCGCCAACGTGTACTACATCAAGAACCCATGGGCCAATTAGCAAGGTGTTATTTCTACTTCAACGTGGTCCTCAATGACGTCTCGTTAATGAGGCGCTCGCCTGGACACCAGGATGACGTTTGGGAAAGCGAGGTTCACATTAAGGCTCCACTTTAGTTCATATTTTAGGCTGCAATGGCACGTTCCTCAGGTATAAATACGATGATAAGAAGCATATTTAGAGTGCCTGTAAGTTACATGCTCCACTATACACTTACATAGCCTACATTCTAGACAGAGCAGGTGTACACACCGCACACGTGACGCACACAGTATCACGAACATGCAAGGGCACATATATGATGTCATGTACAGTAGATCCATTCACCATTTCCGTACAGCGGATAGGATGGAAATAGTCGTCTTGCTAAGCACGGGGTCAAACTAATTTTTTCTGACCTGGGGGAAAGAAGTGGAGGCTGACATACGCGCTGCTCCACTCGTACTCATCTTATGCTGAGCCAACAACCAGTTATACAGTATATCACCATATTCTGAAAGCCTGACCTCATAATGCAGGCAACATTATTTCATCTCCCTATCAGCCTCAATAAGAACAGGCCAACTAAAGGGCTAATGCATGTGGAACGTAAGATATCGTCGCTGTCAGGTGGAAACCATGGTATGTCCAAAAGCCTTACTTTTCAGGAAATGGAGAAGAAAAAAAACAGTGTTCCAATGGATCCTGTGTAGTTATTATTCAGTAAAAACTCTTGTTAATAATTTTCATCGGTTCAGCGTTTATAAAACCCACAGACAGACCTAACCACTTTCACTTAAAACAAGCAAAAATAGCAGATTTGTAAGCTCACAATGCATCTCTCTCTCTCTCTCTCTCTCTCCTGCCTTTCCTGTCTGTCTCTCACTGTCACTATCAGAAACAAAGGGGAAGAAAGGGGAATATTGTATGTATGCTATTGATCCCCCCTTTATTTTCTAAGTAGAACAAATGTGCATGACTGTGGGTTCACTTATTGACAGGTTAAAGTAGTCGATGAAAAACAACTTCTCAACTCGGTACATATTTCTCCTTGCACATGGATTTCACATTAAATGCCAAGGAACAGAGCAAGACATGTAACTAACTACTGTAGTGTGTAGACTATTTACCGTATGAAGTTGGATAACATGCATACATACCAGTGGTGGAAGAAGCACTCCGATATTTTACTTAAGAAAAAGCAATTTGGGGTAATACCACAATATAAAAAATACTCTGTTACAAAAACGCCTGTGTTCAAAATGTTACTTGAGTAATGGTACAAAAGTATTGGCATTAAAATATACTTAGTAAGGTCAAAAGTAACTCAAAATTGTACTTAAGTACAATACTTAAGTACATGTACATGTATTTTCCACCACTGATACATACGATACGTATTTGACAGTGTGAATTCACATGCAGTAGAAATCAGTTTGGGTTAGTTTTGAGTGTCAGCCATTGCAGAAACAGCAGAAAATTGTCAAGACTGAACACCTTGACAATTTTGGGGGTTTGGTTTTGGTGTGAAAAGCTTCTCACGGTCAAAGGGGGGGCTACTCCACTCCCTATGGCGTTTGAGATTGCCTAGGCTTCTGCGCAGGTTAAAATCAATGGCACTGAACACACTGCGGGTGATGAGTAATGTGTGCAGCACTGCGGCCGAGCACGATCGCTTCTCTGCGGTCCAAACAATAACTAGTAAAAAAAAAGAAAGTATGCTCAATTCCAGAGAGCCAAGCAGGGGGGTATTCAATACAAGGAGGTCAATGCTGATCTCCTGGTGAGGCGCTTTACGTGAGCTGTCTCATTCCCAGCAATAGAATTAATAGAAACCATTGAACTCTTTTTTTTGTTGCTTTTTACCCCTTTGTTGAGGGACAGCGAGTGCATTTTCCGGCAGCGGCTGCTGCCGGTGGCGGCGGCGGCGGCGCCGGCTGGAGCTGCCGGTGGCGTCAGCTTTGGGAGTGTGCTGCGTTTGTGTAACGCAGTCCCCACTAATATTATTTACGATTCTGTGCCTATCGGTACATAACTCGGACGCCGCTTAGTCGAATAGCAGACCATCGGCCGGTCGTCGCGGGCACTCGCGCCTGGAGGCGCTCGGGCGCGACTCCTTGGCCTCAAGGTCTGCTGATTCGGCGCGGCTCCGTCATGGTCCAAAACTATACTTTATCGGCGGAAAAAAAAGTTGACTGCCGCTCCTCCACCGGCAGTTCCGCGACTGCCGCTCCTCCACCGGCAGTTTCCGCGGCAGTTCCGCTGCTCCGCCGGCAGCTGACGCTCCACCGCCGGCAGTCACTGCCGGGAGCTGCCGCTCCTCCACCGGAAGTTCCGCGGACGTTCCGCGGCTGTTGCCGCTGCCGGAGAATGCACTCGCTCCTTCTGCCTTTGTTTCTCCCCAATAGTCGTTCTGCCAATTGATTCCTCCCCACACACTCCAGTGGTGTAAAGTAACTACGTACATTTACTGTACAATTTTGAGGTATTTTGACTTTACTGAAGTAGCCTACATCGAATGTTCAGTACTTTTACTTCTACTCCACTACATCTCATAGGCACATATTATACTTTTACTCCACTACAATTATTTGAAAACTTAATTATATACCACTTCA
This sequence comes from Gymnoscopelus braueri, assembly GCF_963280865.1. Classification (NCBI taxonomy): domain Eukaryota; kingdom Metazoa; phylum Chordata; class Actinopteri; order Myctophiformes; family Myctophidae; genus Gymnoscopelus; species Gymnoscopelus braueri. The sequence continues at coordinate 32,894,773 of NC_137623.1, forward strand.
GCCCTATATACATTTTGGCCATTTGAAAATGGCCGATCTACAAGCTCACAATGCGTCGCAACGCAACTCATTGTGAGTTTGTAGATCTGCTATGTATTTTCATACTTTTTATACATTTGAGAACTTGGACATTCTGCATAATGAGTACTTTCTACTTTTGGTACTTTAGGTACATTTTGATATCAATACTTTTGTACTCTTACTCAAGTAAATTTAGAATTTCTGACTTTTACTATTTATTCATTGCAGTATTGATACTTTTACTTGAGTAAAACATTTTAGTACTTTTTCAACCACTGGCCCACACACATTGCTGTGTGTTGTCACTGCTGTTGTATCCTATACTGACTCACCAGTGAGGAGCCCCCACCGGGCGGACGTAGAGCCTTCGTCCTACTCCTCCCGCCCAACACTCCCCGCTGACATGTGCCGCTCCGGTCTGTAGGAATACGTGTAGTGACAAATATCACCCTCCCCGCCAGCTTCCTTCCGAACAGGGGCCAATTGTTTTCGTAGAGTAGAGGATTTGAACCCACAACCTGTTGCACCTTAACACATAAGCTGCCATGGACGCAGATCTGCGTCCTATTAAATAAAACCGTGGGCTGCCAGAATAATCTAGAACGCAGATCTGCGTCCTAATGTTTAATTTGGTTAATAGACGATCACGCTGTTTTATTTACATTCCGAGATAAGTTTCGTTTTCCACTCACCTCCGCTTCACCCGGAAGCAATTTCAGCGATTTCCGTTTCCGGTTTCCGGTTTTAGCTTAAAAAATGCGCTCTTTAGGCCAAAACACGTTTTTTTCACACGGTATAAAACAAACGGAGAGCTCCACTTCTATTTTCTTAAGTCTGGGTGACGAACAGTCATCGTCGTCGTGTATCACATCGTACTTAAGGCCGAAAACGTCACATCCGGCGGTTATGACGTATTGACTGTTTGAGCCTGTTTGGGGGGGGTCAAGCGAGTCAGCCAGTGATCAAGGTGTCTATTTGCTGCTCAAGGTGTCTATTTGCTGCTCTCTGCTGGTAGATCTGTCGTATGTGTTTAAAACCGCAGTCAGACAATTTATTTGAATGAAAAATTACAAAATATTTTTTTTAAACACGCAAATCGCTGGCACAGGGGTGAGTACATTATGAATAAACTCTGGCAGTCAATGTTAACTGCACAGTAATGGACTCTTACGGATCAATTTTTACACTCTCAGTATAACACTAGGACTTTGCAGTGTATAAATGTCAGAACTAATAGGCATTACAGTTGTTAAATAAGTAATGTAATGTCATACAGTATGAAAAGTGCAATGGATCAGTTTGTAATGATAGCATATCATATCACCATACAGTATACTAACTGTATGATTTAACCACTTCATCTGTAAATACTTCTTCATATATGACGAAAAGTTAAAATAGCTGATCTAAGCTCAACGATCTACAAGCGATGCAACACGTTGTGAGCTTTTAGATCAGCGATTTACGCATTTTGCTTCACTGGAAAAGTCCTAACCCCCCTGTGACATCATCCTAGTTGCCATGGGGGGCACGGTGGCGCAGTCGGTAGCGCTGTCGCCTCACAGCTAGAAGGTCCTGGGTTTGATTCCCGCAGGGGACGCTGTGGGCGCTGGGGGCGTGTTCTCTCCTCCACGTCATCAGTGCCCATACCCTAGGTGGGGTTGGCGAAAGGGCCTTTCTGTGTGGAGTTTGCATGTTCTCCCCGTGTCTCCTAGGGTAAGTACCCTCACAAAAACATGCAGTAATCCTGGTCACTATACTGCCTCCCCCTGGCCAGCCGGGGCGCCTGATGGAGGGGAAGGGAACTGGTTGGAATAGAGCATCGCAGTTCCCGCCCACTTCCTGGTTTTTCGTGGTGCCGGAAGGAACAACTCAATGCATTTTTCCCATTGACATTTCCAAAAATATTTGTATCTATTAATTTAAGCCTCGAATCAAGCCATCATGACATGACATGAATCATGACCATAAAACGTTTGATTCTGTGATTATTATTTTTTGAAAACGGCAAAACAAAGGGTATTTATTAAATATAGTATATCATATAATTAAATATAAAATAAAAAAAATCACAGAAAAAAACGTTTTATGGTCATGATTCATGTCATGTCATGATGGCTTGATTCGAGGCTTAAATTAATAGATATAAATATTTTTGGAAATGTCAATGGGAAAAATGCATTGAGTTGTTCCTTCCGGCACCACGAAAAACCAGGAAGTGGGCGGGAACCGCGATGCTCTATAACGTGTTCCTTCCACGCGCTACGTCCAATCAGGGAAACTCTCCCCTGTCAGGTGACAAGAAGGTCAGTTGGCTCTCATGCATTGAAGGAGGCATGAGCTCGGCCCTGGCCTCCCTAGGTTGGCAGAGGGAAGATAGTGCCCAGGATTACATAGACACACAGTTTTTTACACTGGGTGTAAAAAATAGGGTTACAAAATCGTGGGATAAAAATTTAAAGAAAACAAATAATAAAAGACCTGCCATCCTTCATCCACAATGTTTTTTTATTCACAACTAGAGGTTCCCTGAATATGTTTTTTTAGAACTTGGGACCCTTTTCTTTCATATTATTAATTATTTAACTGCAATTGATTGATTTATCTTCCTCTTACTTTTCTATATATTCTTATTCTTATTTTTTGCTTATTTTTTGCTTATAATGACATGCCCAAAATAGGGACACACGGTTTAGTGGTTAAGTGTGGAATAAAGTTAATTGTTCCCTACAGGGAAATGGAGATTAGACGGTTGCAGTACAGCAGTGCACCTATAATCCAGTAGCCAACCATTCACATAACAATTTGTATTGAACTTTGATTCAGTCCTGGTGCCAGTCCAGCATCTTGAACGTATAACTGAGATTATTTTCTGGCACACAATGTGCCCTCTCCGCTGTATCCTGAATCCTGGGTCAAGCTGACATCACAATTTTGGAACAAGCATGATCAGAATCAGATGTTCTGTACTTGCCATGACAACGCGTCACTGTGAATCAAATCCTGGATTTCTGGAAACGGCCCACTTCTAATCTAGAAGACAGAGCCTCTAAACAAACATTACATTTACAAGTGATTTAGACAGCCAGCAGGTGTGTGGTGTCTTCTGTTCCCCAAACTAAGAACATAATGTACCTCCCCAGAGAAGCTCATGGTGTCTTTCTGTTCACAAAAAAAGCAATGTCTTTTTACTGCCGCTGCCTCTACTGAGGCAGTAGCCAGATGGCTATCTGAAAAAGTATCGTTTGCCACTAGACTCATGATGATGTATCATTCATATCTAAATAAAAACATGTCTAAGTAATAAAAGTGAAAAGAGGTACTGTTGCTACATTCAGAGCAGCCATTTTCTTGTCACTGTAGATTGCTGAGGGATGAAAATGAACTGTGCTCTGGGATTGTGAAAAATATAATGGGCAATGAGGGAAAACGCAGCACGGATCCAAAATAATGTACGAGATACTATAAAACGGGAACTGTTAAAGAAAAGAAAATGAGGCGTTGCTGGGCCCTACATATTTTGGGAAAGGTGATGGACTTCCAGAGACTGGAGAAGGGTGGAGTACGAGCAGTGAAGGGGGGGGGGGAAACAAATCATTTGCAAGCTATCTAGACAAGGAATACACTTCGATGAATGCTGAACTGAGGAGAGCATTTAAAGAGATGGATTATGTCTCTTCAACTGCCGACATCTGGACGGCTAAACAAGCCTTCTTGGGATTTGAGTTTGCTGTGTGAGAAACCTGCCCTTGCATGCCAACGGATCAGGGGGATGTTGTCGGCACAGTGATCGAACAGAGCCATTCATTTTATGGACTTTACAACAAGGTGAGGGACACTGCAATCTGGGAACCCTGTTTGGTAAAAAAGAAAAAAAAGAAGAACAAAAACATTGAGAGAGCTTGGGGGGGGGGGGGGGTACTTCAGGCTCTTGCACACTGAGTCTGTATTTTTGGTCCAAAATTGTCACATTTTAAATATGACCTCAGGTTGTGTCAATCACGTTTACACACCACCTTTGTCGCTTATTTGTCGATTATTCAAGATTTGAAATCAAGTTAGATTAGTCTTTTTTTCATCATCCTTTCTGTATGTTGTTTTGTGTGTGTTGCGAACGTTCAGGGCATACTTGCCAGCACTGGCTTATATATGGAGATCCCCATAAATGGAGACGATCGACCTACAAAGTCGTCATAGAGACCCAAGACGTGCGATAGATACGGGGTCTGACATATGCGAACCCTTCCCAGAGACTCCATATATGGAGATGGCCGTCACGTCCAGGACGTCATGGTCCCATATTTGGGCATAACTGACATGGGCAGCTCCATGTATGGAGATGTCTGACACTATCTGACATCCTCGTGGTGACATCAGGGGCACAGCCAGCAATATAAAGGTCGCTGGATGCCCTGGCTAAGGCAGTGTCCTCAGCGATGCTCGAAGAGCATCACCTCTCTCCAGAGTACCAGGAGATTGGCTGGCCTTACAACCCAGTTAATCACGGATGGCATAGTCAGGATGACTAGCTGGCCTTACAACCGAGCTAGGCCTTCACAGTGGCTCTTGAGTCCGGTTCTAAACAACCAGCCGATTATCTGTATTACAGTGTGTGTGTTTGAGTCTGAGAATCTGACTGGCCTCCCTAGTGAGACAAAAGGTATGCTATTGAGACAAAAAAACGCTAATCCTACGCGGGTGCACGCACACACGTGCGGCGTACGTGCGCACATACGCACATTCACACAGATCTCTGTGATCATGTTTGTCTGTCATTATATGCCCATATGGAGATCCCTGATGTCATCAATATGATGATCAATGTACTTATGTCATAGACTGGTCACCTAGCTAGTACTATATGATAATGGTACTTTTTGGATGTGTTGTAGACCAGTGGTTCTCAAACTTTTTAATGTCAAGGACCCCCAAATTAATACTTATTAGCCCGTGGACCCCCATTTGAAACAGGTGTCGTAAAAATCTTCTCCTATGGGGATAAGAGAAGATTTTTACGTCTCTAGCAGTGACTCTCAACCATTTTTATTTCAAGGACCCCCAATTTGACATGCATTAGGCTACGGACCCCAATTTAATGGCATTTCTATCCCTGGGACCCCTATTTATATTGTAAAATCATTGTTAATTTAACTCTGAGAGGTTCCATCTGTACACTCTCAGAGTTACAGACCCATAAGGGTCCATTTGGTTCCTAACTATCCATCATTTAGCTGGGGACCCCCTGGAACTCCCTCAAGGACCCTTGGGGGTCCCCGGACCCCACTTTTAGAATCAATGTAGTAGACCAAAGTACTTGGTACGGATAAGGAGCACTGGCCAAGTTGGTAAATTGAAATGCAATAAAATCCAATGTTCTTGTGGTGGGTTGTCCCTTTTCATTAGGCCCACCTTGTTAGTCCTTCAGTGCCAGCTGTGCCAGCTTCGCTGCATGTGTCAAACTTGGAAACATATCAATAGTGCTGCCAATAAACATTAACGTTTACTGTGCTCAAACTCGAGGTCTGTTTAGTCTTGCTCCACTTGTTTTAAGAAAGATGCACAAGTTAATGCACATGCACAGAGAGTCCGACACAATTCTTTATTTGTCGATACGATTGGAATCGAATATATCGAGCTTATTTGAAAATGATATTTATGTACAGTATATATATATATATATATATATATATATATATATATTAAATGAGGCACTGTAGCAGCTACTCCTTGGTTGGCAACAGGTGTGCAAGAGGTCATAGAGAAGTGTTTTATTTTAAAATGTGTGTCATCCGTTTTTTTGTCATGCAAAAAAGATCTGACTCTGTGTGCAAAGGCTTTTAATCTTGTCTAAGTGTTTTTTGCAGTACATTTGCCATTTTAGTGCATCAGTTGCAATGACCTACCATTACATGCAGTACCTGGCAAATGATGCAAAGCTTGTGGCACTAATTCAGGCAGACAATTCAAAGCAGCGCCAACTCCTGATCAGGTGATCAGTCACATCCACACTTCATCTGATTGGGTAGGCTATTTAAACCTCCCTGCTTACAACTCAATTGTTTGCTTCTGTTTTGTGCTTAGCTCTATGAAGTTATATGTGCTCCCACCGCCAGGGCCGCATTAAGGCCCCTCAGGGCCGTGGAACTACACCAAATCAAAGGCCCCCCCTCAACATTAATCGGACAATATTGGGTGCGTTCACGCGCACGTGCGTTTGGTGCACGTGCCACCGCCAGCACGATCGGTGCTGACACAGGCACTGGGCAGAGCCTTTCCAACTTCAGTCTATGCTATGACTACAGTGTCTATCATTACAAATTACATTTATAATTAAGGAGGTTACTTTATGGTCATTACAGTCGTAGCCTACTAGACATATGGTGATGAGATGGGTAACAAATGTTTCATATTTATTTTCTTATTCTTCATAAGAAATTCAACAATTCAAGTTTAGAATTGAGAAAACAATACTCAGCAGAGATGGTAAAAGTACTACTCACTTTCTTCACTTAAAGTAGAAGTAGCCTCAGATACATTTACTTATGTAAAAAGCGACTTTAGTAAAAGTACTCATTCAACTAATTACTCAAGTAAAAGTACAAAAGTACAGGCTCTGAAATGTCCTTGAAAAGTTAAAGTAAAAAGACCTCTTGAAGTCTACCGCAGTGGTTCTCAACCTTTTTACCACCTCAGAAAATAATATTATGGCTCACCATTATGACCGACTGAAGCTAAGCTAAACCTACTTCAAACAAACACACACACGCACACACACACATCTTCATTGTCAGCTTAACTCACCATGCTGCGCCGAGGTTCAAAGAGTTTAATGCACGGCACTTCCAAAGTTTGTACAATGTTTAAGTCACAGGAGCTGGTTTTCATATCGTAAATGTGAACGTTGGCCCAAATCTTGCGTTTAATCCACATGGTTCTTGTTTATTTGTGTAGCTGTCACAGACCATGATAGCAGTCATAGTGGTTAACAGAAACAAACTTATCCTAAAAGCGGAGGATTTCAAAATAAGAGCCGCTTGTAAAGATTAGTCGACAGTAGTTTTATTTTTTTGTCTACTTACAGGAAGTAGAAGTGACACATCAGTACCAGCGACGGTACGCAAGAGGTTTGCATCTGTTCTGCCGCGCAACATTAAAAATAAAGCAACATATGTTTCTAAATATATATAATTCACACAGCAGGGCCCGAATATATACATTTTTATAAATAATAATAAGAAGAATATATATAATATTATAATAAAATAATATAAATTTTATATTTTTTTTAATTATTATTTTTTAGTTAATGCGGCCCTGCCCACCGCCACCCCAGCATCCACCTGTAGGCTCTGATTCTATATGATTCCCTTTGCAATGGCTCCCATACTGGGGCTTGGCTATTTTCATAATATTTATTTATCAATATGTATCTGTAGAACCGAGTCAAACTAAATGTAATGCCTCAACTCCTACAATTCCAAGTGCTTGTCAGGGTGGAGGGTCCCCAGTTCAAATATTATTCTTTTGGGGGGTCATGGCCTTGCTGTTTCATTCCCTTTAATGTCTACTTGGCAGGCAAATTAGATTTTCTTGCCGACAAGGAATGAATTGAGACAGAGCCTTGATGCCAAAATATGCTTACAGATATTTATGCTCAATAAATATTACAGTGTATTTACTTAGCTAAATAAATATATGTATTTCAATCCAAGAGTTGTCTGTCTGACTGAATAAACATAACCATTCATGTGACATATCCTGACATTCTCAGGCCATAGCAATACATAAAGTCTTGACATGTCAAAAACAATGTTACGCTCTTATAAGGTAGCTCACCTTTTGAAATGCCAAATCAATAAGGGAAACTAATACTCATGTATGGCACAGTTAGAGAGAAAATTGAAGACTATATCAGATTATTTGAAGCACTGCATTGTTTTCTTTGCAATCTTATGTGACCATTTACCCCGTTGTTTGTTGTCTCTGCCAGGCCGAAAGGCATGGCAGAGACTATGTTTTGCACCCTGTCCGTCCGTGTGTCCGTGTGTCCGTGTGTCCGTGTGTCCGTGTGTCTGTGAGCAGCTAAGCTCCGGCACTGTTGACCCGGCCGCTGCGAAACTGTGCACGCACACTCCATGGATGCCAAAGCCGAACCTCTGCCCAGGCCAATTTTTCAGATTGGCCTGTTATAGCGCCACCAGGAGGCTGATTTTTGCAAAACAAATGTTTTGATATTATTCCTATACGGATTTTGTACAAACATCACGCAAATCAGTACACAGTATCTCTATAGTCATGTGATCAATCCGGATCTGTCCGATTTTCCATATTCCTTCCTGATTGGCTAAGATTGGCTTCCAAAGTTTGCAGGATTGGTTTGTTTTGAACAAAATGCCTCAAATCATGAACGCAGCATAAGATTTCCATGAAGTTTTGCTCGCACATTCCCACTAGGCTGTGGAAGAAATGTCCCTTGAAAATCTTCAGCAGTGCACCTATAATCAGCCTCATGGTGATGCTATAACAGGCCGATTCACGTTTTTACCTATAACACCGATCTGCGTGAAACTTTACACGCACACTCCCTAGAGGCCAAGGAAAAACCTTTGCCCTGCATTTTTCACATCTGCCTTTTAGAGCGCCACCAGGAGGCCGACTTTTGTAAAACTAATATTTTGCTAAATCCTTCAGATTCTGTCCAAAAATCACACAAATCGGTACACAGTATCTCTATAGTCATGTGATCAAGATGGATGTGTCCGATATTTCATATTCCATCCTAATTGGCTAAGATTGGCTTCCAAAGTTTGCAGGATAGGTCCGTTTTGAACAAAATGCCTCAAATCATGAACACAGCGTGCGATTTCCGTGAGATTTTGCACGCACATTCCCACTGGGCCGAGGAATAAATGCCACCCTTTTCACATTGGCCTGTTATAGCGTCACCAGCAGGTCTAATTTAGCAGAACACATTTTTGGAACAAAATGCCTCAAATCATGAATGCAGTGTACGATTGCCGTGAAAGGCCTAAGAAGTAATGGCACCCTTTTCACATTGGCCTATTATAGCGCCACCAGGAGGCCACAATAACCTACCTGACCTTGCGGAGACCTGTGCTCCGAGGAGCATTTTTTTCTAGTTGACTATGGTTCATGCCATATACTACGCTGATCTCGCATGAGTGTCTGCTAAATGCCTAAAATTGTATTTGTAAGTATGAAGTTTATGGTTGAGAATCTACAAATTATGCTGGGTTACTTACAGAGGCATTCTAGAATGGCTATCAACTTCTACACTTTTCTGCAAAAGAATAATGGCCTAGATTACTGAACTGGTGCCCTTAGATTTGAGGGCAGGTAACCAGGGGAAGAATACTCCTTATTGCTATTCACTGAAACCACTGACTGTCACTGCAGCCCCCCCCCCCCTCATTATTAACTGAAAACATTGCCACAGGGCCCTCATTTGATCACTGGTTGAGTTTCATATTCAAAGTCCAAACATTGTATAAAGCTTTCATCAAGGTGATATGAGGTAATCTTAATGCCCTTCTAAGACACCAGCATTCGTTATCATGGGTTTGTGGAGAACACCTCACAGTGCCTGTCATGCACGCATGCGGACACACATGCACGCACGCTAAAGATGCTATCACATGTTCTGCAACAATTTACTGCAGACTGTTCGTCCACTACCTTATGGGTTGACTACTTCTCAAAAGACTAGTTACACTCTGCATTGATATGGCGGTTGGGTTTCAGCATTCTCCCTGAATAGCAAAACAAATGGGCAAACAGAGGCGAGACTATATTCCCTTAACCAATTCTGAGCAGTGTGTCAGGCGAGGATGAATAAAAAAATATTGATTTGTCTGAGGGCAAAACTCAATCAGTTGTTGTTCTCCTTTAAGGTCACTCAAGGTAGGGACGTCAGAGGACTGGAACATGTACGGATTGCACCTGGCTTCTTTCAGGTCCACCAATCACTTTCACTTTCGTAAGATGATACGTTGACAGATATCAGTCTTCCAATTACAATGACACAGGTTTCCTGATTATCTGTGCATCAGGATGATGATAATAATACCCGGAGAATAAAGGGATTCTCATCTGTTTGGCTGTCAGGCAATCAGTGTCTCTAAATCAGGGAGCGTATGACAAGAGATGTTTTCATAAAAAAGAATATAAAATATAACAAAATTGGCCTCTGACTGAATGTGTGATAATTAAAACTCAGTTGAATCATCTTCTTCTTTTATAACAGAACACCTTGTCAAAACTCTGGATGCAATTAAAACAAAAAATGAAACGTTTTATATATATATATATATATATATATATATATATATATATATATATATATATACACAAAATATATACACATACAATATATACATAATACATATATAAAAGTAGCAACGCATCGGTATGTCCACATAGGAAGGTAGTCCGCATAAGGTAAAATCGACAGGTAAAATCCACATGGTAAATCCACACACTATCTACAGAAGGAGAGTGGTCCGCAACGGGAACAAATTCACACGAAGGAACACAATCCAACATAAGGAAAACAGTCTGATGGTACCCAGGATGTGTTTCGCTCATCCATCCAGTTACAGTTTTACAGACATTGAGTTTACATTTTGATTGCTTAATTACATTAACATGAGTTTCTTTGTCATGTGAAATATTTATTTTTCAAAATTCGCCACGCCACATTTTCCACATTCACCATAACATATCCACCTACCTATTTCTCTCTACATGCTGTACGTATTAAATCGACCAGAGATGTTCAGTACATTTGAGAGAAATGTTTTTGCAGCAACTCAGAATTGGAAACCAGAGCACGTTGCTCCCAGGTTATTTCACTGAAATAATAACTTTCTTAGTTTCTTCTATACTGTACACACACAGCATTCATCAGAACCTCCTGGAAGGGATTAGTTGGCAAGGATGAAAAAAGGCAATATTTTGTAGTGTGCTGAAATGTCACACCAAAGCTTGTTGAAAATGTCAAACGTATAATAAAAAAGCATTTTTAAGTATTCTGTGCAGACGCGTTGCTAGGTCTCTACTAGGTTGGGGGCTTAGCCCCCCAGGCAACGGACACCATGTGCCCCCCCCCGCACGCACGAATTTCGGCGGATTTTGGTACATTTTTTCCCGTTTTTTGTTACTTTATTTCGGTTTTAGGGTTAGGGGTAGGGTTAGGTTAGGGTTATAGATATATAATTCAAAAACATAAAAATTTAAAAACTTTTTTTTTTTTTTATTTTTTATTTATTGGTGGCTTTGGATAAAACATTGGTGGCTATAGCCACCGAAGCCCCCGCGTAACGACGCCCCTGATTCTGTGTAATCTTACTGGCAGTAGAAAATGCTTAACAATGAAACCTGAACCTGACTAGAAAGTGTAACTACTTGCTGCCACCGTCAGGTCAGGTGACCTTTGAGTTTAAAGATAGAAAATAACTAAGTGAACAAAATTCATTTTTTACACTTAATCTCCTCCAAATTTGATTAAAAAAAAAACGCACTCACACATTGAAGTCTTTAGTAGCTTTTTCAGCTTTAATGCAGCAGCAGCAGTACTTACAGACACAAACGTGTTTCGGCGCACTGGCATTGGTCAGACTTATTATCACAACCCTTGCAATTTAAGTGTAACATTTCTAAATTATAATTAACTACTTAAATCCTAATTAGTTGACTGGGGTCTCCTTGGTCACTGCCAGCTAGTATTTACCTCTACACCACCCACCATCTCTTTGTCGAAAATAGCCAATCTACAAGGCAGAGATCTCATTGTCCCAGCAAGACTTGACACAAAGCTCAGAGACCTAGAGCTACACCCAAGCATGTGCGACTGGATACTAGACCTCCTGTCGAACCGACGCCAGGTGGTGAGAATGGGCAGAATCACATCTGACACCCTGACCCTAAGCACTGGATCACCCCAAGGTGACGGGTAGTGGGGTGGAGGCCAGCTATTGTTCAGCTCAACTCTAAGTTGAAAGTCAGGTAAAGAAGTGACACGACACGAGACATGTTTTGTTTAATTTAATTTTTGATTAGATGCCAGTGCAAAATGGCCTGATTCCAGCATACTGTATTAAACTGTGTATTGATCTATGGGAAATTATTCAAAGTACATATTCAACGTATCATAATATGGTACATTATTGAGGTTTTGATTTAGCATTATCACAATAGTATTGTGTGCTGACAGAAGTAAAGTAATTAAGTTGTGTAAAACAAAGCTTTCCTGTTAAGTATCCGCAATTAACAGCATAGTTGTCACAATACCACATTCATGCATGGCATACCGATCAACAAAGGGTAAGAAACAAAGGGTACAAGCAAACACGCGACCTTTCTGTTACCGGACAGTGCACCACAAAGCCAACTGGCCATTCATTAACCTTTTCAGAATTCAATGTTCTACCATAATTTGATTGATACACATCCTATAAATCACTTTCAGGTAGGCTACTGTCATCCATCTCCATGTCAACCAGAAATGTACAACCGTCACTTTAAGAGGAGGGACAAGAAGCCATTACTATGGTAATGCAATGCAGTGGCTGGAGGCAAAAAGCCAACAATTGATCTGGAAATTGACATGCTGTCACCATGACCGGTCCCCTACTCTATTGAGATAAACAAATGCGTGCTTTGAAAAGAGAATAATCAATCACACATTTCCACTACAAAAAGTTGGCGAAATTATCATTCTTTATTAAGTTATGAGAATGAGGTGAGCCACACATGCCAAATGTAGCCTCAGGCTGTTGACTGGTTTCTCAACTCTGTGACCGTAACGGTCTATAACTTTATTTGTTTCCTTTTTTTCAAATGGTGTACATCTCAATTGGGAAGGCAACTCGCAGATTGTAGCGGCGACAAGCCTACATCCAAGCCTCGTCCAATTAGAAAGGAACAATCTCTCCGCGCAGTGCAGAGGTCACCGGGAAATACAGCTGATTGCCCACTCAGCGCTTTGAAACCCTATGCCAGTCACACTCTACATCAGCCGCATTGCAGGTGGTTGCATCACGCCCTTGGGGTCCAGAACTTAGTCAGGTCATCACTAACCATCTCTTTTAATCTCTCTTGTTTCACTTTTTGTTGTGGTTTTGCAATGTTTTGCATTTACATTTTAGGGCCTAAATGATGCCATTATCTTTGAGAGAGTGCAACAGAAGAATGAAGCCAAAACTCCATTATTCACTAGCACTACAGTATAAGCAACCTCATTCTTTTCTCTCCCCTTCACAATGTTCTTGTTATGCCAATTCCCGTTTTCCTGTGTATTCGTGTCATTACTAAGTAGAGTACAGACAACCGTGTGTCTCCTCCAAGTGTCTCTTCACCTGACAGTGATGAGTTTCACCAGGAGGACATAATGTATGTATGCAGAGGTTCATGCTTATTGTTCCTAGTTCCACAACCTGCTGAACAGTCACCCTCTCGACCTGTAGGAGTCGCTAATGTAGCGACAGAGATTGCGCTCCCCCCACCCGTGTTCCCTTCCTCGAACGTGGCCAATTGTGTTCATTGGCATGCCTAGCAAAGCCGGAGGGACTGTGGAGGATTCAAACCCCCAGGGCCCTATTTTTTGTGTGTCTTAATTACTGCCCGGTCTTATGTCTTAATGTAAGACCTGGAGGCGGGGGAATGCTGTTTTGCTATTTACCAATACTACATGGAGAGCAACAAACCCAGGACATCCAGTGAGGAGAAGAAGCCAGTTGTTTCTGTTCAGCCATCTTCAAACAGATCTGGGTGATTGCTATATATCTTTGTGTTTCAACATCGCCATTACCATCGGCATGCTCCCAGCCGTCACAGTGGCCGTAACGTCCATGATAGCTGATGGAGGAGCCTGGGACACCTACTTCATCCCCACCTCATGTTTCCTGCTCTTAACATGATGGACACTGTTGGGAGGAGCCTGACGGCAGTCTATAATATGTGGCCAGGTGTAGACCATATCTGGCTCCCCATCATGGTGGTTGTGCGGTTGGTCTTCGTACCTCTTGTACCTGAAGGGAAGACAGTCGAGCTCACACGGGACAGCTCCTTGTGACAAACAGACCTGAGGTGATGGACACTGGCGCTGCGAATGCAACGCGTTGTGAACCTGTAGGTCTACTATTTTCGGTCAGAGCCGAGTAGACCTCTAGACCTACTGCACATATGAACAGAGCTGCAACCTTTAAACACATTTTAAATCTAAGGCTTTTTTTGTATACTATTTAAATCGTTTTGAGAAAAAATGCTGCTATTTGTCCCAAAGTGACTGCAAAAGAATGCTGCTATTTGTTTCAAAAAGCTTTATACCCTGGATATATAACATGTATATAATGACGCAATGTGACATACTGTAGCTCTGTTTACACAATGCTGTAGTGTACCCCCTCCAACTGTTTATACTTTCCCCATTTTCAACTGTTTTTATTATATTTTGACACATTGCTTTTGCAATGTAAACTAATGTTTTCTCATGCCAATAAAGCTCCTTTCAATTGAATTGAATTGATATTTTGTCATTTTAAAACAATAGTGTTTGCTCAGTAACAGGGGTCTTCCTGTCTCTCCAGGTCTATACAAAACACAAAATAAAAACAGGAGAGAGTACCTATTTATCAGCTGCAATTTAATAGTGTTTAATAGTGTCAGTTCCATTTTCGTCTGGGCAGTTTTTCACCTGTGCATTGCCATCTGCCTCTCAACGTCTTTTGGATTCACTCATTCATGGCCTTATGACACGTAAGACGGAGGTACCTCAGCTCAGAGCAGGGAGTTTTGGTAAGGATCAAGACTCATTAAAGTTCATCTTTAGCCTCCAGGGAAATCAACAGAGGAATAGCTCAAAGAGCCTGAAGCCATAATCCTATCTATCCCAGAGAAGAGTAATATAATCGTTAGTGCTTTATGAGTAATAAAGTGGGAAATATTTAGCCATCTCCAATACATTAGGGCAATCATTAAAGTGGAGAGATAAATTCAAATGGACATTGAGTCCAAGCCTATGAATCACTCAGGCCGTTTTATAAAAGCCCATGATCATCTATATTAAATTTAAACATTTCATCAGGCACTGTCTGCAAGGGTAGAAAAATGGTAAAAGTGAAAAGTTACAATTAGCTATTGTTAAAGCTGTAATCCAAGACGTATTTTAATGAATAAAAAAAAGAATGGTACATTATAATACAATACAACTAACTGTAGCATACAATATCTGCAGTGATTGTACCAGCCAGGGTCAGAGAAACTCAGATCCTGTTGTCTATAGGACACCTAGTCCTAGTTGACAAGTAGCCCTGCACGCCTGAAGCTCATAAGCCTAATAGCTCTCCATGGCAAGCGAGGATTCTCTCTAACTTGAGGCATATGTGGTTTCCCATGCAGGGGACTCAGGTTTGAGTCCTGGGTGTTACAGTTGAATCAAGAGGTTGTAGATCTGCTAGTTTTGAAAAATCTTGAACATTTGTGCATTTTGAGATAGGGGTCTGCGGCCAAATACATAATAAAATATTTTCTAAATTTTAACAGTATATTGCTTTCATATCAGTGGTGCTCCAACTTTTCCATGTCAAGGATCCCCAATATATATTTGGCCGCGGACCCCCATCTCATAATAAAGAAAAACATCACATGGATGCAACTGGGACGTATCATCAGTGTTGTAGCCTGGGGTCATCGGGTGTTTCGGGTCTTGCAACATACAACATACACCCTCGCCCAGGTGACCCAGCCAGGGTTGATCAAGCCCCGACTTACAGTACATCCCAGTAGCTACCCACGGTCAGTCCTATAGGGAAAGACAGGGCCACTCACTTGTTTGTTCAGTAAAAGGAGTTTCTGAGTCTCTGAAAATGCATTTTCAGTGCTCTCTCCTGATTGGCTTAAATTTAGTCACCTACCTGAAAATGTACTATATTCTGTTTACTAAAGAGCTGGAGAGACCCCTGTGACCGAACAAACCCATGAGCATGTGGAGCAGTGGGGAGCCATATTCTCCGGTGCCTGGGAATGTACCTAAAATGCATTTGTTTGCTGTTTGTCTTTGTTTCATCCCTACGCATGCATGTTGTGTGTGGGTGTTATACATTATGCTAGACATTACTGCCATTGTACTTATTGCATTATTCTTGTGAGCAATAATCCTAAAGTTCACAGTTCACAGTCTTTCACAGCCACTATCAGCATGCTAACAAACTATCCCATTAAAAAAGGTTCTACGTGACCTAATTTGTGCATTGCATTCCTTTGCTGATAAGCTTACTTTGGCAGTGTTGCTTGTACTTTTGTTTTTGTACTTTGTTTTTGCAAGTTATTACATTTTTTTAAACGATAAGGATTAGTATCTTTTTGTGCCTCTGATCGTGCCTATACGGCTCCCTCCACAAGTAATGGCATACCCAATAAAATAATGTTATACGTGGCAAGGATTTAATAAGCAACAGCCCTTATGGGACTACTACTGACAGAAAGACAGACAGACAGACAGACAGACTGCAGTGAATAATGTAAGCTATAATACAATCTTTTTGACGGTGAAACATTTACGGCATAAGAAGACAAATTCATTACAGCACATCTGGCTCCAATACGTGACTATACTGTATCACCTTTGAATGTTGTGTTAAGAAGTACCACATCTGTGTATCATCCTACAACATCATTCGTAACGTAAAATGGACCCGTATTTAACATTCTGGATGGTCCTATGTCTCTCAGCCTTGATAATGACACTGAAATCCACAGTGCTGGACAACATGCACTGGAACAAGTGGTGGACAAGTATATGCCCATGTATTCAAAAGTACAAGCGTGTAATATATCATAATCTTAATAATCAGAAATGTTCTAATAAAATAAAATAAAATAGGGCCTGCTGGATTGATTGATTGATTGATTGATTGATTGATTGATTGATTGGCCTGCTGGAAATAGCCAAACTACTAGCTCACAGCGTGTCACACCGCAACGCGCTGTGAGCTTTGTTCACTATTTGAAACAGGGCTTAGTAAGTGGGTGACTCATAATAATATCGTTGGTCCCAAGTGACCCTTCCTAGAAATATAATTGAATTGTCATGAGAAAGTCATGAAAAATAAAAGTACAATACTGAAAATGTTCTTACTTACTATCCTCCACTGAATGGAACAAGGATGCTCAGACGGTGTATTTTCAGGTTTGTGGAAAAAAAACACATACACAACCCCTTCAAATCGGAAGGCGGACAGATTGTTGCAACCATGACTGATTGTTAAGCACAGACGCGTAACCTTGACTTTCACTGTGGCACCCGCACTGTCACAGACATTAGTCTTTGACACGGGTCAGTAATAACGACACGACGACTCGACTTTGTGTCCAAATAATTAAAGAGCGAGTCGTCAACTTCATTTTCCGACTCAGATCCCCGGGCCTCCAGAGGATGTCTCAGGGAGTGAGAGAAATGCCTTATCAGCACGTTAAGGGGTAATGCCCCTGATTTATAATGTTTTGTCATGATTTTACATGGATATAAGCCATTAAGCTGCCTTTGGGCTTTCAATTATACTGTACAAAATTAAAAAGCTAATTGGAAGGAAGATTTTCCAAGGATATCTTTATCTTCTTTTTTCCCCCACTTTTTGCATGACTGGGCCTCATTTGCATATTTTAGTGTAGTGATAACATTTTAGTGTTTTCATTTCTTGAAGCAGTTAAAAGTTAAAAAATGTGCATAATACATCATTATTAATTTAGGATGACATAACGTTTTTTCTTGCGTGTTACTGTGTCTGTCGAAGAGCTTTATTATTCCATTAAGGAACATCTATCAACAGCAATTAAAGAGTTGGCCTTTCCACCATCCAGTAATGTCGTTTAGCTTAGAATTTAGCTTACTTTTGATATTCAGGGTGAGCAGGAAAGGAAAGCATTGTACATTATTGATGCAAGTGGTTAAAGGTAGGGTAAGTGATATTTTTTGATGAAAACAAAAAGTTTTTTTGTTTAAAGGTTTAAGCACTATATTGTGATAGTAATCATTGTTATAGAGTCTTTGTTCAGTAACAGGGGTCTCCCTGTCTCTCAAGCTCTTTCATACACAGCATTTCAGGTGGGTTGCACATTTTCAGCCAATCAGTAGAGAGTATCCATTATCATCAGCTTAAATTGTATAGTGTTCCAGGTCCAATTTTGCCTGCTCATTTCTATGTGATCATCACTTTATCCTGTATCCTGTGTGAGTTCTCTCTCCTGATTGGATACAATTGGTATCCCGACCTGAAAATTAGTTTTCTGTTTACCAAAGAGCTGGAGAGATAACAAGACTCCTGTTACTGAACACTCTATAGCAATGAGTACTATCAGAATTATATAACTTAACAAAAACTATATTAACTTTAACAAAAACATAATCACTTAGCTTTATTATAAGCACAGATCGCTACATTACAGAAATAGATTCTTATCTTAAATAAAGGTATAGTTAAGTTGGGGTTTAAAAATGTGTACAAGCCAAGTTAGATTACATGTATGTATGATTACTATGCCCATATGCCTATATGACAGAAACCGTACCATGTTATAAAGAACATTAGTGAGGACCAAATTATACGACAACAAGGATGAAAATGTGTGATGTGTATCTTTAAGAGCCAGCGGTATGTCCCTGTTTGACAAGATGATAACATACTTGATGACACATTTTAGAGACAGTGAATAATGAAAGAAATTATAGCCTATGTTTCAAAATTAGATATTGTACTTTAAAATGTCTGTACAACGGGTCCATGTGGTTCCATTTGTACACACTCTCAGAGTTATGGGGTCCTTGATATTAAAAAGTTTGAGAAACACTGGAATAGATAGTCGACAGAGACTACTGCTACCATCTGGATTCAAAGTCGGGTCTCCTGCATGGGAAGCCACACACCTGTCTCTCTGGGGAATCACCCCCCTGAGAGATATTATGCATGCTTCTGGGCATCAGACAGAGCTGCTACATTCAGCCCGCTTTGACCTCGCCCCCACCAACGCATTCTCACTAAAAAACCGCCATATTTTCACAACTGCAACATTTCACGTACTGATTCAGAGGCCAATGACACTCTTTGGCATGTTGGGGATGTTGGGGCGACAGTGGCTCAGGGGTGGAGTGGCCGGTAGAGCGGCCGGATGGAAGCCGTGAGGTTTCCAGTTCGATCCCGGGCTCCCCCAGTTACTGTCGAAGCGTCCTTGAGCAAGATGCTGAACCCCATGCTCCCGATGAGCAGGTTGGTGCCTTGCATGGTTTCCTCCGCCATCGGTGTGTGAATGGGCACAATCTATGTAAAGCGCTTTGGATAAAAGCGCTATATAAATGCACCATTTACCATGACATATCAAAACCAATTCCCAATCTATAGGTATGCAAAACTCACTAGATTTTAGGCTTTCGACTCGCTCACC
This sequence comes from Gymnoscopelus braueri, assembly GCF_963280865.1. Classification (NCBI taxonomy): domain Eukaryota; kingdom Metazoa; phylum Chordata; class Actinopteri; order Myctophiformes; family Myctophidae; genus Gymnoscopelus; species Gymnoscopelus braueri. The sequence goes on from NC_137623.1 coordinate 32,914,249, forward strand.
TTCCGAAGCGGTCCTGAATCCTGTGGACACGCCTGCCTTCTTTTCATCTTTTTCTATTTTTCTCTTTAGTACTGTTTCTGTACTTTACTTGAATATTTTCTTTTCCTGTAAGGCTGATGGCTTATACTCCACTACATTTCAAAGATAAATGTTGTACTTTGACTCCACTTACACATAATATAGTAAAGCTTTGAAGTCAGGTGTTGAATTTCTTTTTTTCTTTTTTCTAACATGTGATTGGCCACATGCTGTGTTCCTCACAGGAGGAAACCAATCACGATATGAACTCCCAGAAAATTATATATCAAAAGCTCAACTGAATTGACCTACCGGCAATCATAAAGGCAACAGATGTAGCTATACATGGCATTTACAGCTGGAGGTGAGGACATTTTACATTTGATATTCTTACCCAGCTGTAATCAAACTGTTTCTCGAATTAAACCTAAGCGTCTCTGCTGCCTGTGTGTGCCTTTTTAGTGCAGCTGGATTGATCTTCAGCCCAAGAAGGAAAAAATATATATATTCACACAATTTGAAAACAGCTTCTGCTGAAGCTCTTCTTCAAGTTCAAATAATTTGAGAATTCTCCCCTGACCACTAGAGACTTGTTTCATGTCATTTTAGATAATGATTTCATCCCACAGGGGAAATCGAGCTTTCAGCTTCACCCAGCTTAGTGCTTCTCAAGGGAGAATTGAGTTTGTCACCCTGAAAGCAGTGTTGTTGAAGCCATTGTAAAGCCAAAAGTGTAACAGCAATCCTAAATGCACGTTCCCACACGCGTGCACACACACACACACACACACACACACACACACACACACACACACACACACACACACACACACACACACACACACACACACACACACACACACACACACACACACACACACACAACACAGCATTGTGTTCTGCGCAAGCAAGTGGGAAATGGAAAAGACAACATAATCAACAGGGGCCACAGAAGAGGGCAAGTCTTCCAAGAGAGCTGCCATTGGCTGCATGCCACATTCCTGGTGGCCAACACACGACATGGCCCAGAGTGACCCTTAGCACCTACTGTATCTAAAGAGCACAGCGTTACGTTTTGACTGGGCAGTATGAGCTGTCATTGTGAGAGTGTGAAGTGTTGACAGGCTGTCAACTAACAGTCTCACAATGATAGCTAAAAGGAAACAGGAGGAAAAGGTTGCTGTGCTGTCAGGTGCTGGACCTTGCACATCAAGGAAGTAGGTTGACATGAAAGTGACAAATACCATTGCTATGGAAACGGTGAACGGTCTCCGCTAGTCACTTTAACGCGGACTGTCCAGTGTCCAGTGTTGCAAACAAGTTTTTGGAGATTCTGTTAGTGGTTGCAAGTTTCAACTAAGCTCATGCAGCTACTCCCATCTTTATAGGTGCCTAACTGGCTGATGTGTGTGTGGATATAATGCATATGATTGGTTGTCTTTCATATTGTTTTAACTTTTTGAAATGATTTCTGCTTCATAAATGTTGTTATTAATGTGTTTCATGATGACCCTAATGAAGGCCACAAGCCAAAATGTGTTGGTCTAATCATAATAATAATAATAATAATAATAATAATATTAATAATACTACTACTAATAATAATAGTAATAACTAGGTCAGATAGGTTATTGTGGTTATTGTGGCCTCCTGGTGGCGCTATAATAGGCCAATGTGAAAAGGGTGCCATTGTTTTCTTCTTAGGCCTTTCACGGCAATCGGACACTGCATTCATGATTTGAGGCACATTTGGAGTTTTTCAAGTGGTGTTTCCTCCTCAGCCTACACGGGAATGTGCGTGCAAAAGTTTACGGAAATCGCATGCTGCGTTCATGATTTGAGGCATTTTGTTCAAAACGAACCAATCCTGTAAACTTTGGAAGCCAATCTTAGCCAATCAAGATGGAATATGGGAAATCGGACAGATCCGTGTTGATCACATGACTATAGAGATACTGTGTACCGATTTGCGTGATGTTTGGACAGAATCTGTAGGAGTAATATTAAAAGAATTGTTTTGCAAAAAAAAATGTGGCGCTATAACAGGCCAAATAATTCGGGGCAGAGGTTCGGCTTTGGCATCCAGAGAGTGTGTGTGCACAGTTTCGCATAAAAAAATAAGTTTTGCAAAAATCTGCCTCATGGTGGCGCTATAACAGGCCAATCTGAAAATGGAGACAAAAAAGTGTCTGTCTGTCTGTCTGTCGTCTTTCCTCGTTGGCTTCTAAACAATTGCCATCGCTTTTTGTGGAATATGAATATGATATCATATAATAATTATAATAATTATATAATATAATAATGGACTAATTAACATTGAGGATTTGACCTTGCAGTCAGTGCAGAGCTGAGGCCGACAGACAGACAGACAGACAGACAGACGGAGACGCTTTGAGTTGAGTTGGAATTGAACTGACTAGAGAGAGGGGTTGTTATTATGATTAGAAATTTAGAGGTTAGGTTTAGGTGTTCCATTGCAGCACCTGGGCATTAGAGCGCGAGAGAGAGGGGGCGGGACAGCGAGCAAGAGAAAGAGCGAGACATAGAGTCTTAAAAAAAAGTCTTTCATGTCTTCCTGACCCTTCAAAGCACTTCACATTCACATTCACCCATTCACACACAGACGGCGGAGGAAACCATGCAAGGCACCAACCTGCTCATAAGGAGCAGGAAGGGGTTAAGTGTCTTGCTTAGTGACACTACGATATTCAGACAGGAGGAGACAGGGATAAAAACCAGTGGTGTAAAGTAACTAAGTACATTTACTCAAGTACAAATTTGAGGTATCTTTTACTTACTGGAGTACCAATTTCCAATACTTTTACTTGTACTCCACTACATCTCAGAGGCAAATATTGTACTTTTTAATACACTACAATTATTTGAAATATTAGTTATTTTGTAGGGTTTGACTATTGTTATAAAACATTTACAAGCACACGTTGCTTGTTGCACGAGCTTGTAGATCTACTATTTTCAAAGGATTTTATACATTTGAAAACGTGTTAAATAGGACCTTTTGCGTAATGAGTACTTTGACTTTTGGTACTTGCCAATATTAATATTTTTGTACTTTTACTCAAGCCAATTTTGAATACCGAACTTGTACTTGTAACAGACTATTTCTACAATAGGATACTGCTACTTTTACTTAAGTAAAACATTTTAGTACTCCTTCCATCACTGATAAAAACCTTGAACCTTCAGATGCCAAGGCCTTTTTTCCCTTCTCCACTCATATACCTTGGAAGTAAGTGAAGTGGTGGCAGAAACTCTGCTTCTAAAGAATAATTGACTTGAACACATGCTACAGCATGACCCTAGGCTACCTGAGAACAGTGAATCCTGGCCAGTGTTTCTTAATTATTCCCATTTACTCATGTGTATGCAGTAATTTGACAGGCTTTAAGCAGGTAATTTACATGCTAAGACCAAGCCAGGCAAGATTTAATTTAATTACATTACATATCGTCGCTTGGATGTCCAAAACGTGTACCTTACAGGAAATGAAAAAAATGAAAAGAAAAGAATCATTGTTCCAATATAGTTATATATTTATATAGTCACAAGCTCTAATTTGTTATATATTCATAGAACCCACAGACAGAGCTTATTCCAACCATGCATCCATATTTTGGGCATTTCATAATACATGTAGGTAAAAAAAATAATTTTAAAACATATGTTTCAAAAGTGTTCAACATCTCCAAAGTCAGGCTCTGCTTCCCAGGTCTGGTCCGTTGAATCACCCTGCCTTCACTGCCACCCGTCTGGGTGGCCAAAATTTGTTTATTTTTTTTCAGGTGGGTGGCTGGTATCTCCCTTAGGGATAGGGTGATAATTTCATTCAACCGGGAGAGACTCAGTGCCGCTGCTCCTGTATGTGGAAAGTAAGCAAGTAAGTACATTTTATTTATATAGCACCTCTCACAGAGAGGACTCACAAAGTGCTTTACATACATAGAGATTAAAAACAAAACAAGGTATTAAAGCAGTTAGAACAAGAACAGCCTGTACAATTCATCTCAAGCAGTACAGCAAATAACAACACGTGGAAATAAAATCATATAACATCTGCAAATGCTTGTTCAAATAGCAGCGTTTTAAGTTTGTTCTACAGCTACCTGAAAGGCTCTGTCACCTTTTGTTTTTAGATTAGTGTTGGGAACCTTTAACAGACCCCAGAGATGGGGACTCGAGTTAGGGACTCGGACTCGAGTCGCACTCGAGTGGCCAAAAACGAGACTCTCGACTCGACTCTGACTCGCCCCTCAAAGACTTGAGACTTGACTCGACTCGAGCCTCAAAGACTTGAGACTTGACTCGACTCGAGCCTCAAAGACTCGTGGACAATCTTTATTTTATGTTTATTTTTTGGACAAATAAATGAATGAAATGCCCAAAAAACTTCCACTCCCCTGTCCGCCCCCCCGCAAAGAAACCTCCGCTCCAGTGCGGGCTGCGCGGAGCCGGCTTCAGTCAAGCTGTTTCATGCTGCTCATTAACGTAAACATGGAGAGGCGAGCGCAACAGCTGCTATGTGTGTGGCCGCCGCGGCCTTTCATCATAAAGTTTAAATATAAAAACTTCGAAATTAAACAAATATGTTTAGCTCAGAATCAGCTATATAACCTCAGTTATCTTGGCATATGCTTACATTTTTTATAAGATGGTCGGATCATCTGTGACAGCACGTTTAGGAAACATCGGATTTTCATTTCGTTAAACCCAGCTGGGTGAATATTCAACACTTCACCACGGTAAACGTTACGCTCATGTAATGTTCACTGCATAAAAGCTGTGGTACTCAAACCTTTTCAGGCCGTGACCCCCCAAAAGAATCATATTTGAACTGGGGATCCACATTTAGACAGTTTTTTGGTGCGCAACACAGCCCTCGTTTAAGTGAATTGCTTTCACCTGCTCTGCTGTTGGACTGCTGTGCGGAGTCGAGTGTGCGCAACAGGGCATATCTCCGCCAAGCCAGGGTGACCTACCCAGGCCCATGAAATTCATATGCAGGCATAGTAGCCAATTAGAATGAAATCTGCAAAAACTGACTCATATACTGATACAGAAACATATTGGCTATATATTATCGCTGTCGGGTGGAAATCTTGTATGTTCCTTTTTTATTATTATTTAAAAACAATTAAAAATCATGAAAATAGCCAATCTACAAGCTGTAATTATTAATAATTAAGAAATACTATATTTTAAAGAGTGAAAAATCAACTAAAGTCATTATTAGTGCAAGTTCAATCACATTTCATTTGAATGAAAATAAATTGTGGGGAAAATACATAAAATCTCTAATCTGTGAATCTAATGTGATTTATTATGACCTGTCTATACTTTTACATCTATGCCACCCCCCCCCCCATTTTTTTATTTTTTAAAAAGACTTTAAAAAGACTCGAGACTTGACTCGGACTCGACCCTCAAAGACTTGACTCGGACTCGACTCGACTCAACCCTCAAAGACTTGAGACTCGACTCGACTCGAGCCTCAAAGACTTGAGACTCGACTCGACTCGAGCCTCAAAGACCCGAGACTTGACTCGGACTCGACTCGACTCAACCCTCAAAGACTTGAGACTTGACTCGACTCGAGCCTCAAAGACTTGAGACTTGACTCGGACTCGAGCTCAGAGACTCGTGGACATCTCTGACAGACCCTGTTCAGCAGACCTTGGGGTCTAGGAAAGGAGCAAGTTATGGTGGTTTAGGCATACAGTATAGGGCCCTGTCTTGCGCGCCGCCTTACCCCTTATCCCTAAACTTATAAGCTATTTTGGAAAAAAAAATCATTTTAAAATTGTTCAACTAGCCGATCAACACACCGATCTACACATCGAGCTTGTACATCGGCTATTTGAAATATCTTAATTTTTTTTTCTTCAAAATAGTAAAAAATGCCACAAATGTTTATGGATAAGGGGTAAGGCAGTGTGCCCTAGTACGGATGCTTCCTGGGCATCTCCCTAGGGGGGGGATTATCTCTCCACATGCTCCTTGGAATGACTCTGGATCACCCAGTATGAAGTAATCAATCTGGCCCGAGAAAGGGAAGTCTGGGATTCTCTGCTGGGACAGTTACCCTGGTGACCCAACTTAGGATAAACAAATGAAGATGGATGGATTCCAAAGTCTTCGTTGAGCTCGTTGAGCTTGTACTGTGGATTGCTTATATGTTCAATACTTTTGCAGGACAATGTAATATGACAAAATAGGCCATTAGTTTATAAAATAAATAATGAAAAAGTATGAAACATGGACATGCAAGGTTTCTGCCCGACAGCGATGATATTCTCTGACTTGGTAGTCACTTGCCTCACGTAACAATTTAACGACGGCCAATTCTCCTATTAAACCTTAATGGGGAGCTAAATCCCATGTGGCAACAACAAGGAAGCAGATATTTCTCGAAAACAAAAGACCAAATAAGTCATCAGGCAAAATGTCAGGTGGAGACGTAACCTTTTGAAGGGGCTAACCTTTGACGCTCCGTGGCAAGATGGAGAGTCGTTCAGCTCAGACAGAGCAGTCTCAGGTCCTAATGAGCATGGCTGCGGTGTGTATGACAGAAATTAAAGCTAGGTTAATGAATTGGTTGGGGGGGGGTTCTCCAGGGAGTTCCGCAGCACATGGAAACACGCAGACGAAAGCAAAAGCTCAAACAAGATCAAATTTAAACAAAAGGGCACACACATGTCTCTGAATGCAAACATGTGAACGCACAAAGAAATAGCACTGCATGCACACCCACACGCGCGCGCGCTTGTGGCGTGCGCATGCACGCACGCCACAACAAGGACACACACTCACTGGGCAGTAGATGCATTCCAAATGAGCAGTGTCAATCTTATAGTGTCTTTGTTGATTAAAACCTTGAGGCTCTCCAGGATTATTTGGTCAGTGTCTGCTAAACCCCCAGAGCCTCGTAGGCTGATATGAAGCAGCCACTCTAGATTCACGTCAGGTACAGAGGGAGATTTCAGAGGTCTCAGAACCTCAGGACCGCATAACTCCGTCCGGCTCTGTTGTTCAGTACAAGCTGTTATTGAATTACAGTTTTTTGGTTCTTGCACACAGCTGCCTAGATATATAAACAACTAACACACACACGCAAAAACATAAGCACACACAGGTATAGGCAGGCAGGCAGGTGGGCACAAAAACACATACAGATTGCAGTAGCATACTGCATGTATATACACATCAAAGTGCATATACAGAGGCACTTATGCGCACACATTGAAAGGGAGAGTAGCTCAATTTAAGCCCTCTTTTTTTGCAAAAACGATATCCTGTAAAAAGACAAAGTTTGTTTTTTATTCTTATTAGGTCCTATTAACCCCCCCCCCAAAATATATATTTAAAATAATCAAAGAATAGTGTAAATAGCCGATCCGCAACACATCCCCATGTGACTCATTGTGAGTTTGTATATTGGCTATTTTCACTATTTGTCATGCGACAGTGTATAGGGCTTACATGGTTAATAATTCATATCAAACTCAATACCAGCTGAGAGGGCCAATATCCATGCATAAACATGGCTGTAAATATCCCTGTAATGATCCCTGCATGGATTTCTTCCCTTATACAAAGAAGCTTGGACAACATGGCAGTAAACTCTTTATAGGTCACACATTTGGTCATGGCAGTGCGGTGTCTTTCGGGTCCCAGCTCCTGTGTATAGCTTGCATGATGAAGCATCTTGCCCCGGGTTTAAGTCATAAAAACTGGAGCTGCTGGGCCAGAAAACCACATTTTCTGAGTAGGTAATCATGACCATTAATCATACTGGCACACGTCCCTTTCCCATTGGCCAAAAAGAATAGGTCATGGCTAAAGACCGCACCTTCCATATTGTCGGAGAGAATATGCATCTCCGCCCCTCCTCTCCCCTCCTGACGCAAGGCCATTTTGATCTTATTTGTAGCAACGCTCCTGTGAAATAGCCTGAGGTTGTGGTTGTCGAAAATGAACAACAAAAGACAAGAATAAAGATAAATCGCCAACTTTGCGAGAGCTCTGAGTCTATATGGGTGTCTTCATGTTGTTCAGTAGGCTCAATTTGACCTCCGTTTAGGATGGCACAGGTGATAACATGCAAAGATTTCAGAATGGGTTTTAACTGTAAAAATAATGTCATTGCACTTGTCGGGAAGTAATGAAAAAAAGTGAGAAGTGAGAAGAAGCTAAGTGCTTATTGGCTCATATTTTGAAATGGATTCAGGTTGATTAGATGACTATAAACATACAGGATCAAGTGACCTGTTAGGATGAGGATGATGATGATGATTATTATTACTGTTGCCAAGACGACGATGACGACGGGACAATCGTCCCGATTAAGGACGTAGCGTCAGTATGACGTCACCCCAAGATCATACGACACCATGTCCCACCTATTAAGTACAGCGGCGAGGCGCGAGCGGGCGCCAGACCAGCTGTTGAGTAAGAACTGAAGAGTATCTGGAGACTTGGGATAAGATAAGGTAAGACCATACCTAGTATCCCACAGTCCGCTGAGCCGCTTTGAGCCTCAGCCCCAGGCCTATACTGCGACAGTCATAATAAGAGCCCAAAGCGCCTATAAGAATACAGTCCTTAACACATATCGAAGAAGTAACAGTACCTCTGTCACATTTGGTCCTCGACCCTTAGAGCCTTGCCACCTCGACTGATTGCATGCGGTACCAGTAGCGCTTACCGAGATTCGTATACCGACCATTATAGGCAGACTAGATGAACACGGCGATATACCGGGCGAGAGCCCTCGCCTGCGGTCCTGAGCCAAAGTCCGACAAGATTTTCTGGACACAGATCACTGCCGTGCCCGAGCAGTTGCCCGCACTGAGCAGACAAGTGCAGGTCCTTGCACAATGGACTCCACTCCCCGCCGCACAAGGTGCGGTCGCGGTGCCCACAGCACCTACCGTACAGCTCACTACGGCCTCCACGACGATGCACCACATGCGACCCGCTGGAGGACATCTCGAGCAGACCTACACGACCCCTTGGACACGCCTTTTTGTAGCCAAGGGCCAGGAGCCTTTCAGACAGGCCCTTGGCTGGAAGCCCCTCACCATCCCCAACACCCCAGCCAAAGAATATGACGACTTTGCGAGGTTTCTCCAGAGCGCCAGCAGGGAGATGGACGCCGGCAGGTATGATAGTGCCGCCCGCGACAACCTCATGCGGGGAATTGTTATGAAGCTCCCCTTTGTCGTAGCCACGATTGACTGGCGCCGTTATAAGAACGACATTGAAGACAGGGGGCACGTCATAGCCTTCGCCAACCTGGCGGACTTTGTGTCAGAGTACGCCAGACGGCGGACGTACTACGAGTCTGACATCTATGACCTCCGAGGCCACGCCCACTTCAAGGCCGCTGACGCCATGCTTCGCATGGCGTGCACGCACGCACGCACACACACGCCGCCCACCACCGTCACCCACGACCTGGACCCGGAGCCGTCCACCACGGGCTCCGCCCTTTCCCAACGTCAGCCGCCCCAGGATCAACAAAGTGATCGTCCACAACAGGGCCTGACTCGCCGGGAGCTACTGGACGTCATAGAACTTTCAGCGAAGGCGGAACGGATTAATAGGCGCCTCCCACCCTCCACCATTCCACTCTTCGACGGCGACCATCTCGCCTATCTCCATTTCTTATCCAATATAGAGGCCTGCTTCGAACACATGGACGGCAGCGAGAAATTCGACCTCTTGTCTTCCCTCACGAAGGGTGAACCCCACCAGCTAGTCGAAGCCTGCCGGTGCGACCTCAGCTCAGACAGGGCGCTGCGAGCCGCCATGATCAAGCTCGACGACGCCTACGCGGACCACGATAACGTCCTCGAGGCCCTCCACACGAAGGCCCTCAACTGGCCCGAGTTGAGAACGGTCGGGGATTACGAGCGCTTCGCCAGGTTCCTGCGGAACGTCAATAAGAAGATGAAGGCCGGCACATGCGGCAACCTCAGGCCTGGCCCCTCCAGCCTGCAGGGCATCGTCAGGAGGTTACCCTACGAGGCACAAAAGGAATGGTTCGGGCTCGAAGCGGAGGCAGAGTATGAGGACGCGAGGGTCACCTTCAATGACCTGGCCAGCTTCATGTCGAAATACGCCATACAGCTGGCGCTCATGTCCACCTACGGAAGACCACCAGTGGCCGTACCCCGGGCACCACACCGTGACTCCCCCAGCTTCCAGAGGGACACCCGACACCCGGACGCCCCTAGGATCAACGGAGGGTGTTACAGATCCCATGATAGTCCCCGCGACCGTGGGAGATCCTCCCATGGCAACTGGCGCTCCAACTGGCGCTCCCAAGGCAACTGGCGCTCCACCACGGACAGACGTGGAGCACAACCACCCCATTCCACGGTGTCTGACTACGTAGCCACCAGTGGCGTCACAGCACCTCGACGACCCAAGGTGTCCACCACCTTCCGTGAGCCCCTTCAGCAACGTCCCACCGACCCCACCGATGTGGAACAGAGATTTCCCAGACCTGATGCGAGCATCGATGCCATGTCCGAGCGGGTGGCCCGGCAAGCTCAGCAAGTCACACGGCCAACCGCCACGATGACCCAGTTCACCGCCATGACGGGGAGCACGGGACCTACCAAGGTTGAAGACAACACCCAGACAGGCGATGCTCCTCTCGGATCGTGCCTCCCAAGCGCCGCCCCCACCAGCCATCAAGCTGCAGAGCCCGAGAGCGAACCCATTGGACTTGCAGCCGAGGGTGAGACGACGGCGATCACCCCTTGGATCCACGATTCCAGCTCCGCAGATGTCGGGACGACCGAGCCCGATCAGGGCCCCGCTGATGTACGCACTCATCGCCTACTTACAAGCAGCCGGCTGCCACTAGTTAACGGCACCTGCCCGGTCGATGGGCCCACGGAGCCGGTACAAGGTCATACCGAGGAGAGCACCGAACCTGCACTACGCACAGCACCGAACCTGCACTACGCACTGCGCACAGCTATACCGGCTAGCGCAGAGCCGAGCCTGGACCCCACCCCTACCGCAGAGCCGCTGCAGTTTGCGCTCCGCTCACAGGAGACGGAACAGCAGCAGCCTATAGCTGAGCCCGCAGTCATGCCCATGCCACATAACCTAGGAGACGTCCCTCCTCACTCTAGCATCAAAGTGCCAGAGACGCCTCCCCCTCCAGGGGGGAGCACACGAGAGGACGGCAACGTTCCTCCACTCCCAGACGATGCCGGGAACCTTACTAACGAACCCCTCACAGTTACTGCACCATCTGCTACACAGACGGTCCAGGGGGGAGAGGGCCCACCAGTGGAGACCCAAGAGCTGAAGACATCGCCATTCTTTGGCTTAACAGTCTGTAAACCCGAGCCTGCC